>NC_052338.1:19574656-19921323 GCF_016432855.1 Salvelinus namaycush | reverse complement strand
CCTGAGCAGAGAGAGAGAGAGAGCTACTGTAGACTAGAGATGGTCAGGATGCTGTCCTGAGCAGAAAGAGAGAGAGAGCTACTGTAGACTAGAGATAGTCATGATGCTGTCCTGAGCAGAGAGAGAGAGAGAGAGCTACTATAGTCTAGAGATAGTCAGGATGCTGTCCTGAGCAGAGAGAGAGAGAGAGAGAGAGAGCTAGAGAGCTACTGTAGTCTAGTGATAGTCAGGATGCTGTCCTGAGCAGAGCGAGAGAGAGAGCTACTGTAGACTAGAGATAGTTAGGATGCTGTCCTGAGCAGAGAGAGAGAGAGATACTGTAGACTAGAGATAGTTAGGATGCTGTCCTGACCAGAGAGAGAGAGAGAGAGAGAGAGAGAGAGAGAGAGAGAGAGAGAGAGAGAGAGAGAGAGAGAGAGAGAGAGCTAGAGAGCTACTGTAGTCTAGTGATAGTCAGGATGCTGTCCTAAGCAGAGAGGGAGAGAGAGAGCTACTGTAGACTAGAGATAGTCAGGATGCTGTCCTGAGCAGAGAGAGAGAGAGCTACTGTAGTCTAGAGATAGTCAGGATGCTGTCCTGCGCAGAGAGAGAGAGCTAGTGAGCTACTGTAGTCTAAAGATACTTAGGATGCTGTCCTGAGCAGAGAGAGAGAGAGAGAGAGAGAGAGAGAGCTACTGTAGTCTAGAGAGAGTCAGGATGCTGTCCTGAGCAGAGCGAGAGCTACTGTAGACTAGAGATAGTCAAGATGCTGTCCTGAGCAGAGAGAGAGAGAGAGAGATAGCTACTGTAGTCTAGAGATAGTTAGGATGTTGTCCTGAGCAGAGAGAGAGAGAGAGAGAGAGAGCTACTTTAGTCTAGAGATAGTTAGGATGCTGTCCTGAGCAGAGAGAGAGAGCTACTGTAGACTAGAGATATTAAGGATGCTGGCCTGAGCAGAGAGAGAGAGCTACTGTAGTCTAGAGCTAGTTAGGATGCTGTCCTGAGCAGAGAGAGAGAGCTAGAGAGCTACTGTAGTCTAGAGATTGCCAGGATGCTGTCCTGAGCAGAGAGAGAGAGCTACTGTAGTCTAGAGCTAGTTAGGATGCTGTCCTGAGCAGAGAGAGAGAGCTAGAGAGCTACTGTAGTCTAGAGATTGTCAGGATGCTGTCCTGAGCAGAGAGAGAGAGAGAGAGAGAGAGATAGCTACTGTAGTCTAGAGATAGTTAGGATGCTGCCCTGAGCAGATAGATAGAGAGAGAGAGCTACTGTAGTCTAGAGATAGTCAGGATGCTGTCCTGAGCAGAGAGAGAGAGAGCTACTGTAGTCTAGAGATAGTCAGGATGCTGTCCTGCGCAGAGAGAGAGAGAGAGCTCCTGTAGACTAGAGATAGTCAGGATGCTGTCCTGAGCAGAGAGACCGAGAGCTACTGTAGACTAGAGATAGTCAGGATGCTGTCCTGAGCAGAGAGAGAGAGAGAGACTGTAGACTAGAGATAGTCAGGATGCTGTCCTGAGCAGAGAGAGAGAGATACTGTAGACTAGAGATAGTTAGGATGCTGTCCTGACCAGAGAGAGAGAGAGAGCTAGAGAGCTACTGTAGTCTAGAGATAGTCAGGATGCTGTCCTGCGCAGAGAGAGAGAGAGAGCTACTGTAGACTAGAGATAGTCAGGATGCTGTCCTGAGCAGAGAGACCGAGAGCTACTGTAGACTAGAGATAGTCAGGATGCTGTCCTGAGCAGAGAGAAAGAGAGCTACTGTAGACTAGAGATAGTTAGGATGCTTTCCTGAGCAGAGCGAGAGAGAGAGCTACTGTAGACTCGAGATAGTTAGGATGCTGTCCTGAGCAGAGAGAGAGAGAGATACTGTAGACTAGAGATAGTTAGGATGCTGTCCTGACCAGAGAGAGAGAGAGAGAGAGAGAGCTAGAGAGCTACTGTAGTCTAGTGATAGTCAGGATGCTGTCCTGAGCAGAGCGAGAGAGAGAGCTACTGTAGACTAGAGATAGTTAGGATGCTGTCCTGAGCAGAGAGAGAGAGAGATACTGTAGACTAGAGATAGTTAGGATGCTGTCCTGACCAGAGAGAGAGAGAGAGAGAGAGAGAGAGCTAGAGAGCTACTGTAGTCTAGTGATAGTCAGGATGCTGTCCTAAGCAGAGAGAGAGAGAGAGAGCTACTGTAGACTAGAGATAGTTAGGATGCTGTCCTGAGCAGAGAGAGAGAGAGCTACTGTAGTCTAGAGATAGTCAGGATGCTGTCCTGCGCAGAGAGAGAGAGCTAGTGAGCTACTGTAGTCTAAAGATACTTAGGATGCTGTCCTGAGCAGAGAGAGAGAGAGAGAGAGAGAGAGAGCTACTGTAGTCTAGAGATAGTCAGGATGCTGTCCTGAGCAGGGAGAGAGCTACTGTAGACTAGAGATAGTCAGGATGCTGTCCTGAGCAGAGAGAGAGAGAGAGCTACTGTAGTCTAGAGATAGTTAGGATGTTGTCCTGAGCAGAGAGAGAGAGAGAGAGAGAGAGAGCTATTTTAGTCTAGAGATAGTTAGGATGCTGTCCTGAGCAGAGAGAGAGAGCTACTGTAGACTAGAGATATTAAGGATGCTGGCCTGAGCAGAGAGAGAGAGCTACTGTAGTCTAGAGCTAGTTAGGATGCTGTCCTGAGCAGAGAGAGAGAGCTAGAGAGCTACTGTAGTCTAGAGATTGCCAGGATGCTGTCCTGAGCAGAGAGAGAGAGCTACTGTAGTCTAGAGCTAGTTAGGATGCTGTCCTGAGCAGAGAGAGAGAGCTAGAGAGCTACTGTAGTCTAGAGATAGTCAGGATGCTGTCCTGAGCAGAGAGAGAGAGCTACTGTAGACTAGAGATAGTCAGGATGCTGTCCTGCGCAGAGAGAGAGAGAGAGAGCTACTGTAGACTAGAGATAGTTAGGATGCTGTCCTGAGCAGAGAGAGAGAGAGCTACTGTAGTTGTTACGCACGCCTCTATGAAGAGGGAACGCAACACCCTGCTACAACTCAACTCCCCGTGAAGTGAAATAGGTATGGGCTGTAGGTGCGAGTAAGGATGACACAAAAGCAGAATTGACCGTTTACTAGGACTTTATTCCTTTACACGGTAATATGGGTTAACGGGGCTGGACGGAACCAAAGCAAAGAAAGTAAATATCAAAGCTCCCCCTCTCCTATCTAACCTGCCTACCCACTACTTCCTAACTTAGCACCACCTGGTGCACTAACCAAAATACAGGGGGTGGTCCGCCCAGGTCTTACCTAGTGTGCATAGACATAGTAAACACTACAGGTATATGTATGCCCGCAGGCCTCTTGCCTAAGCACTCCCTAGGTGCCTTCCCCTTCGGGAACAAATGAAACAGAATATTAAACAATATCTCAAACAAACTAAGAAACAAAGGACATCAAATAAGCTCTGAGTAACAACCTCACACGGAACATACCAACTGCTCACAGCAACAACTAACACAGTACATACCAACGACCAACATGCTATAACCCTCAGCCATCAACCTCCTCTCTCAGCAATGATCTATATAACATTCAATCTCTCCAGCAATGCTCTCAGCCTACAATGATCTAAGCCTGCGTATGATCTCTCCAGCAATGATCTCAGCCTGCCTATGATCTCAGCCTGCCTATGATCTCTCCAGCAATGATCTCAGCCTGCAATGATCTCTCTCTTCTGAACAACAGAACACTGGATTTATTAGCTTCAGATGGCAATGGTAATTAGAGACAGCTGTATCTTGACGAGGGGGCGGGGTCAGCTCTCCAATCATCAATTGGGGCCGACCAATCAGCTGCTTGGGGAGAATTTCAGGAAGCCCTCTCCTGAAACACACAAACTCAAATACAAACTCAATACAGAAACTGGGGAACGTAACAGTAGTCTAGAGATAGTTAGGATGCTGTCCTGAGCAGAGAGAGAGAGAGAGCTACTGTAGTCTAGAGATAGTCAGGATGCTGTCCTGAGCAGAGAGAGAGAGAGAGAGAGAGAGAGAGCTACTGTAGACTAGAGATAGTCAGGATGCTGTCCTGCGCAGAGAGAGGGAGAGAGAGCTACTGTAGTCTAGAGATAGTTAGGATGCTGTCCGGAGTAGAGAGAGACAGAGAGAGAGATAGAGAGCTACTGTAGTCTAGAGATAGTCAGGATGCTGTCCTGAGCAGAGAGAGAGAGAGAGAGAGAGAGAGAGAGAGAGAGAGAGAGAGCTACTGTAGACTAGAGATAGTCAGGATGCTGTCCTGAGCAGAGAGAGAGAGAGAGAGAGAGAGAGAGAGAGCTACTGTAGACTAGAGATAGTCAGGATGCTGTCCTGAGCAGAGAGAGAGAGAGCTACTGTAGTCTAGAGATAGTCAGGATGCTGTCCTGAGCAGAGAGAGAGAGAGCTACTGTAGACTAGAGATAGTCAGACTGCTGTCCTGAGCAGAGAGAGAGAGAGAGAGAGAGAGAGAGAGAGAGAGCTACTGTAGACTAGAGATAGTCAGGATGCTGTCCTGAGCAGAGAGAGAGAGAGAGAGCTACTGTAGACTAGAGATAGTCAGGATGCTGTCCTGAGCAGAGAGAGAGAGAGAGAGAGCTACTGTAGACTAGAGATAGTCAGGATGCTGTCCTGAGCAGAGAGACCGAGAGCTACTGTAGACTAGAGATAGTCAGGATGCTGTCCTGAGCAGAGAGAGAGAGAGAGAGAGAGCTACTGTAGTCTAGAGATAGTCAGGATGCTGTCCTGAGCAGAGAGAGAGAGAGAGAGAGAGAGAGAGAGAGAGAGAGAGAGAGAGAGAGCTACTGTAGACTAGAGATAGTCAGGATGCTGTCCTGAGCAGAGAGAGAGAGAGAGAGAGAGAGAGAGAGAGAGAGAGAGAGAGAGAGCTACTGTAGACTAGAGATAGTCAGGATGCTGTCCTGAGCAGAGAGAGAGAGAGAGCTACTGTAGACTAGAGATAGTCAGGATGCTGTCCTGAGCAGAGAGAGAGAGAGCTACTGTAGACTAGAGATAGTCAGGATGCTGTCCTGAGCAGAGAGAGAGAGAGAGAGAGAGCTACTGTAGACTAGAGATAGTCAGGATGCTGTCCTGAGCAGAGAGAGAGAGAGAGAGCTACTGTAGACTAGAGATAGTCAGGATGCTGTCCTGAGCAGAGAGAGAGAGAGAGAGAGCTACTGTAGACTAGAGATAGTCAGGATGCTGTCCTGAGCAGAGAGACCGAGAGCTACTGAACCAGCTGTGTTTCCGGTCAGGTCATGCGCATCCAACCCGCCACACAGAATTACAAACATTCCAGAAGGTAAAGAGTGGATCGCTAGGACGGCTTTTGCTGGCTCATACATGGTTCAACAAGAAAATAGCACACCAAAACACACACACAGAGAGAGAGAAAAGCTTAAATAAGTTAGACAAAAATACCATACACAGCAAGGGTCTTACCGTTTGATCTCTAACCACACACATACTGACAACCACTGGGGACAGGCTGGGACACAAATCAAATCAAATGTTATTGGTCACATACACACGGTTAGCAGATGTTATTGCGAGTCTAGCGAAATGCTTGTGCTTCTAGTTCCCGACAGTGCAGCAATATCTAACAAGTAATATCTAACAATTCCACAATAAATACCTAATACACACAAATCTAAGAAAAGAATGGAATAAGAATATATAAATATATGGATGAGCAATGTCAGAGTGGCATAGGCTAAGATACAATAGATAGTTTAGAATACAGTATATACATATGAGATGAGTAATGCAAGATATGTAAACATTATTAAAGTGGCATTATTTAAGTGACTAGCGTTCCATTTATTAAAGTGGCCAATGATTTCAAGTCTGTATGTAGGCAGCAGCCTCTCTGTGCTAGTGATGGCTGTTTAACAGTCTGATGGCCTTGAGATAGAAGCTGTTTTTCATTCTCTCGATTTCAGCATTGATGCACCTGTAATGACCTCGCCTTCTGGCTGGTAGCCGGGTGAACAGGCAGTGGCCCGGGTGGTTGTTGTCCTTGATGATCTTTTTGGCCTTCCTGTGACATCGGGTGCTGTATGTGTCCTGGAGGGCAGGTAGTTTTCCCCCAGTGATGCGTTGTGCAGACCTCACTACCCTCTGGAGAGCCTTACGGTTGTGGGCGGAGCAGTTGCCGTACCAGGTGGTGATACAGCCCGACAGGAGGCTCTCGATGGTGCACCTGTAAAAGTTTGTCAGGGTTTTAGGTGACAAGCCACATTTTTTCAGCCTCTTGAGGTTGAAGAGGCACTGTTGTGCCTTCTTCATCACACTGTCTGTGTGCGAGGACCATTTCAGTTTGTCAGTGATATGTACGCAGAGGAACTTAAAACTTTCCACCTTCTCTACTGCTGTCCCGTCGATGTGAATAGGGGGTTGCTCCCTTCCTCTGCTGTTTCCTGAAGTCCATGATCATCTCCTTTGTTTTGTTGAGAGAGGTTATTTTCTGGACACCACACTCAGACAGCCCTCACTTCCTCCCTGTAGACTCACCCATGACTCTCATCATTGTTGGTAATCAAGCCTACTACTGTTGTGTCGTCTGCAAACGTGATGATTGAGTTGGAGGACTGCATGGCCACGCAGCCATGGGTGAACAGGGAGTACAGGAGGGGGCTGAGCACACACATTTGTGGGGCCCCAGTGTTGAGGATCAGCGAAGTGGAGATGTTGTTTCCTGCCTTAACCTCCCTGGGGCGGCCCGTCAGGAAGTCCAGGACCAAATTGCACAGGGCGGCGTTGAGACCCAGAGCCTTAAGCTTAATGCTGAGCTATAGTCAATGAACAGCATTCTTACATAGGTATTCCTCTTGTCCAGATGGGATAGGGCAGTGTGATGGCGATTGCATCGTCTGTGGACCTATTAGGGCGGTAAGCAATTTGAAGTGGGTCTAGGGTGACAGGTAAGGTGGAGGTGATATGATCCTTGACTAGTCTCTCAAAGCACTTCATGATGACAGAAGTGCGTGCTATGGGGCGATAGTCATTTAGTTCAGTTACCTTTGCATTATTGTGAACAGGAACAATGGTGGCCATCTTGAAGCAAGTGGGGATAGCAGACTGGGATAGGGAGAGATTGAGATTGAGATTGCATGCTCTGAGAAGGAGGCTCGGGATGCCGTCTGGGCTGGCAGCCTTGTGAGGGTTAACACGTTTAAATGTCTTACTCACGTCGGCCATGGAGAAGGAGAAGTGGGGCCCGCAGTCCTTGGTAGCGGGCCGCGTCGGTGGCACTGTATTATCCTCTAAGCGGGCAAATAAGGTGTTTAGGGCATTGGATGCTGGGGTTCATGTATAGGACAGGGGTGGCAAATGAGAGAGAGAGAGAGAGAGAACGAGAGCGAGAGAGAGGGGAAGAGAGTGAATGAGAGAGAGAGCATAAATTCCATAAAGAGAGAGGAGGGGGTAAATATTGTTGATATTATATGGTATTATGGTGTATTGATACATTGACATTCCTTACTTTCCTATAGTTCCTAATGCATGCACACACACATGTTCACACACACAACTGTGCAGGTAATGGAGAACGAACACAACTGCATTTTATTGATGCCAATTTAAATGCACAGAGATATCGTGATGAGGCCCATTGTCGTGCCATTCATCCTCAGCCATCACCTCATGTTTCCGCATGATAATGATCGGCCCCATGTGAGTAGGATCTCTTCACAATTCCTTGAAGCTGAAAATGTCCCAGTTCTTCCACGGCCTGCATACTCACCAGACACCCATTGAGCATGTGTGGGATGCTGTGGATCAACGTGTACGACAGCGTGTTCCAGTTTCGGCCAATATCTAGCAACAGTATTACTTTTGCATTTGAATGTATTAAGGATCCCTATTAGCCAAGGCAGCAGTTATCCTTCCTTGGGTTCAGCAACATTAAGGCAGTTATACACAATTCAAAATATTACATGACATTACATTTCATAACAATTTTAGTCTCATAACACTGCCCGCACATCTACCTCTCTTACGCTGCCTAGTCTCTGGGATTAGGGCCTGGTCCAAGGTGAGCAGTATGTCCTGTACCTCCGACTCGTTGAAGTACAAATCTTCATCTAAATCGAGGTTAGTGATCGCTGTTCCGATGTCCAGAAGCTCGTTTCAGTCATAGGAAATGATGGCGGAGTCATTATGTACAAAAACGTTATCAGCGCAAAATAACACACAATATAGCAATATATTGGTTAGGAGCCCGTAAACTGGCTACTAACTATTGCAGTGTCATTCTCTCAGTGTGTTTGGGACAATGTATTATATAATGTATAAGATTGACCCATCATAATACAGCATGACATCTTAAAACACACACACTAATATAACTCCCACGCTTTCAGCCCCCTCTCTCTGTGTGTGTGTGTGTGTGTGTGTGTGTGTGTGTGTGTGTGTGTGTGTGTGTGTGTGTGTGTGTGTGTGTGTGTGTGTGTGTGTGTGTGTGTGTGTGTGTGTGTGTGTGTGTGTGTGTGTGTGTGTGTGTGTGTACAGTTGAAGTCAGAAGTTTACATACACTTAGGTTGGAGTCATTTTAACTCGTTTTTCAACCACTCCACAAATTTCTTGTTAACAAACTATAGTTTTGGACAGTCGGTTAGGACATCTACTTTGTGCATGACACAAGTACTTTTCCCCACAATTGTTTACAGACAGATTATATCAATTATAATTCACTATCACAATTCCAGTGGGTCAGAAGTTTAAATACACTATGTTGACTGTGCCTTTAAACAGCTTGGAAAATTCCAGAAAATTATGTCATGGCTTTAGAAGCTTCTGATAGGCTAATTGACATCATTTGAGTCAATCGGAGGTGTACCTGTGGATGCATTTCAAGGCCTACCTTCAAACTCAGTGCCTCTTTGCTTGACATCATGCCTCTTTGTTTGACATCATGTTTGACATTTCAAAAGAAATCAGCCAAGACCTCAGAAAAAATGGTAGACCTCCACAAGTCTGGTTCATCCTTTGGAGCAATTACATGTATTTGGCTAAGGTGTATGTAAACTTCTGACTTCAACTGTATGTATATTTATAATTAGATACATGCAGCATTTGTTATTATAGTTGAAGTTGGAAGTTTGCAAACACCTTAGCCAAATACATTTAAACTCAGTTTTTCACAATTCCTGACATTTAATCCAAGTAAAAATTCCCTGTCTTAGGTCAGTTAGGATCACCAATTTATTTTAAGAATGTGAAATGTCAGAATAATAGTAGAGAGAATGATTTATTTAAGCTTTTATTTCTTTCATCACATTCCCAGTGGGTCAGAAGTTTACATACACTCAATTAGTATTTGGTAGCATTGCCTTTAAATTGTTTAACTTGGGTCAAACGTTTCGGGTAGCCTTCCACAAGCTTCCCACAATAAGTTGGGTGAATTTTGGCCCATTCCTCCTGACAGAGCTGGTGTAACTGAGTCAGGTTTGTAGGCTTCCTTGCTCACACACTTTTTCAGTTCTGCCCACACATTTTCTATAGGATTGAGGTCAGGGCTTTGTGATGGCCACTCCAATAAATTGACTTTGTTGTCCTTAAGGCATTTTGCCACAACATTGGAAGTATGCTTGGGGTCATTGTCCATTTGGAAGACCCATTTGCAACCAAGCTTGAACTTCCTGACTGATGTCTTGAGATGTTGCTTCAATATATCCACATAATTTTCCATCCTCATGGTGCCATCTATTTTGGGAAGTGCACCAGTCCCTCCTGCAGCAAAGCACCCCAACACCATGATGCTGCGTGCTTCACATTTTGTATGGTGTTCTTCGGCTTTGAAGCCTCACCCTTTTTCCTCCAAACATAACGATAGTCATTATGGACAAACAGTTCTATTTTTGTTTCATCAGACCAGAGGACATTTCTCCAAAAAGTACGATCTTTGCCCCATGTGCAGTTGCAAACCGTAGGCTGGCTTTTTTATGGCGGTTTTGGAGCAGTGGCTTCTTCCTTGCTGAGCGGCCTTTTGGGTTATGTCGATTTTATTTTTTTATTTATTTTACCGTTATTTTACCAGGTAAGTTGACTGAGAACACGTTCTCATTTGCAGCAACAACCTGGGGAGTAGTTACAGGGGAGAGGAGGGGGATGAATGAGCCAATTGTAAACTGGGGATTATTAGGTGACCATGATGGTTTGAGGGCCAGATTGGGAATTTAGCCAGGACACCGGGGTTAACACCCCTACTCTTACGATAAGTGCCATGGGATCTTTAATGACCTCAGAGAGTCAGGACACCCGTTTAACGTCCCATCCGAATGACGACACCCTACACAGGGCAGTGTCCCCAATCACCTAGGGCATTGGGATATTATTTTTTAGACCAGAGGAAAGAGTGCCTCCTACTGGACCTCAAAAACCACTTCCAGCAGCATCTGCTCTCCCATCCAGGAACTGACCAGGACCAACCTTGCTTAGCTTCAGAAGCAAGCCAGCAGTGGTATGCAGGGTGGTATGATATAGGACTGACTTTACTGTGGATATAGATACTTTTGTACCTGTTTCCTCCAGCATCTTCACAAGGTCCTTTGCTGTTGATCTGGGATTGATTTGCACTTTTCGCACCAAAGTACGTTCATCTCTAGGATACAGAATGGGTCTCCTTCCTGAGCGGTATGATGGTTGTGTGGTCCCATGGTGTTTATACTTGCGTACTACTGTTTGTACAGATGAACGTGGTACCTTCAGGCGTTTGGAAATTGCTCCCAAGAATGAACCAGACTTGTGGAGGTCTGCAATATTTTTTCTGAGGTCTTGGCTGATTTCTTTTGATTTTCCCATGATTTCAATTAAAGAGGCACTGAGTTTGAAGTTGGCCTTGAAGTACATCCACAAATACACCTCCAATTGACTCAAATGATGTCAATTAGCCTACCAGAAGCTTCTAAAGCCATGATATCATTTTCTGGAATTTTCCAAGCTGTTTAAAGGCACAGTCAACTTAGTGTATGTAAACTTCTGACCCACTGGAATTGTGATAGTGAATTATAATTTAAATAATCTGTCTGTAAACAATTGTTGGAAAAATGACACAAAGTAGATGTCCTAAACGACTTGCCAAAACTATAGTTTATTAACAAGATATTTGTGTAGTGGTTGAAAGGCGAGTTTTAATGACTCCAACCTAAGTGTATGTAAACTTCCAACTTCAACTGTATATCTCCACACTATTAGGTTAGAATAATACTGTCAAATTGTAAAAATTATGATATAGTGCTTTTAGTGGAAGAACTGTTTGAAAATTGAAAATAAATGAAATTTCAACTTGTTTGGCTGGGTGGGGTTTTTGGTATAAGTTAATAGACCAATGACATAGAGAGTTTTTTCTGCTCTATCCCAATAACAGCTAGTTTTCAGGCTACACATCCCTCCCATTAGGCTCCTCCAATTAGTCCCCTCTCTCAGACCAACCCCAGACAGTCCTAGCAAAATCCTTGCTTAAGAAATTGCATTTAGCTAAGAAATGATTTTTGTTTCTTTTTGACCATTTTAATTGAAAACAATCACAGTAAGGTACTTCATTTATACCCATAAATGACTTAATATTTAAATAAAAAATGGCTGCATTGGCCCTTTAACCTTTGAAGTGGAGGCATAACTGTCTGAGGACTAGAGATTTACTTCTGGTTGTTGTTTCCTACAATATAAGGACTACTGTTTATCCAACCCTAACCTCAGCTGCCACTCAAACCCTGCTAATTGTGTGTGTGTGTGTGTGTGTAGTTCTGCTTTGAATCAAAGCTAATGTAAACATGCATCATTGTCTAAATCACCTGCTAATCTCTGTGCAAAATTTGCCTAATCCTGTTTTGTGTGAGGAGAGTAAGTTACTGGTTGAACATGGATTTGGTTGTAATGACGCATCAACATAACAAACCTCTGAACACACTGATGTTTCTGTTTGTTTTTGTTCTGAACTCTACACATATGCTCCAAATCCAATCTTCTTGTGTGTGTGTGTGTGTGTGTGTGTGTGTGTGTGTGTGTGTGTGTGTGTGTGTGTGTGTGTGTGTGTGTGTGTGTGTGTGTGTGTGTGTGTGTGTGTGTGTGTGTGTGTGTGTGTGTGTGTGTGTGTGTGTGTGTGTGTGTGTGTGTGTCCATTTTTTCTCATATAGTCAGTCAGTCAGTTATGAGGTCAGAGGTTAATCTGTAGATTATAATACTGAGAACAAAACGGAAGATTTGCTTCACTAATAACACAACATTCCTCTCGTGCAGTACACTACGTCGCGTCTGGCTGCTACGTCACACACACACACACATACACGCATGCACGCACGCACACATGCACACTCACACAGCAATCCACCCTCCATCGTCTTAGAGTAGGATTGCTGATCATGGATCAGGTCCACCCATGTATAAAAGTCTCGTTCATCAGCCACATCCTTCTCTGTCTAGCCTTCTGTATTATGTGGTAGGACTTAGCCTGAGGACGAGGTTACCCCTGTCCATGGCTGTGTCATGAATGGCACCCTATTTCCTTCTTAGTGCGCTTCTTTTAACCAGGGCCCATAGGGTCAGAAGTAGTGCATTACATAGGGAAAAGGGTGCCATTTGGGACATAGACCATGTAATCGTATTCAATATGTTCTAAAAGGCCAAACTGGCCGTGTTCCATCTCCCAGAGCCTGGTGTAGAGGTGCTGTAGATGTTTGGGTTGGAACGACAGCCTCCCATCTGGCTCAGGGACTACCCACTACTGGAATAGAATACTGCGAAACACAAGAACACCATTCTCCTTTTAACAGAATTATAAAGGACTACTTTCTCCCTTTCATTTCCATTTTTCCTTTTTTCCTTTTTCTGAAACTGCAAGGCCTCTCTTTTTTGCCTCAACCGTACAGATGGAATGAGTTGGAATGTGTGAAACTCACACTGGATACAGATGGGTTTTCATCAAGAGAAAGGCGGTGGAATCCTGCAGCTTTGGTAGGATGTAAAACAAGCATATTCATGTCATGTGAGACAAATTATGAACACCAAACTGGCAATACAGAGTATATAGGAAGGTTAGGGTTAGTAAGTCTAGGTGTACTAGAGTGCATTCTATTCTGCTCCAATTGGACTAGGCAACCATCCTAGCCAACACAGCAAGAGTCTAGTCTAGTTTCAGATTGGTTTGAATCCCTCCCTAGCTCCCTCCCTCTTTCCCTCCTTATCTCCCTCCATATAGCTTCACAGAGGACATGCTTTTTCCCCATCACAGCTTCCTTACCCAGTTGATAAGCTCAGTGTCTAGTTTCCACTATCTGCCTTATTTGCTGTGCTGTCAGGACTTCTGTGTGTGTGTGAGTGTGTGTGTGTGTGAGGGGGGAGCATGTAAACACACACACGGCTCCCAGTGTATGGTATGTACAGTACAGTACCTTTCGATTCAGACCATCCACTGAAAGGTTCAGCCACCCATGAACACGCCCGTCTGTAAGCGTGTCCCTAACGTCCGTGATGAGAGTGCCACTGCACCCATAACCCCCACCACCCCTAGCGCCCCACTGAGGAGCTGTGGAACATTCCATTTGAAACGTCAAACATCTGCTTTGTCAGAATAACCATAACAAAACGGAGGAGGGAGAGGAGGAGAGAGAGAAAAAAGGAGAAGAGGAACGGGGGAACAGGGGGATGGAGGTCGGGGGTGTAGCAGAGCAGCTAGCCTCGTCCCTGGACTTGGCAGTGGTCCAGACGCTGACACATCTGTTCTGAGCACGCCAAGAAAGAAACTAAAAGAAGAGGGGGGGAAATGAGTATGACTGTTCTGATAAGAGTGTAGTGTGCAGGAGTGAGCCCAGTTGACTGTTCTGATAGCAGTGTACTGTGCAGAAGTGAGCCCAGTTGACTGTTCTGATAGCAGTGTACTGTGCAGAAGTGAGTCCAGTTGACTGTTCTGATAGGAGTGTATTGTGCAGAAGTGAGTCCAGTTGACTGTTCTGATAGCAGTGTAGTGTGCAGGAGTGAGCCCAGCTGATATCACAGAGATCAAAATATATTAGGAACTAACTGCAACCACACGTGTGTGCATGTATACTGTATGTCACTGTCTTTTGATGTATTGAATTGTGTCACAGGCCTTCCATTCCATCAATACCCCGGCTAAGGCCTGCTGATGTTTCTAGACCCACCACCACCACCATCCCCACCAGGGCCGGCCCTCCCATTAGGCAAGATTAGGCGGTCGCCTATGGCGGCACTTGAATTTGGGGAGGCATTTTGGAAATTGGCTGCCGCCCTCCAGTGCCCCTGATTGGCTACTACACCGCCGGCGGCGCCCCAGCCACCAGCTCATAGCCGTTGCTGCAGTTCCCACCCATACCCCATTCCCACTTCTCCCGAAGTTCAGTCCTACTATCCTTGGTAGCTATGGTGATATGTGTGTGCTTTTACCGGATCATCCAATTGTGAAACATTAATCAAAATAAATCTGACAGTTAAACTATTATATTGTTTTTAATGTTTGTGTGTGAGGAAGACGGTTAGTGGTTAAGGCAGTAGCCTAACCTAGCCTGTTAATGTTAGCTAGGTACTAGTGGAAATCATTTATGCTAAAAGTAAGCTATAGAGATTTGCTACCATGTCTCTTACTATCAAATCAAATCTAATTTTATTAGTCACATGTGCCGAATACAACAGGTGTAGATCTTACAGTGAAA
Organism: Salvelinus namaycush; assembly: GCF_016432855.1. Lineage (NCBI taxonomy): Eukaryota > Metazoa > Chordata > Actinopteri > Salmoniformes > Salmonidae > Salvelinus > Salvelinus namaycush. The sequence continues at coordinate 19,906,690 of NC_052338.1, read as the reverse complement.
TGCTTACTTACGAGCCCCTAAACAACAATAGAGTTTAACCTGATGAGGACAGAGGGCGCTATTTTCACTTTGGGGGAAAATCGTCCCCAATTTAAACGGCCTCGTACTCAATTCTTGCTCGTACAATATGCATATTATTATTACTATTGGATAGAAAACACTCTCTAGTTTCTAAAACCGTTTGAATTTTGTCTGTGGGTGAAACAGAACTCATTTGGCAGCACACTTTCTGACCAGGAAGTGGAAAGTCTGAAATCGATGCTGTGTTCAAGGGCCTGCCTATAAATGGGCATGATACGTATGACTATACGTGCACGTCATACACCTTCCCCTAGATGTCAAGAGGAAGTGAGAGAAGAAATGAGGTGAATATCTTGGTCTGAAGTGGAATAAATCCTCTTGGCACCACGAGTCCCCCATTTTCTGTTTTCTCGAAAGCGCGAAGTTGGACCTGGAATTGACTACTGAAAAGTATTCGTTATGGGCGAATACTATCTCCGGCTTTGATTTTATTTGATACATGTCACAATATCATCGTAAAGTATGTTTTTTCAATATAGTATTATTAGATTATTGAAATTTATTCGGGACGTTAGGCGTGTTGCGTTGTTTGCATTTGTTCAGGAAGGAGAGTTTAGCACCACCTGGCCAGTGTGCTTGCTAATTCAAGAGGGAAAAAGAACGTTCTAATACCAAACAACGATTGTTCTGGACAAAGGACCCCTTGTACAACATTCTGATAGAAGATCAGCAAAAGTAGGAACCATTTTGTGATGCTATTTCATATATCTGTCGAACTGTGTACTAGTAGCTTTGCGCTCAGGTTTTGGTTTTTCCTTACCATAACTAAGTCTTATGTCGTAATGAAGATATTTTTAGAATTCTAACACTGCGATTGCATTAAGAACTAATGGATCTATCGTTTCCTATACAACATGTATTTTTTTGTAATGTTTATGAATAGCTATTTGGTCAGAATAGGTGAGAGTCTAATAGAAATATCCGCACATTCTGGGAAAAATATGCTACGTTAGCACATTGTATTACCACGGATTTCAGCTCTAAATATGCACATTTTCGAACAAAACATAAGTGTATGTATAACCTGATGTTATAGGACTGTCATCTGAGGAAGGTTTATGAAGGTTAGTGAAATTTAATATCTTTTGCTGGTTTATTCGCTAACGTGCCTATTGCTATCGCTAACGTGCCTTGATGAATGAATGCGGTAGTGTGGTAGGCTATTGTAGTAAGCTAATATAATGCTATATTGTGTTTTCGCTGTAAAACACTTAAAAAATCAGAAATATTGGCTGGATTCACAAGATGTTTATCTTTAATTTGCTGTACACCATCGATTTTTCAGAAAAGTTTTATGATGAGTATTTAGGTAATTCACGTTGGTCTCTATAATTACTCTGGCTACTTCAGTGCTATTTTTGACGGTAGCTGTGATGGTAGCTGCAATGTAAAACTGATTTATACCTCAAATATGCACATTTTTCGAAACATAGATTTATTGAATAACATGTTATAAGACTGTCATCTGATGAAGTTGTTTCTTGGTTAGTTTGGTTGGTTCTAGGTTAGTTTGGTTGGTTTTGTGCATGCTACCTGTGCTGTGAAAAATGTCTGTGCTTTTTTCTATTTGGAGGTGAGCTAACATAAATATACGTGGTGTTTTCGCTGTAAAACATTAAAAAAATCTGACATGTTGGCTGGATTCACAAGATGTGTATCTTTCATTTGTTGTATTGGACTTGTTAATGTGTGAAAGTAAATATTTCCCAAAAATATTTTTTGAATTTCGCGCTCGGGCTTTTCAGTGGAATGTGGGAGGAGTTCCGCTAGCGGAACGCTGGGGCTAGAAAGGTTAAAAAACACAGATAAGAATAAGAAATACATTTAACTAAAGAGCAGCAGTAAAATAACAATAGCGAGACTATATACAGGGGGGTACAGGTACAGATTCAATGTGCGGGGGCACCGGTTAGTTGAGGTAATATGTACATGTGGGTAGAGTTATTAACTTCACTAGGGTAGGGGGCAGCATTCGGAATTTTGGATGAAAAGCGTGCCCAAATTAAACTTCCTGCTACTCAGGCCCAGAAGATAGGATATGCATATAATTTGTATATTTGGATAGGAAACACTCTGAAGTTTCCAAAACTGTTAAAATAATGTCTGTGAGTATAACAGAACAGATATGGCAGGCAAAAACCAGAGGAAAATCCAACCAGAAAGTACTATTATTTTGAAAGGCTATTTTTCCTTTGAAAGCCTATCCACCATACAAAGACTTCGGACCCAGTTCACGAGCTCTGTGTCTTCCTCTACATGTGGCTAGTCTTTAGGCATTGTTTCAGGCTTTTACTCTGAAAAACGAGGGAGATACACCACTTTCAATCAGTGGCCAGTGGAAATTTCCAATCATCAGCCATGCGCCTGATCGGGAAAGCGCCTTTCTTGTTTCTCCTTTCCTATTGACGAAGCTTTTGTCCGGTTGACATATTATTGATTATTTATGACAAAAACAACCGGAGGACTGATTTTAAACATCGTTTGGCATGTTTCTACCAACTTTTATTGTACTATTTTTGGACTTTCGTCTGGAATTAGTGCACGCGCCTTAAGCATTCGGATTACTGGACAAAACGCGCGAACAAAAAGGAGGTATTTGGTCATAAAGAGGGACATTATCAAACAAAACAAACATTTATTGTCTAACATGGAGACCTGGGAGTGCCACCAGATGAAGATCATCAAAGGTAAGTGATTCATTTTAATGCTATTTCTGACTTTTGTGACACACTCCTTGGCTGGAAAATGGCTGTATGGGTTTCTGTGGCTAGGTGCAGACCTAACATAATTGCAGTGTGCTTTCTCCGTAAAGCCTTTTTGAAATCTCACACAGCGGTTGCATTAACTTCTCTAGGGTAGGTGAGACGCTAACGTCCCACCAGGCCAACATCCGGTGAAACTGCAGAGAGCTAACATTTTAAATACACCATTCATTGTATTAAACATTCTTGTAAATACATGTATCTTACATCATTTAAAAGATGAACGTCTTATTAATCCAGCCGCTGTGTCAGATTTCAAAAAGGTTTACTGCAAAAGCAAACATGCGATTTTCTGAGGATGGCGCCCCACACACACAAGTATTACTAGCATTTTCCAACCAAGAATTAGCGTCACGAAAGTCAGAAATAACAATAAAATAAATCGCTTACCATTGAAGATCTTCCTCTGGTGGCAATGCCAAGTGTCCTAACTACACAGTGAATGTTCGTTTTGTTTGATAAAATCCATTTTTATAGCCTAACACGAAAAATTTTGTAAACCGGTTGCGTCGTGATTTCCGTCTCATTCAACTTTGGACGAAGCGTTCGTGGTAATTACACACACTAAACAAACGTTTATCCAGTCATGGTTGGTTTCATTGCAATCCTCTGGTTGTTACTAACACAACCATACATGATGGCTCTTTTCCCGGGACGTATTGACCCAAACAAACCGATTTGAAGACACCAATCAATGACCTCATTGCGCACCAATTGTAGGACCGGTCTATCGTTGATTGACTGTATTTTGGCCCAATGACCACTGATCATCTTGAAATCTAGCTTGGAAGATAGCCAATGAGCTGAGGTAAACGGCAATATGTAATGGTTATACGTTTGAAGACCAGCCTTTGTCGTAAACTCTGGCGTAAAAGAGGTTCATTCGCCATTGCAAATCCTACTTGACGGAGCCACGAGTGTTACGCATAGCAGTACATACTCAATAGCATTTTCAACAAGTTTATATATTTAAATTATGGCGAATAAATCAGGAAAAGCTAAAACAAAGTCTAGGTATACAGATTTAACCCAAATTATAGAGGAAATTGATAGAGACAGCCCCCCATCTCACAGCTAGCCTTCAGGGAGCTGCTCATCCAGGAGCTTGCTAGCTACAGCAAGTCCACTGCAGCACCTTCTGCTCCAACTAGTGGTGTTCACCTGCCCAGATTAATCTCTGCAGGCATGAATGTGCCTCAGGGCAAAAAGGGCACAGTAGGGAGACGTCGTTGTGCCCTTTGTCACAGGAAATGCCCCATCACCTGCACCACCTGTTCAGTAAGCCTCTGCTTTACAGCAGAAAGAGACTGCTATGGGCAATGGCACCAGCAGCACAATATTGTGTAGAGGACTGAGGGTCTTCACAATATTGTAAATAGAAAATGTGTAAATAGTTACCCTTGTTGTTTGTTTATTATTATATATATATATATATTTTTTTCATATATATATATATTTATTTATTTTTGGGGGGTGTGTTAGAATAGCATTTATGTATTTTGTATATAGTTCTTTCCTTCAAAATGTATCACTGTACCAATTCGGCCACTTGGGTACATTTGTGTGGGACACCTGGGTGACTTCATGCTCAATGTCATGTAGCTCGCTAATTTTTGAAGTTATATGTCTAAAACTTTGCTCAGCTATTGTTGCCATCTTATGGTCTTCATTCAAATCATCCACAGCATCCTATCTGTATGTTTGGCTGTTGTTGGTCTTTTGAAAGATGATGCAGCAACAATAAAAAACAGAAAACGTATGTTTATTTCCTTGTATTTTCTTCTACCAGATCTATTGTGTTATATTCTCCTACATTCAATTCACATTTCCACAACATTCTGAGTGTTTCCTTTCAAATGATACCAAGAATATGCATATCCTTGCTTCTGGGCCTGAGCTACAGGCAGTTAGATTAGGGTATGTCTTTAGGCGGAAATTGAGAAGAAGGGGGGATACCCCAAAGAAGTTAAGGAGAAGTTTATCTTTATTTATATGTTTAACACTTCTATCGTTTATCAATGTTTATGATGAGTATTTCTGTAATTTGATGTGGCTCTCTGCACTTTCACCGGATGTTTGTTTGAGACAATGCATTTCTGACCATAACGCGCCAATGTAAACTGAGACTTTTGGATATAAATATGAACTTTATCAAACAAAAAATACATGTATTGTGTAACATAAAGTCTTATGAGTGCCATCTGATGAAGATCATCAAAGGTTAGTGATTAATTTTATCTCTATTTCTGCTTTTTGTTACTCCTCTCTTTGGCTGGAAAAATGGCTCTATGGTTTTCTGTGACTAGGTGCTGACCTAACATAATCACATGGTGTGCTTTAGCAGTAAAGCCTTTTTGAAATCGGACACTGTGGTTGGATTGACAAGAAGTTTATCTTTAAAATGGTGGATAATACTTGTATGTTTGAGGAATTTTAATTATGGGATTTCTGTTGTTTTGAATTTGGCGCCCTACAATTTCACTGGCTGTTGTCGAGGTGGGACGCTAGCGATCTGAGGAACCATGCCAAATCTTTTTAGTCTCCTGAGGTTGAATAGGTTTTGTTGTGCCCTCTTCACGACTGTCTTGGTGTGCTTGGACCATGCTAGTTTATTGGTGATCAACCTGCTCCACTACAGCCACGTAGTTGAGAATGGGGCGTGCTCGGTCCTCTTTTTCTTGTAGTCCACAATCATCTCCTTTTTCTTGATCACGTTGAGGGAGAGGTTGTTATCCTGGCACCACATGGCCAGGTCTTTGACCTCCTCCCTATAGGCTGTCTCATCGTTGTCAGTGATTAGGCTTACCACTGTTGTGTCATCGGCAAACTTAATGATGGTGTTGGAGTCGTGCCTGGCCATGCAGTCATGAGTGAACAGGGAGTACAGGAGGGGACTGAGTACGCACCCCTGAGGGGCCCCTGTGTTGAGGATCAGTCGGTTGTGTTGTTACCTACCCTTACCACCTGGGTGCGGCCCGTCAGGAAGTCCAGGATCCAGTTGCAGAGGGAATGGTGTTTAGTCCCAGGGTCCTTAGCTTATTGATGAGCTTTGAGGGCATTGTGGTGTTGATATCAGGAAGCACTTTTTTTTTTAAACGAATGAGAAAGAGGCACAATCTCTGAACCAAAGAGATTCGCTGCATGCAGCAATATTCATCAGCCAGTGTGGAGAACAACATGCCTCCGAGGACACGCCGTTCATTTGCCGAGACGGACGAGCCCCCGTTCATTGGTTCTAGCAGTGAAGAGGGCAAACCAGAGGAGTCCAAGCCATCCACTTCCACCGATGAGGACAGCTCTCTGGGTGGACAAGAACAGTTGGTCATTCCAGGCCTAGCCACTCCTCCAAACAATGCCAGCAGGGACCCTACTATCTGGGATCCGCTGCTGCAGGATATCAATCCGAGGGCCTTTTTTCCGGCCATACAGCGCACACTCGCTGAACCTGGTTCTCTCTGATGCAGCATCGTGTTGCTTGGAGGCGGCTGAGTTTTTAACACCATCCAAGAGATTTATACATTTTTATCCGGATCTACACACCGCTGGGACGTACTGAAAAATAACGTAAAAGATGGACTCAGTGAAATCCCTCAGTTTTTCCCCAATCAACGCACACATAAATATAAAAAAACGAATTTAATAGAGACATTTGTGATTTTATCAATGTAATCAGATAGAAAATATTAGGTTATGTTATTGACATTGTACTGATTATATAACCTACTAACAAGATGTGTTAAAACATTTGTTTAATTTGTAGCATAGACATATGGATTGGGCTGCTATTATGTTCTGTTTCTCAGATTTTTAGCTGAGAAAAAAATTGTCCCAAGCCCAAACCTATAGCCAGACCCTGCTGTACATAGGAGGGATAGGAAGGGGGCGGCAGTTTTCTGGGCCAGCCCTGATCACCACCACCTTTACCTCCACCACCACAACTACCACCACAACTACCACCACCTCCTCCATTACCACCTCCACCACCACAACTACCACCACAACTACCTCCACCTCCTCCATTACCACCACCACCTCCTCCACTACCACCAGTACCACCACAACTACCACCACCTCCTCCACTACCACCACCCCCACCACTACCACCACCACCACCACCACCACTACCACCACCACCACCATCACCACTACCACCACCACTATCACCACCTCCACTGTTACGGATACAGGTATCCTGTGTGTGTATTTGTTTTCTTTCCTTCTGCCCTAGTCACAGGTGTCACTCATCAGTCGCCAATCAGTCGCCAATCAGAAGACACACCTGCTCCTTTTCCCTTACCCAATCACATCCCCTTTCCCTTGGTTTAAAAGAATCCCAATCAGTTGTCTCTAGAGTTATCTCTCTTTTGTTTTTGCGCCTACATGTCACATTTGTCCGTTATTATGTGAGTATGTATTGTTGTGGTGTATGACTGTTTGTTGGTGGGAAAAGGGGATACCAAGACAAGGCACCCATGGGCATACACTACCCGTAGGAAAACATTGTCTAAGAACCCTAGTTAGAACTGGGCAGACCACCCACTGTATTTTATTGGTTAGTTAGCTAGCGGTTATTGACGCAAGTAAAACTAGCTTAGGGGTTTTTGGATATTTATTATTTATTTCCTTGGGTCCAGAGGATGTCACCTCTTAGATTAACACTAGAGGTGGGTGAGTGGAAGTCACAACTACAGGTCTGATTTATCGACCTCATGTTTCTCACAATTCTTTCCCACATTCCCATGTGAGAACAGGAAGCAGGAAGTCATCCTTTCAGGAAGTGGGAGACATGGAGCTTCCTGTCTTTGTTGGGAGATGGGGAGTCTGTCAAACGGGAGAGATTGCACACACACACACACACAGAGACACGCACAGACAGACATGCATGCTTGCACACACACACATAATGCACACACACACACACAAACTTCTCCAGAACATAACAAAAGAGAACAGGACGGAGATGACGTGTGGACGACATTTGTTGTTCTTCCCCCTTAGGAGAAACACACACTGGGACAGCTCAGATAGTTAGTGAGGCCTTCACACACATCACCCCACCACATATACGAGCACACACACACAGGGGACCGACGAAACCCTACACTGTTTTCACTTCATGTAGGGTTTCGTCGTTCCCCTGCAGGGGATATTACCTGAGAGGACACTACCACCTAGTGGTGTTCTGGTTGTATTACGGGACTGACTGGGATGATGAGCTGGTCACCAGACAAATTTATTTGTTCGTGGTTGTAGTAAACATTTTCGCTATGTGACAATGTTATAGAAGGTTCAAAATCTTGCTTCCCAGAGGTTTTGTTTCAAATATTGTTTTTTTTATTTTTAACACACTATTATCCAGTGTGACTAACAGAAGCAATTAGGGATGAGTGCATTGCTCAAGGGCACATTAACAGATTTTTCAGCTAGCCGGCTCAGTGATTTGAACCAGCGACCTTTTCTTTTATAATTTTATTTCACCTTTATTTAACCAGGTAGGCAAGTTGAGCTATAAGTTCTCATTTACAATTGCGACCTGGCTAAGATAAAGCAAAGCAGTTCGACACATACAACAACACAGAGTTACACATGGAGTAAAACAAACATACAGTCAATAATACAGTAGAAAAATAAGTCTATATACAATGTGAGCAAATGAGGTGAGATAAGGGAGGTAAAAGGCAAAAAAAAGGCCATGGTGGCAAAGTAAATACAATATAGCAAGTAAAACACTGGAATGGTTGATTTGCAGTGGAAGAATGTGCAAAGTAGAGATAGAAATAATGGGGTGCAAAGGAGCAAAATAAATACAGTAGGTGGAGAGGTAGTTGTTTGGGCTAAATTATAGATGGGCTATGTACCGCTGCAGTAATCTGTGAGCTGTTCTGACAGCTGGTGCTTAAAGCTAGTGAGGGAGATAAGTGTTTCCAGTTTCAGAGATTTTTGTAGTTCATTCCAGTCAATGGCAGCAGAGAACTGGAAAGAGAGGCGGCCAAAGGAAGAATTGGTTTTGGGGGTGACCAGAGAGATATACCTGCTGGAGCGTGTGCTACAGGTGAGTGCTGCTATGGTGACCAGCGAGCTGAGATAAGGGGGGACTTTACCTAGCAGGGTCTTGTAGATGACCTGGAGCCAGTGGGTTTGGCGACGAGTATGAAGCGAAGGCCAGCCAACGAGAGCGTACAGGTCACAGTGGTGGGTAGTATATGGGGCTTTGGTGACAAAACGGATGGCACTGTGATAGACATCCAATTTATTGAGTAGGGTATTGGAGGCTATTTTGTAAATGACATCGCCGAAGTCGAGGATCGGTAGGATGGTCAGTTTTACAAGGGTATGTTTGGCAGCATGAGTGAAGGATGCTTTGTTGCGAAATAGGAAGCCAATTCTAGATTTAACTTTGGATTGGAGATGTTTGATGTGAGTCTGGAAGTAGAGTTTACATTCTAACCAGACACCTAGGTATTTGTAGTTGTCCACATATTCTAAGTCAGAACCGTCCAGAGTAGTGATGTTGGACGGGCGGGCAGGTGCAAACCGTGATCGGTTGAAGAGCATGCATTTAGTTTTACTTGTATTTAAGAGCAATTGGAGGCCACGGAAGGAGAGTTGTATGGCATTGAAGCTCGTCTGGAGGGTTGTTAACACAGTGTCCAAAGAAGGGCCAGAAGTATACAGAATGGTGTCGTCTGCGTAGAGGTGGATCAGAGATTCACCAGCAGCAAGAGTGACATCATTGATGTATACAGAGAAGAGAGTCGGTCCAAGAATTGAACCCTGTGGCACCCCCATAGAGACTGCCAGAGTCCCGGTCAACAGGCCCTCCGATTTGACACACTGAACTCTATCAGAGAAGTAGTTGGTGAACCAGGCGAGGCAATCATTTGAGAAACCAAGGCTATCGAGTCTGCCGATGAGGATGTGGTGATTACTGGCACAATACTCTTAACCGCTAGGCCACCTGCCATCCTTGGTTGAATAATTGAATCACTTTGAATCAAATGTTTAGCATCCCCCTACATGTAGTAGAATAAGTACATTTGTAGCAGTCGTAAGGACAATTACACTTCAGATCAATGTATTTATTTACAATGAACAAATTCTTAATTAAACTTACAATTATTCTGATCCAACGCTCCAATAACTGGACCTGGCTCAGGTAAAGAGACCACGTATATAGCCTTCTTATTCAATATGATCAAAGGTGAATTCCATTGACGGCATAATCCTTAAGTCTATTGACGCACGTCCATTTAAACTAGAGATACAGTTTTGTTGCATGGGCTGTGTCTCAATCTGTACTTCCGCCTATGTCAAACTTCCGCATATGCAGTGGAAGGTTACCGAGCTACAGCGGTGTTTGTCCGACCATGTGACAGCCCGAAAATTGGTCTTCTGAAGAAAACATCTGTAGTGTCCGAAACGGTTTGGCCTACAAAAGAATATGACCACAAAGACGATACTCTAATGAACTCAATGGGGTTCTCCTTTTTGTTAGCTTAGTTTTCTGCAAATTGGCCACTATGGGGCACTACAGCATTGTCAGAATACGAATAGTGTTCCACTATATATGCCAGGCAGACTTGGTTCTTCATAAAAGAGAATACAGTAGACGGTTTGTGTTCAAAAGTGATTGATGCCCTATTTTATGTGTCAAGTGGTTATGCCCATTTATGAACATCCCGTCCTGATGTTCTCACGCTATCGAGTGAAACAACTGTCTGAAAACAGTGGGGTCCTGTGGCGTCCAAGGATCTCATGACCTCTGAACTTGCAAAAGACTTCTCGGCATATCCATGTGGAGGGTCAGCAAAAAAAAAATGTCAAAACAATTTTTATGTGTTCTCGTGAGGTGTCCGGGGGTGGCTGTCTCAATCAATCACGCCATCCTCTTTTTGAAAGGGTAATTGTACTCTTTAAGATGCGCCCTTTACTTATGACAACAGATCCATTATACCCCCTTTAACTTCTCTCGGGTATGTGGGACGGTAGCGTCCTACCTCGTCAACAACCAGTGAAACTGCAGGGCGCCAAATTCAAAACAACAGAAATCCCATAATTTAAATTCCTCAAACATACAAGTATTTTACACCATTTTAAAGCTACACTTGTTGTAAATCCAGCCAAATTGTCCGATTTCAAAAAGGTTTTACGACGAAAGCAAACCAAACGATTATGTTAGGTGTGAGCCAAGTCACAGAAAAAGACAGCCATTTCCCAGCCAAAGAGAGCAGTAACAAAAAGCAGAAAGAGAGAAAATTAATCACTAACCTTTGATGATCTTCATCAGATGACACTCATAGGACTTCATGTTACACAATACATGTATTTTATGTTCGGTAAAGTTCATATTTATATCCAAAAAACTGAGTTTAGGCAAGACGCTACTGTCTCACTTGGCAAAAAGCCTGAGAAATTGCAGAGCGCCATATTCAAATTAATTACTCTGAAAATTACTATAAAATCAAACTTTCATTAAATCACACATGAAAGATACCAAATTAAAGCTACACTGGTTGTGAATCCAGCCAACATGTCAGAACTCAAATAGGCTTTTCGGCAAAAGCATACGATGCTATTATCTGAGTATAGCACAATAGTATACAAAGACAGAAGCATATTTCAAGCCTGCAGGCGCGACACAAAATGCAGAAATAAAAATATAATTAATGCCTTACGATTAATTCCATCTATATATATCCAAAATGTCCATTTATTTGGCGCGTTTGATCCAGAAAAACACAGGTTCCAACTTGCTCAAACGTGACGACAAAATATCTCTAAGGTTACCTGTAAACTTTGCCAAAAAATTTCAAACTACTTTTGTAATATAACTTTAGGTATTTTTTATCGATAAAATTGAAGACGGGATGATCTGTGTTCAATACAGGATTAAAACCAAATGTAGCATGCCTTCTGGACATGCGCTTCAATCAAACAGGACACCTGGAGTGACTCGACTTCAAGATGGCCGTATTTCTTCATTACACAAAGGAATAACCTCAACCTATTTCTCAGGACTGTTGACATCCAGTGGAAGACGTAGGAACTGCAAGCAATTCACTTAGAAATCTGGTTTCACAAGGAAACCTCATTGAAAAGAGTGACCTAAAAAAAAAATCTGAATGGTTTGTCCTCGGGGTTTCACCTGCTAAATAAGTTATGTTATACTCACAGACATGATTCAAACCGTTTTAGAAACTTCAGAGTTTTCTATCCAAATCAACTAATAATATGCATATCTTATCTCCTGGGGATGAGTAGCTGGCAGTTGAATTTTGGTATGCTTTTCATCCAAATGTGAAAATGCTGCGCCCTACCCTAGAGAAGTTAATAACCTTTTAACTTCTCTAGGGTAGGGGGCAGCATTTGGAATTTTGGATGAAATGCATGCCCAAATTAAAGTGCCTGTTTCTCGGGACCAGAAGATATGATATGCATATAACTGGTAGATTTAAATAGAAAACACTAAAGTTTCCAAAACTGTTAAAATAGTGTCTGAGTATAACAGAACAGATTTGGCGAAAACTTGACAAAAATCCATTCAGGAAGTATTTTTTTTTGTTGGTTTTGTAGTTTTCTATTCAATGCCATTACAGTATCCATTGACTTAGGACTCAAATTGCAGTTTCTCTGCCTTCCACTAGATGTCAACAGTCTTTAGAAATTGTTTCAGACTTGTATTCTGAAAAATGAGGATGTAAGAGCAGTCTGAATGAGTGGACCCTAAAGTGTCACTGAGCTTTTTCATGCGCAGAACCGAGAGTGCCTTTCTTGTTTACATTTAATATTGACGACGTTATTGTCCGGTTTAAATATTATTGATTATTTAGGCTAAAAACAACCTGAGGTTTGAATATAAACATAATTTGACATGTTTTTATGAACTTTACGGATACAATTTGTATTTTTTTGTCTTCCTGTTTTGACTGCGTTTGAGCCTGTTGATTACTGAAGAAAACACACGAACAAAACGGAGGTTTTTGGGTATAAAGAGACTTTATCGAACAAAAGGAACATTTATTGAGTAAATTAATGTCTGCTGAGTGCAACCATATGAAGATCATCAAGGTAAGGGATACATTTTATCTCTATTTCTAAATTGTGTAACTGTTCTACCTGGCTGGCTACTGTTTGTAATGATTTGTCTAGTGGGCTATGTTCTCAAATAATAGTAAGGTATGCTTTCGCTGTAAAGCATTTTTTAAATCTGACACCGTGGTTGGATTCACAAGAAGTTAATCTTTAAACCTATGTAAAATATGTTTTGTTTTCTGAATTTTTATAATGAGTATTTCTGTATTTCAATTTGGCACCCAGCAGTTTCACTGGCTGTTGAAGAGGTGGGACGCTAACGTCTCACGTACCCAAGAGATGTCAACTTCTTATGGCTGCAGGGGCAGTATTGAGTAGCTTGGATGAAAGATGCCCAGAGTAAATGGCCTGCTCCTCAGTCCCAGTTACTAATATATGCATATTATTATTAGTATTGGATAGAAAACACTCAAGTTTCTAGAACTGTTTGAATTATGTCTGTGTATAACAGAACTCATATGGCAGGCAAAAACCTGAGAAAAAATCCAAACAGGAAGTGGAAATTCTGAGGCTGGTCGAGTTTCAACCAAGATCCCATTTAAATCACAGCGAGATATGAATGAGTATTCACTTCCTACGGCTTCCACTAGATGTCAACAGTCTGTAGAACTTTGTCTGATGACTCTCCTGTGAAGGGGGGCCGAAGGAGACAGGAATGAGTCACCACTGCCATGAGGTGAACATTCTTTGACCATGCGCGTTCGTGTGAGAGGCAGCTCCGTTCCATCGCTCATCTGAAGTCAATGTAATTCTCCGGTTGGAACGTTATTCAAGATATATGTTAACTTCTTAGCGCTAGGGGTCAGAGTTATTATATATTTTTTTAAATGTTCCCAACGTAAACGGACATTTTCTCTGGCCCAGATCGTAGAATATGCATATAATTTACAGATTAGGATAGAAAACACTCAAGTTTCCAAAACTGTCAAAATATTGTCTGTGAGTTTAACAATACTTATTCTGCCGGCGAAAACCTGATAAAATATAACCCGGAAGTGATTATTATTATTTTTTTAATCTGTGTTTCCTGGCCCGGCTATCCTCCATTTAAAGGGGTATCAACCAGATTCTTTTTCCAGTGGCTTCCTCAGGCTGTGACCAGGCTTTAGACATAGTTTCAGGCTTTTATTTTGAAAAATGAGCGAGATGTTTCATAAGTAGTCAGGTGTCCTCTGAATGTTTCCTGCGCGCGACAGAGGGGCTCCTCATTTTCCGTTTCTCTCTTAAAGAATAGGTTATGGTCCGGTTGAAATATTATCGATTATGTTTGTTAAAAACAACCTAAGGATTGATTATAAAAAACATTTGACATGTTTCTACGACCATTACGGATACTTTCTGGAATTTGTCGAACAGAACAAGAGTTTTGTTTTCTCAACATAATGCGCAACCCAAATGGCGTTTTTTTGTGAAGTAATATTTATCGAACAAAAAGAACATTTGTTGTGTAACTGGGAGTCTCGTGAAACATCTGAATATTATCAAAGGTAAGCGATTAATTTTATTGCTTTTCTGACTTTCGTGACCATGCTAATTTGGGGCTAGCTGTTGTAGCATTTATTGCTACACTCACAAATGCTTGGATTTCTTTCGCTGTAAAGTATATTTTCACAATCTGACACAATAGGTGGATTAACAAACTAAGCTGTGTTTTGGTATATTTCACTTGTGATTGCATGATTATAAATATTTATGCATTTGGCGCCCTGCAATTCTAGCGGTTGTTTAGGAAAGTGATCCCGTAAAAGGGATCCGTAGCGCAGAGAAGTTAACAACATTCTAAAGATTGATTCAATACACCGTTTGACATGTTTCTACTGACGGTTACGGAACTTTTGGACATTTCGTTAGGTTTTAGTGAACGCGCTTTGTGACTTTGGAATTGTTTACCAAACACGCTAACCAAAGTAGCTAATTGGACATAAATAACGGACATTATCGAACAAATCAAGCATTTATTGTGGACCTGGGATTCCTGGGAGTGCATTCTGATGAAGATCATCAAAGGTAAGGGAATATTTATCATGTAATTTCTGGTTTCTGTTGACCCCAACATGGCGGCTAATTTGACTCTTGTTCTGAGCTCTCTCTCAGATTATTGCATGGTTTGCTTTTTCCGTAAAGTCTTTTTGAAATCTGACACAGCGGTTGCATTAACTTCTCTGGGATATGTGGGACGGTAGCGTCCCACTTGGCCAAAAGCAGGAAAAAATGTAGCACGCCAAATTCAAATATATCACTATAAAAATCAATCTTTCATGAAATCACACATGAAAGACACCAAATTAAAGCTACAAATGTTATGAATCCAGCCAACATGTCTGATTTCAAAAATGATTTACGAGGAAAGCACACCAAACAATTATGTTAGCTCAGTACATAGCCACAGAAAAACACAGCCATTTTCCCAGCCAAAGATAGTAGTAACAAAAAGCAGAAATAGAGATAAAATGAATCACTAACCTTTGATGATCTTCATCAGATGACACTCATAGAACATCATGTTACACAATACATTTATGTTTTGTTCGATAATATGCATATTTATATCCACAAATCTCGGTTTACATTGGCGCCATGTTCAGAAATGCCTCCAAAATATCCGGAGAAATTGCAGAGAGCCACGTCAAATAACAGAAATACTCATCATAAACTTTGATGAAAGATTCATGTTTAACATAGATTTAAAGATACACTTGTTCTTAATGTAACCGCTGTGTCAGATTTCAAAAAAACTTTACAAGAAAAGCACACCATGCAATAATCTGAGACGGCGCATCAGAATGCACTCCCAGGAATCCTAGATCCACAATACATCGTTGTTTTGTTCGATAATGTCCATTACTTATGTCTAAGTAGCTAATTTTGCTAGCATGTTTGGTGCACGTGTCCAAACAGCGGATGCAGGCGAACTCGGACGAAAACTTCAAAAAGTTATATAACAGGTCGAATAAACTGGTCAAACTAAGTAGAGAATCAATCTTCAGGATGTTGTTACAACTATCCAATAACGTTCCAACCGGAGAATTCCTTTGTGTCTCTAGAAGTTATGGAAAGCAAGACGATATCGTTTGGAACGCACGTGACCAGGAACTGGCATTCTACCAGACCACTGACTGAAACACCTCCCATCCGGCTCAACATCACAGCAGAGGCTTCATTCCACGTTCTACAGACTGTTGACATCTAGTGGAAGGCGTAGGAAGTGCAAACAGATCCATATCTTACAGGGAATTGAAAAGGCGATGAGTTGAACATCCACCAGCCTCAGAATTCTCACTTCCTGTTTGGAATATTTCTCAGAGTTTTGCCTGCCATATGAGTTCTGTTATACTCACAGACATCATTCAAACAGTTTTAGAAACTTCAGAGTGTTTTATATCCAATAGTAATAATAATATGCATATATTAGCATGTGGGACAGAGTAGGAGGCAGTTCACTATGGGCGAACTCATCCAAAAGTAAAAATGCTGCCCCCTATC
Organism: Salvelinus namaycush; assembly: GCF_016432855.1. Taxonomy (NCBI): domain Eukaryota; kingdom Metazoa; phylum Chordata; class Actinopteri; order Salmoniformes; family Salmonidae; genus Salvelinus; species Salvelinus namaycush. Next base: position 19,890,272 of record NC_052338.1, on the reverse strand, counting down.
ACAAATAAGTTAAAGAGCAACAATAAAATAACAGTAGCGAGGCTATATACAGGGGGTACCGAAAGAGAGTCAATGTGCAGGGGCATAGGTTAGTAGAGGTAATTGAGGTAATATGTACATGTAGGCTGAGGTAAAGTGACTACATAGATAAAACAGAGAGTAGCAGAGGGGGTGGAGGCACAATGCAAAAAGTCTGGGTAGCCATTTGACTAGCTGTTCAGGAGTCTAATGGCTTGGGGGTAGAACCTGTTAAGAAGCCTTTTGGACCTAGACCTGGCGCTCCGGTACCGCTTTGCCATGCGGTAGCAGAGAGAACAGTCTATGACTAGGGTGGCTGGAGTCTTTGGCAATTTTTAGGGCCTTCCTCTGACACCGCCTGGTACAGAGGTCCTGGATGGCAGGAAGCTTGGACCCAGTGATGTACTGCGCCGTACGCACTACCCTCTGTAGTGCCTTGCGGTCGGAGGCCGAGCAGTTGCCACACCAGGCGGTGATGCAACCAGTCAGGATGCTCTCGATTGTGTAGCTGTAGAATCTTTTGAGGATCTGGGGAACCATACCAAATATTTTCAGTCTCCCGAGGGGGAATAAGCTTTGTCGTGCCCTCTTCATGACAGTCTTGGTGTTTTTGGACCATGATAATTTCTTGGTGATATGGACACCAAGGAACTTGAAGCTCTCAACCTGCTCCACTACAGCTCTGTCGATGAGAATGGGGGCGTGCTTGGTTCTCCTTTTCCTGTAGTCCACAAGCATCTCCTTTGCCTTGATCACATTGAGGGAGAGGTTGTTATCCTGGCTCCACCCAGCCAGGTCTCTTACCTCCTCCCTATAGGCTGTCTCATCGTTGTCGGTGATCAGGCCTACCACTATTGTGTCATCGGAAAACTTAATGATGGTTTTGGAGTCGTGCTTGGCAATGCAGTCGTGGGTGAACAGGGAGTACAGGAGGGGACTGAGCACACACCTCTGAGGGGTCCCAGTGTTAAGGATCAGTGTGGAAGATGTGTTGTTACCTACCCTTACCACCTGGGGGTAAGTCCAGGATCCAGTTGCAGAGGGAGGTGTTTAGTCCCAGGGTCCTTAGCTTAGTGATGAGCTTTGAGGGCACTATGGTGTTGAACGCTGAGCTGTAATAAATTAATAGCATTCTCACGTAGGTGTTCCTTTTGTCTAGGTGGGAAAGGGCAGTGTGGAGTACAATAGAGATTGCATCATCTGTGGATCTGTTGGGGCGGTTTCTGGGATAATGGTGTTGTCACGCCTGCGCCTGCTCCCCCTTCCTGGCGCTCGAGGACGCCAGGCTACTGTCGTATAAATATTCACTCAAAAATATCTCTTAATATTCTCTCGAATATCGGAGCTTGTGAGTTCAAATAGACTTTATTACAAAGTAACAAGTCGAGCTGGTCCATGGAGCAACTGTCTCTCCCAGTCTTAGCACACTCCTTTTATACATTTTCAAGTTTACACATTTCTTATAGTTCTTCCCCTTTACGTTAATAATCAACTATTTTTGGCTTCACACCACTATGGTTTCCCACTATTAAATCCTTCCTGCCCCTCCAAATTCTTGGACCGAGTATATTAGTGGCGCAATTGTGACTTTTTGCTTAAAAAATAATATCAACCCCCACGAGGCTGCAGTCATAAGTACATTTATTGTATTGATTATATAAAACACCCACCAGGCTATAGTCATAAGTACATTAATTATATTGATTATGACACTTCTTATCCAGGCATGCATCTGGATTACAATGTATGTCTATTTCTTTGGTATATTGACTTTTCTCATGCTATATAGGTGTATGTTACGTCCGTCGTTGGATGAATGAGACCAAGGTGCAGTGTGGTAAGCGTAGATCTTTCTTTATTAGATGAACACCAAAATACAAACAAACGTAAAGTTCTGCAGTGCTAGACAGCGACTATGCAAAAACAAGATCCCACAAACTAAGGTGGAAAACAGGCTGCCTAAGTATGATCCCCAATCAGAGACAATGAGAAACAGCTGCCTCTGATTGGGAACCATACTAGGCCAACAAAGAAATAGAAACAGATTTGCCCACCCAAGTCACACCCTGACCTAACCAAATAGAGAATAAACAAGGCTCTCTAATGTCAGGCTTGACAGTGTAATTATAGGTGTCTTTTAAGCTTTTAATGATTCTGTTTTGCTATATTATTATTTCACAATATGCTACTGGAAAATCACCCATATATTCCTCCCCTTTGGGACTTACTAAGTCCCAACCCTTAAATTTGTTCTAGTACAAGTGAGAAGGAGAAGCACCTTCTGTATTGCTGTGGAGGCAATCTGCCTCCCTTTCTCCTTATCAATCTTTGCTCCTCTTCCTCATCCATACTGGGGAATCAGGACCAAACATGTCCTTTCACATATAGCTAGAAAGTAGTAAAAGATCCATTCTCAAGCCAATTTTCCTTTAACTTCCTATGGATCAGTGGGAAGCTAGCGTCCCACCTCGACAACATCCGGTGAAATTGCAGAGTGCGAAATTCAAAAATACAAAATTCATAATAATAAACATTCATGAAAATACAAGTGTCATACATGATTCTTTAGCTTAGAATCTTGGCAATTGAACTGCTTTGTCAGATTTACAATAGGCTTTATGGCGAAGCATAGCATTTGATCGTCCGAGGACTGCGCCTCACCTACTTCCTGCATTAGCATAAATTCATAACCTGCACAGGTGTCATAAAACTCAAAAATAGCGATAAAATAAATCACTTACCTTTGAAGATCTTCATCTTTTTGCAATCCGAAGGGTCCCAGGAACACAATAAATGGTTGTTTTGTTCGTTAAAGTCCCTCTTTTATATCCAAAAAACTCAGTTTGGTTGGCGCGTTTTGTTCAGTAATACACAGCTCAAATGGCGTTCAGACAATACACCCTAATAGTACCAGTAAAGCTCGTCAAAACAAATCAAACAATGTTTTTAATTAATCCTCAGGTTGTCCAATGTCTATATAATCGATAATATTTCAACCGGACAATAACATTATCAATAGAAAGGAAAAATAACGAAGAGCGCGCACACAGTCACGCGCGCAAAACAGTACTCCCCGATTTTATTGACACTTCCTAAAACTTGTTATTCTTGGTCGTTTTTCAAAAAACAAGCCTGAAACCATGTCTAAAGACTGTTGACATCTAGTGGAAGCCATAGGAACTGCAATCTGGGAGCTGAATCCCTATATAGTCAATAGGCTTTTAATGGAAAAACACCCACGTCAAAAAATCACATGTTCTCGATGGATTCTCCTCTGGTTTTCACCTGCCATGTCAGTTCTGTTAGACGCACAGACATTACAGCAACTTTAGAGCGTTTTCTATCCAAATATACCAATTATGCATATCCTAGCTTCTGGGCCTGAGTAACAGGCAGTTTACTTGGGCACGCCAGACTCTCCAAACTTCCGAACACTGCCCCCTAGCCCATAGAGGTTAACATACCGTGTATAAGCATGTGCATGCATTGCTTTGCCCGAGGTTTTCTCAGTTATGTAGAATACAATAAAAACACTAAAACAATACCCTCAACCTCATAAATCCTTATAACATCGTTCTCAATATGACGCCTAAACATGTGGCCCTCCCTCACAGACACCTCTCTAACAACTGTTCTGTCATAAGAGGAAAACCTGTTAGAGGATTAAGGGCATGGTCCGTGGACTCTTGTAACCGGAAAACCCTATGTTACATACACATCTTGGCGAACAAATATTCTAGAAGGTCTAACATCATTTAAATCCCAACTTAGGTATGGTCTATTATAAACATTTACTAAGAATAAACATTTGAGTGTCTTTGCCTTACATTATCATTTTGAATATATGTAGTAATTAAACAGTTTTAAACACATTCTTTATCTCTACACAAGGGACAGTCAGCCCTCTGGCACATAGCACAATCAAATGGCTCAAAGTGGTGGTAATGTCCATCCCCTTTGCTCCCTTCGAGCACCATGTGCGGTACCCTCTTTTTGGGCACTGTCGATGCCAATGTACTCCTTCATCTAGTTGGAACCTGTGATCAGGATTCCTGGTTTTCGCCCATTCCAGAACTGAATACATGTATGGGAGATCACCATCCATTTCAGTCTCTAGCAACTGTTGTTGTTCCTGATAGGTATGACATGCCCATCCTCCCCCTGGAGCCACACAACATAAACATTCAGGGTTTCCAAATGGACAGTACAAGGGACCTCATCTTATATTGCATAGTTTTCCTCTTTTATTGGTGTATTTCCCCGGGGCTCCAGGGACAGGGTGTAGTTCCATGGGTGAGTTATTAATAACTGTGCATACAGTCATTTGCTTCACTGTGGTTTGGATGAGGAGGGATTTTAGCAAGGGTAATACACAGCAAAAAAACACTCCCATCACCACTAGTGCTACTCCTATCATGATTGCCATTTTTGCAAACATTGCTCCCCATTTTTCCAGAGTTAATTTCTTGTCAATAGGCTGTTTTCACTTTGTAAAAAAATGTTCCCAAATTAAACTGCCTCATACTCAATTCTTGCTCGTACAATATGCATATTATTATTACTATTGGATAGAAAACACTCTCTAGTTTCTAAAACCGTTTGAATTATATCTGTGAGTAAAACAGAACTCAAGTTGCAGCAGACTTCCTGTCAGGAAGTGAGAAATCTGAAATCGGGCACTCTGTTCCTGGGTCAGTTTATCAATTTTCATGTAATCTATGGGTCGACATGCACTGCATACGATTTCCCCTAGATGTCAGTAAGCAGTGAGAATTGGAATGGGGTTGCTAGGTAGATCTGAGGCAGTATAAATGCTCTTGGAACGGGGGGTGCACTCTTTTCAACGTTCGTCATGGCGCTAGGCAGACCTCAGGAGGGCATTCTGAAAAGCTCTCGTTATAGGCGTTAAATATATCCGGCTCTGATTTTATTCGATATAGGTGTTAAAAACATCAAAATGTAGTTATTTTAAACCGAGTTATATCAGTATATTGCGATTTTCGGAATTTTCTTTGTGCTGCGTTCTGTTGAGTTGGACACCTCTGCGCCACATGGCTAATGTTTGCTGCTAATTTCAAAGTTGAAGACGACAATCTACAACCGAGCAACGATGATTCTGGACAAAGGACAACTTGCACAAGATTCTGATGGAAGCTCATCGAAAAGTAAGAATGATTTATGATGTTAATTCGTATTTCTGTTGACAAATGTGAAACAATTATTCCGCCATTAATTTCGGCACGGTCTCGCTTTAACGCACGCTGTATGTCGTAGTAACGTTAATTTTAAAAATCTAACACAGCGGTTGCATTAAGAACTAATGTATCTTTAATTTGCTGTCCAACCTGTATTTTTTAGTCAAGTTTATGATTAGTTATTGATTAGATTAGGTGCCTCTCCCAAGATTTCTCCCGACATTTTGTTTGCAGTTTGGCTACTACTCACATTCTATAACCACGATTTGTGCCGCTAAATATGCACATTTTCGAACAAACCATATATGTATTGTGTAATATGATGTTATAGGACTGTCATCTGAAGAAGTTTGAGAAGGTTAGTGAAAAAATTAATATCTTTTGCTGGTTTATTCGCCATCGCTAACGTGCCTTGAATGAATGCGGTTGTGTTTTTGGCTATTGTAGTAAGCTAATATAATGCTATATTGTGTTTACACTGTAAAACACTTAAAAAATCGGAAATATTGGCTGGATTCACAAGATGCTTGTCTTTCATTTGCTGTACACCATGTATTTTTCAGAAATGTTTTATGATGAATATTTAGGTATTTGACGTTGGTCTCTGTAATTATTCTGGCTGCTTCGGCGCTATTTCAGATTGCAGCTGCAATGTAGAACGTGATTTATACCTGAAATATGCACATTTTTCTATTTTTCACATTTTCAAAAAATATGCTATACAATAAATCTGTTATAAGACTGTCATCTGATGAAGTTGTTTCTTGGTTAATGACTATTTACATCTTTATTTGGTCGAATTTGTGATAGCTACCTATGCAGTAAAAAAAATGGTGAAAAAAAAAAAGTTGGGTCTTTTGCTATCGTGGTTAGCTAATATAAATACATAGTGTTTTCCCTGTAAAACATTTTACAAATCGGAAATGATGGCTGGATTCACAAGATGTTTATCTTTCAATTGGTGTCTTGGACTTGTGATTTCATGAACATTTTATTATATGATATCCCTGTAGCTTTAGGCTAGGCTATGCTAGTCAGCTTTTTTGATGGGGGGGATCCCGGATCCAGGTTGGTGACTCGGTAAAGGTTAAATCCAGCCAGTCCCAGGCCTGGGCATCAAATCCAGTATTGTCCTTTACTTCTTGCCGTAAACCTTTCAGTTGGTCTGTAACGAATATCGTCGGGAGAAGGAGAAGAGGACCAAAGTGCAGCGTGGTACGTATCCATAATACTTTTAATAAAGATGAACACGCGAACAAAAACAACAAAACGACAAACGAACAGTTCTGCAAGGTGCCACAAAACACTAAACAGAAAATAACCACCTACAACTCAAAGTGGGAAAACAGGCTACCTAAGGATGGTTCTCAATCACAGACAACGATTGACAGCTGCCTCTGATTGGGAACCATACCAGGCCAAACACAGAAATAGAAAACATAGACATACAAACATTGAATGCCCACCCACATCACACCCTGACCAAACAAAAAATAGAAACTTACAAAGCAATCTACGGTCAGGGCGTGACATGGTCATAGCTTCCGAAAAGGATCCATCTGGGGCCGTGTTGTTAGGAAGGAAGGTGCAACATCTTTCTCCGAACATTACACAGACTCCACCTTTCTAGACTAAGAGCCAATTCAAAGCCTGCCTGTTCTGCCATGTCATTTTGCTTGTGGCCTGTACTTGTTCTCCCAAAGCTGTCAATGCAGAGTCTGTATAATTAATGAATCTTTGTTGGTTATAGCAAATGTAATTTATCCATTCTAGGTTTTTGTCTGGTGATATCCAAAGGAATATTGATTCAAATCCTGATTTAATCTCATCTCTTGCTTTGTATTCATTAGGAACTCCTCTAGGCTGTCCTATTGTGTCTAAGTAGACTTTTGGATCAGATTCATAGGCTCTTTTCATTCTGTTTTATTGTCTGCTCTTCTTGTGACTTTATAATGGTCACCTGTTGTATTGCTCTAACCAAAGCACTTAGTTCAGCCAACTTTGCTGGTAAAACATTTAGGAGTTTGTTCTTTCCGCACATCCAGAAACTGTCTGCTATACCTCTGTTTTGGTATTTCAACATTGATAGAGACGGTCCTATTTTAGTTATATTTCCACATCGTTCACTCCTATACATAATCAGCCCTTATTCATCAGATTTTTGAACCCCTGCAGTTTCTAGTATCCAAATTGTTTTGCACTCTACCTTAGTGTTCCCTACATCTACCCCACTATCTTCGGGACTAAAGAAGCATTCATATTTTCCTTTTACCACAGTATGTCTTTCATTCTGGGGTCCGTCTAATTCAGTTTTTATGTCATACGCGGCACACTCGCTTTCTCCAATAGCAGTTCTGTTTAGTGCAATCTTCCCTTTAGTGCTGCCTAATGCTATCCTGCATTCTATATTACACAGGGGAATGTTATACTCGGATGTAGACCCGATCTCCTGGTATCACCGGACCGGGAACCTCTGATCCTGGTTCAGGTTCTCGCCTTTTTTCCTGGAGATAAATAACTTCATGTATAGCAGTTAGTTGTCTCACATATGCTTTTAACTCCATTTCTAATTGCTCTAATGAGGGACCTTCATAGGGCCCTCTTAGAACTGGTACTGGCATGGGTCGACCCGTAAGCATTTCATGCGGGGTTAGATGCGTGTGTTCTGTTAGTTTGCATGCGATAACTCATTAGAGCTAGTGGTAGTGCATCCACCCAATTAAGCCTTGAGGGTTCAATTTATTCTTTCTACCATTCCCTGTGATTGGGGGTGATAAACACATCCTAGCCTTTGTTTAATCCTTAGTTGTTGCAATACCTATTTTACTGTTTTCTAAATAAATGCTGACCCATTGTCTGAGCTAATGTCTGTTGGTATTCCAAACCTAGGCATTACGTCTCTGGTCAAAAACTTTATCACTGTTCCTGATCCCTGATCTGCTGATGGTACTGTTTCTATCCATCTGCTAAATCTGTCTATGATAACCAGCATGTATGTCTTGCCATTTACCTTCCTTATCATATCCACATAGTCCATTACTAGGTGTCGGAATGATCCTTCTGGGACCGGTATATGACCTATGGGTGTGGTTATCCCTTTTTGTACTTGGTTTTGCGCACATACTTCACATTTCATTAGTGCATCATCCACCATTGCCTGTAGATATGGTGACCAGTATCAAATAAAATCAATTTTATTTATAGCAGATGTTAATGTGAGTGTAGCGAAATGCTTGTGCTTCTAGTTCTGACTATGCAGTAATATCTAACAGTGATCTTACAAATTCACAACCATTATCTTATACACACAAATGTAAAGGGATGAATAGAATATGTACATATACATATATGGATGAGCGATGGCGTGCGGCATAGGCAAGATGCAGTAGATGTTATAGAATACAGTATATACATATGAGATGAGTAATGTAGGATATGTAAACATTATTAAAGTGGCAATATTTAAAGTGACTAGTGATACCTTTCTTTATAGTTTTTCTATTTCTGCCTCAATTCCTCCAAGCCAGTACACATTCGCTGTTTCTCCCTTCATCACCATTTGTAGGTTTAATCCTGTCTTATCTATAATTACCCCTTCAGGAAAGCATTTAATTTGAATGCCCATTTTACATAGAGCATCTGTTATGAGAATTTTGTTATCAATGTTCATAAACTTCAATTAATCTACTCAGTCTGCAACCAAGAGTTTGTAAGATTCTGGTTGAATGAAGCAGACAAGAGTCCCAGATTACAAAAATCAAAATGTTTATTCACGAGGACGTCCTAGTCCGTTGTACAGAACCATCAATTTTATACTGGCTCCTTACGCACATACCTTCACACAAACAGTAGGTGAGTTTTATCTCTATAGTTCTCACCACTCTGTATCCCTGCCCAGCCGACAGTTCCATTCCCCCGAGATTAGGGAAACCTTGAAGTACTCCCTGTCCTCATAAGTTTTCTCAGAGGTCTAGCCAGGTCGGTCCAAACACAGTTTAACTGTTCTCGGTATCTTTCTTCGGCCCCCACATACAAGTTCAAATCCTGAGCTACGCCTTGTTCAGACAGTCTGTGTTTTTACACTATACACTATACATTGTTTAACCTAATTCTGACTAAAACTACACACATCATCAGATTATAATTTTCTGATTCTAATCAATTGCATACAATTAGAAGGTTTCAGAGTGGAATTATTTCATCATTATCTTTCAACATTTAAATAATTTTATCAGCATCCCTTCCTAATAAATGAATTGGGGTGTGTTCTGATACTAGTATGGGAAGGGTTGCTGATTTATCACCAGCTGTTAACCTCTCTGGGGCAGGTGGGACGCTTGCGTCCCACGTTGGCCAATAGCCAGGGAAAATACAGCGCGCCATATTCAAATAAAATGATATAAAAATCAAACTTTCATTAAATCACACATGTAAGATACCAAATAAAGCTACACTCGTTGTGAATCCAGCCAACATGTCAGATTTCAAAAAGGCTTTTCGGCGAAAGCATAAGATGCTATTATCTGATGATAGCACAACAGTAAACAAAGAGAGTAGCATATTTCAACACTGCAGGCACGACACAAAACGCAGAAATAAAATATAAATCATGTTTCTGGCACAGGTGCTATCACTGGAGCTTGGACTTTTGGGTCAATCCTTGCCAGGTATTCCCTTCTAAGGGCACGCCAACAGTCAGGGCGAGGTGAGTCAAAGGCTGTTTTCCTTTCTACTTTTCTGAGTTCTCCATTTTTTTAAGGTATGCATCAGCCTCTACTTCTTCCTCCTGGGGTTCCTCATATTATTCTCTGTTATCCTGCATTCTTTCTAAGGTCTCTTTCACTCCCTTATAGCAATTGATTCTTTCTGGGCCTCTTTCTTTTCTCCTGTTCTTCTTCTTCTCTTCTTTCTTGTTTCTTTCCCCTTTCTCATTGAGAGTCAGGAGAGGTGCTTCTATCAGTTTTATTACTTTCAGTGTTACGCGTAGTAGAACAGGAGAATCCAAGAGCAGACTCAGACGAGGAGACTGGGATGCAGTAACCAAGGTATTTATTGAAACACGGGGGAGATGGAGTTCAGGTCAGGGGAAGCTCGGGCGGGTTGCTGGAAACCAGGTGCGGGGGCTAAGGCTGAGGCTGGAGCGAGAGGGGTTGTGACAGGGTAAGCAGGTCCAGAGGGGAATCCAAGGGAGCAGTAGAGTGGGAAATCCAGGACAGAGTAGCAGGATGACGAGACGTGGGACTGGAGACAGGGACCAGAGTCAGAGCGGCCCGAACTGTAGCGAAAAAGAAAACAGCGTCAGGCAAGGAAAACAGGCACAACAGGATAACAGGATCTGAATCGTACAAACGGCTAGAAACATATACTGACTGAGCAGAGATTACGATCTGGCAACGTGGAAATGGCAGGGCTGAGTATTTGTAGAGGTCTTGATTATGGAGCAGGTTGCAGCTGGTGGGGATCTGCTCTGACTCCAGCACCTGTCTCCGCCCACACAATCACACACGGAGAGGGAGAGGGAGAGGGAGAGGGAGAGGGAGAGGGAGAGAGTACTGAGGGAGTGGCGACAGGTCAAGGAGACACAGGATGAGCAGTAGAGGGTGTTGCAGGAGCAGATTCAGAGGCTGTCTTTACACTTTTCAACAATCCTTCTCCCTCTTTTTTTAAACATCCTCAGTACCTCTTTTTCTCTTTCTTTCTTGTCCTCTCTCTTCTTCCCTGTGTCACTTATTTTTCAGCATCTCCATTTCCTCACACACCGAGACGTCGAACATCCCTCCCTCTGGCCATTTGGTGCCCATTTTCCTAGTGCGTTGTCCCATTTAATTTTTTTCCCTCAATTCCTCTTTGCACAGAGGATGAAAAACGATGGCGCCGAAGAACATGGCTGACGTTTTACCTTCTCCCAACCAAATGTGCTATTTTGTATTTTTGTTTTGTTTTGTGTAACTTATTTTTTTACTTATTGAGTACATAATGTTGCTGCTACCGTCTCTTATGACCGAAAATTACTTCTGGACAGAAAAGCGATTACTCACTGCGGACTGGAAGAAACTTTTTCCTTTTACGAGTCCGATGAGCCCGACGAGAAAGATATTCTGCTTTCACTGGAACAGGCCCAGATCCACGCCTGTAGCATCTTATGTTTCACCGAGACGTGGCTGAACGAAGATACAGACAATATAGAGCTAGCAGGATTTTCCATGCACTGGCAGAACAGAGACACTACCTCTGGTAAGATGAGGGGTGGGAGTGTTTCTCTTTTTGTCAATAACAGCTGTTGCACGATGTCTAATATTAAAGAAGTCTCGAGGTATTGCTCGCCTGAGGTAGAGTACCTTATGATAAGCTATAGACCACACTATCTACCAAGAGGGTTCTCATCTGTACTATTCATAGCTGTCTATTTACCACCACAAAACAAAGCTGGCACTAAGACCGCTCTCAACCAACTCTATAAGGCCATAAGCAAAGAAGAAAATGCTCACCCAGAAATGGCGCTCCTAGTGGCCGGGGTCTTTAATGCAGGCAAACTTAAATCAGTTTTTCAAAAAATTTACCAACATGTCAGATGTGCAACCAGGGGGCAAAAAAATCCTAGACCACCTTTACTCCACACACAGAGATGCATACAAAGCTCTCCCTCGCCCTCCATTTGGCAAATCTGACCATAATTATATCATCCTGTTTCCTGCTTACACATAAAAACTAAAGCAGGAAGTACCAGTGACTCACTCAATATGAAAGTGGTCAGATGACGCAGATGCTACACTACAGAACTGTTTTGCTAGCACAGACTGGAATATGTTCCGGGATTCATCCAATGGCACTGAGGAATACACCAGCTCAGTCATCGGCTTCATCAATAAGTGCATCGATGACGTCCTCCCCAAAGTGACTGTACGTATATATCCCAACCAGAAGCCATGGATTACAGGCAACATCCAAATTGGCATGAATGATCAGTTTCCGAAAGAAATTGCAGAACGGCGCAAAGTTCTGTATCCAATTTTCAAAGAAAATAGATTAAAAGCGAAACGAGTAGCTCTCGTCGTTGATAAACTATATATTGATAACCAGTTGTTCAGAGACACAAAGATTACTCCATGGTTATTTTAAAAATTACAAAGTTCTCATAGATGAGGAAAATAAACACAATTCAAGCCCGGTTACTGATTGTAACAATACAATACAAATTATAGCTTTTCTATAAATCTTCACATATAATTAATTGAACACAAGCACTATTTCTATATAGTGAAGATAAAAACTAAGTAAACAGAAGGCACAGTATGTGTGGATGGTGTGGTGTGTGTTTATTTTTATTTGTTATGTTTGGAAAGTTGAGTGAGTGAGTAATGAAATAGTTGCATATCCCAGAGCCAGTGTATTGCTGTGGGCCGGGTATGAGAGGGCTTTCAATGTTGTTCAGATGATGGATATACTTTTATAATGAATTACACGTCTTATTTATTTATTGTCCTATCATGGGGAACTACATTCTTAAAATAAATTATATCTAATTATTTATTATCCTATTTTAATGGTACGGTCCATGGCCCTATACCCTAGACACCCACATGAATGGCCCAGATACTAAGGAGAAGTCCCTAACTGTTTTATGTGCATGCTGTATGCGGTCTGTATGCAGCCAAAATGAGGTCAGGGACCAAGAGCAGCACTGCCCCCTCAAGATTCTGAGCCTGCTTGGCAGGGTTGGTCCTGCAAAGCCAAAGCCCCCTAAAGGGAGAGCATAATAAACAAGGAAATTCTCAAAGCTGCTAATGAGAACCTTGATGACCTTGTACCTAGCCGGTGGGGATTCCGGTGGGGTGCCCCCACCCAGGCAGTGGCAGTGCTGGCAACACTAGCTGCAGTAACCCATGGGGAGGGGGTCACACTCGGACATTCAGAGAGGGGGTATATTATTGTGGCCCTGGTGGCACGAAACCAATCGGACTGCATGGAGATGCTTGGGAACATGGTCAAAATGGATGACCGTATTGTGGGTGTTTCAGGAAGAAGGTGTACATTTGACCTCCATCATCTAGGATGTGACAATGGTAAATAAATCTCTACATTTATGCTCATTTTTTGCGCGGTCTTGCAGGCCTTCTCATGCAGCTGCAACTGCAAGTACATTTGTAAATCATGATCCATCTTGAGTTGGGCTCTGGGATGGTGCAATTGTTGAGAGGGTGAGCTTATGGTTGTGTGGGGGTAAGGGCTGAGTGTGTGTGGGTGTATGTGTGTATCCCACAACTGTTGCGAAGGAAGAAGTAAAAGATGTTAGGGACTATAGAGGATGATTCACAGCAATATGTAATAAAAATAGAGGTGAGGGCGATGGAAATGCATTTGGCAATGGATCTGCTTCGGTTCGGTGGATGGCGCTGTGTGCACTTTTCGAAGGATGGATCCCAGTCGGTCCGGGGCTGTGCGATGCGGGGGGTCGGGGGTGGTCTGCCGGTCATTGGGATGACAACCCAACTCGAGATGGGGGCTTTTGGCGGGTGGAATAGTGGGGACCAATTGGAGGTTTGCTTAGTGGAGATGCAAATGTCATGGTACAACTATATAGACACTCAATCATTATGTTACTTTTTAATAGGACGTTTACAAACATATATTTTGATAAAAATAATTGAAAGGTGTGTCTCATTATGGTAAGTGGTGAAATAAGTATAGCCAGTTACAATTGTAATGGCTTAGCAGATAATAAGAAAAGACGATCAGTATTTACCTGGCTAAAAGAGAAGGATTATAATATCTACTGTTTACAGGAAACCCATTCGACAGTTTTAGATGAAGTTTTGTGGAAAAAGAACTGGGGGGGCGAAATATATTTCTCCCATGGGCAAAGAAATTCAAAAGGGGTGATGGTTTTAATTAATAATAACTTTGATCCAAATGTGCAACTTGTCCAAACAGATCCTCAAGGTAGATGGATTATTTTAAATATGTTATTGGACAATAAACATATATGGCTTATTAACCTATACGGTCCGAATAATGATGATCCAAGCTTCTTTGACAATATATATAAGAATGTATCAACTCAACAAGCAACACTAGACTCTATTATTATAGTGGGAGATTTTAATACGGTCTTAAATACCTCTATGGACCGGAAAGGAAATCACACTACAAACTATCACCCTCAGGCACTTAAGGAAATCAGGAATGTCATGGATATATTGGAATTAGTGGATATATGGAGACTTAAATACCCTGACCTAGTGAGATATACATGGCGGAGGCTTAATCAAGCTAGTCGCCTTGACTACTTTCTTATATCATTCTCTCTGGCACCAAAAGTTAAAAAGTGTTTGATAGGGGACAGAATGCGGTCGGACCATCACATAATTGGCATATATATTACTCTTACAGAATTTCCACGTGGGCGAGGATATTGGAAATTTAATCAAAGCCTACTAGATGATAAATTGTTTAGAACTAGGACAGAAGAATTTATAACTGACTTTTTTAGACATAACATAGGTACAGCAGATCCCCATATTGTATGGGACACTTTTAAGTGTGGCTTTAGAGGCCATGCAATTCAGTACTCATCTATAAAACAAAAGCAATTTCGATCAAAAGAGTCCATATTAACAAAGGAAATTGAAGGACTAACAGTACAGTTAGATAACAATAAAAACGGTACCATAGAGGCACAGAATAAGTTAGAGGAAAAACAAAAAGAAATGGAGGAACTTATTCAAGAAAGATCCAGTGTAATATATTACAAAAATAAAGCGAACTGGATGGAATATGGGGAAAAATGCACCAAATTCTTTTTCAATCTTCAATATAGAAATGCTACCAAAAAAAACGTATTAAAACTTGTTACAAATGATGGAGTCACGCATGATTCACCAAATGATATTTTGAAAGAGGAAGTAAAGTACTTTAAGAATATATTTTCGTTTCAGGCTCCTCCATCTCCACTAACTGAAACTAATTGTATGGATTTTTTCCCTAATAATAATGTAAAATTAACATCTGTACAGAAAGACTCATGTGAAGGCCTAATTACAGAGGAGGAACTACTTGATGCAATTGGGGCCTTTAAGGATGGGAAAACTCCAGGACTGGATGGCATACCAGTGGAAGTATACAAACATTTTTTTGATATACTCAAAGGACCATTATTAGCTTGTTTTAACCACTCCTATATAAATGATAGATTATCAGACACGCAACAAGAAGGTGTGATATCATTATTACTGAAACAGGACCCAAGTGGTATATATAAAGATCCAGTCCATTTAAAAAATTGGAGACCTCTTACACTTCAGTGTTGTGATGCAAAAATCCTAGCAAAATGCTTGGCGCATAGAATAAAAAAAGTTTTGTCAGATATTATTCATCCTAATCAGACAGGTTTTTTACATGGACGATACATTGGAGATAATATAAGGCAAGTACTGGAAACAATAGAACACTATGAAATATCGGGGACACCAGGCCTGGTTTTCATAGCTGATTTTGAAAAGGCTTTTGATAAAGTACGACTGGAGTTTATATATAAATGCCTAGAATATTTCAATTTTGGGGAATCTCTTATAAAATGGGTAAAAATTATGTATAGTAACCCTAGGTGTAAAATAGTAAATAATGGCTACATCTCAGAAAGTTTTAAACTATCTAGAGGAGTAAAACAAGGTTGTCCACTATCGGCATATCTATTTATTATTGCCATCGAAATGTTAGCTGTTAAAATTAGATCAAACATTAATATTAAGGGATTAGAAATCCAGGGCCTAAAAACTAAGGTGTCATTGTACGCTGATGATTCATGTTTTCTTTTAAAACCACAACTAGAATCTCTCCACGGCCTCTTAGAGGATCTAGATACATTTGCTATCCTCTCTGGATTAAAACCAAATTATGATAAATGTACCATATTACGTATTGGATCACTAAAAAATACACATTTTACATTGCCATGTAGTTTACCAATTAAATGGTCTGACGGTGATGTGGACATATACTCGGTATACAAATCCCAAAAGAAAGAAATGATCTCACTCCAATAAATTTTTATAGAAAGTTAGCAAAAATAGATAAGATCTTGCTACCATGGAAAGGAAAATACCTGTCTATTTGTGGGAAAATCACCCTGATTAACTCTTTAATCATATCACAGTTTACCTATTTGCTTATGGTTTTGCCTACACCTAGTGACCTGCTTTTTAAATTATATGAACAAAAAATATTCAATTTTATTTGGAACGGCAAGCCAGATAAAATTAAAAGGGCCTATTTATATAACGAATATGAATTCGGAGGGCAGAAATTATTAAATATTAAAGCATTAGACCTCTCACTAAAGGCATCAGTCATACAAAAGTTATACTTAAATCCAAACTGGTTCTCTAGTAGATTGGTACGAATGTCTCATCCTATGTTCAAGAAGGGCCTTTTTCCCTTTATTCAGATTACACCTGCTCACTTTCGGTTGCTTGAAAAGGAAATAATTTCCAAAATATCTTTATTTTTTAAACAAGCCTTAGAAAGTTGGTTGCAATTTCAGTTTAATCCACCTGAAAGGACGGAACAAATAGTACAACAAATCTTGTGGTTAAATTCAAATATAGTAATTGATAAAAAAACTGTATTTATCGAAGAAATGTTTAAAAAAGGTATAATTTTTGTGAATGATATCATAAATAGGACTGGTGGAGTAATGTCACACATGCAGCTAACACAGACATATGGAAATGTCTGCTCTACCCAAAATTACAACCAATTAATTGCAGCATTACCACAAAAATGGAAGAGGCAGGTGGAAGGGGATAAAAGTAAGGAACTTGTATGTCGGCCTTATATTAAAGAACATAAATGGTTAAAGAAAAGTGTGATAAATAAAAACATATACCAATTTCATTTAAGGACCAAAAAACTTACAGCTGTGCCATATAAATTGCAAAATAGTTGGGAAGAGATTTTCGATGTACCCATTCCATGGCACATGGTTTATGAATTGATACGCAAAACAACGCCGGATTCAAAACTTCGAATTTTTCAATTTAAATTATTGTACAAAATTCTTGCAACTAATAGAATGTTATATATATGGGGGATACAATCTTCTCAGCTCTGTAGATTCTGCTGTGAGGAGGCAGAGTCATTAGACCATTTATTTTGGTATTGTCCGCATGTAGCTCGTTTTTGGTCACAGGTCCAGGAATGGTTGAAGAATTTCAACATTTGCGTAGAACTAACGCTACAGATAGCAATACTGGGGGATTTGAAAAGCCATAGTCAATCAATCAATAATATAATAATTATTTTAGCAAAAATGTTTATTTTTAATTTACAATCCGTGGAAGCTATGAGAATAGGAAGATTCAAATCTTTTGTGAAGCATCACAGCACAGTTGAAAAATATATGGCAAATAAAAATCCGAAATGGATGATGTTGGAAGATAGATGGGAAAGGTTGAGTGGAGCTGAAGGGTGGGACTAATAACAAGATAAACAATGTAGGGCATACGGGATCTGTGAAATGTGTATAGGTGCGGAGCTATTGTGAAATAGCACAGTTACAAGTGGAAATCAAACTGGATGGACAACAGAAATAGAGGAAGGACTAAGAACAAACAAGAGAGAACTATTATAAAGTAGACTGTGTCTGTAAAATGTGTATAATATGTATAAATTGAAGGTAAAAACAGAAATGTTTATCAGTTTACTCCAATTGGGGGATCGGTGGTAGGGTTTGCTAGGAATAATAATAAAGGTATACTCTTTAAAAAAAGTATGTATGTCTATGTAGGTATGTGTATGTATATATGTGTATATGTCTGCATACGTGAAAGGATATATATATTTACCCCAAAAAATATGGGGGATTGGAAATGATGCAGACAATTACATTGGAAGCAACATTCTTTCCGCAATATTAAGCTGATCCACCCCCCGAAAAAAAAAAAATAATAATAATAAAAAATAAAAAAAAATAAAAAAAAATCCACATCGGCCTAAAGGCTAGAGCTGCCGCTTTCAAGGAGAGGGAGACTAATCCGGACGCTTATAAGAAATCCCGCTATGCCCTCAAACAAACCATCAAATTAGCAAAGCGTCAATACAGGATTAAGATTGAATCCTACTACACCGGCTCTGACGCTCGTCGGATGTGGCAGGGCATGAAAACTAAAAACCTTTTTTCTGTGTTAGGTTTTATAGTTACTAACATTTCTTAATGTTCAACCTGGTTACTGTCTGTGATTTTAGTATCGTTAATCTTTTATTTGTTATCCACTCTACTTATCTCAATGTCTGCTTATTTTATTTGTTGTCCGGTTATTCCATTCCCGCTCTCAAACCCCTGCTATTCTCCCAATCTCAGCCTTTACTTTAACATCTATGGGTACTAACACAAAATGTAATTTCCTTGATTGTGCTAGTTCCTCTAATGTAGATTCAATTCACCCTACTATCCAATTCCTAAAACCCCTGTCTCTCTCTGCTTTTATTAAGTATCTTCCAACAGGACCGTTTGGATCTGGGTTACTAGACCACACCCTATATCCTCCTACCTCTATCCAGGTTACTTTATATTTTCTAACTACTGTGCTGCACCCAGCCTCAGTTACTTTTGCCGTCTTTTTATTTAGATACCTATTCTCTCATTGCGTAAACACTTCCACTTTTATTTTCACAACTTTTATTTGATTTCCGATAACCTGATAGTTCTGTCTTGCACCTGTGTATTCTTTGTTTTATTTGGCTCTTAATTCATTGCCCTCGTCTCGACATCCGCTTTCTTTTATTTTAGCTCTTATAGATTCTTTTTTTTAAAGTTTCTTAATAAGGACTTTTTCTTTTCCTCTGCTAAATTGTGTTTTCGTTCAAGCAAATCCTCATTCTAATAATTTTCCCAACAATGTGTTTTTATCCCTTTAGCTTCTTATAGTATCCGTACTATTCTTTGTTCCCTATTCTCATTCTGTTCCGCCACTCACTTTTATATTTTAACCTTTCACGAGTCACAAACCCGGATCTGGGATCCCCCCCATCAAAAAAGCTGACTAGCATAACCTGTCTAGGACTGGGGTGCCGCTAGCGGCACACCCCCCCCCCCCCCCACTGAAAAGGCAGAGCCGCGAAATTCAAAAAAAATATATTTTTAAAATATTTAACTTTCACACATTAAAGTCCAATACAGCTAATGAAAGACACAGATCTTGTGAATCCAGCCAACATGTCCGATTTTTAAAATGTTTTACAGGGAAGACACAATATGTAAAGATGTAAATCTATTAGCTAAACACATTAGCATAATCCACCATCTTTTCTTTGTCCACCAACACCAGTAGCTATCACCAATTCGGCTAAACTAAGATATTGATAGCCACTAACCAAGAAAAAAGCTCATCAGATGACAGTCTGATAACATATTTATGGTATAGGATAGGTTTTGTTAGAAAAATGTGCATATTTCAGGTAGATGTCATAGTTTACAATTGCACCCACCGTCACAAATGGACTAGAATAATTACATAGAGCAACGTGTTTACCTAAATACTAATCATCAAACATTTCGTAAAAATACACAGCATACACTAATCGAAAGACACAGATCCTGTGAATACAGACAATATTTCAGATTTTCTAAGTGTCTTACAGCGAAAACACAATAAATCGTTATATTAGCATACCACATATGCAAACGTTACCAGAGCATTGATTCTAGCCAAAGAGAGAGCGATAGAGCGATAACGTAAACATCGCCAAAATATATTAATTTTTTCACTAACCTTCTCAGAATTCTTCAGATGACACTCCTGTAACATCACATTACAACATACATATACAGTTTGTTCGAAAATGTGCATATTTAGCCACCAAAATCATGGTTAGACAATGAGAAAAGTAGCCCAGCTGGTCAGAAAATATCCTGCGCCATATTAGACAGTGATCTAGTCGTATACATAAATACTCATAAACGGGACTAAAAAATATAGGGTGGACAGCGATTGATAGACAATTTAATTCTTAATACAATCGCGGAATTACATTTTTTAAATTATCCTTACTTTTCAATACAGTTTGCGCCAAGCGAAGCTACGTCAAACAAGATGGCGTCCTAAGCCATTAACATTTTTCGACAGAAACACGATTTATCATAATAAATTGTTCCTACTTTGAGCTGTTCTTCCATCAGAATCTTGGTCAAAGAATCCTTTCTTGGGTCTAATCGTCTTTTGGTCGAAAGCTGTCCTCTTGCCATGTAGAAATGCCCATTGCGTTCGGCATGAACTGGAAGCGTGCCCAGAGATTCACAGTGTCTCAGAAATAAATGTTCCAAAATCGCACTAAACGGAAATAAATTGCTATAAAACGGTTTAAATTAACTACCTTATGATGTTTTTAACTCCTATAACGAGTAGAAACATGACCTGAGAAATATTACTGGCTCCACTAATGCTTGGAAAAAGAACGGGTCGGTGCCCACCGTGCGTCCGACGCAGCAGGAAAGGAGTGCCTACCTACACGTGTTTTTCATTTATAGTGGCTGTGATTGCGCAATCCACACCATTCAAATCGTCATCACGTAAAGGCATCCAGGGGAAGACGTAAGCAGTGTCCGTATACTCATAGCAATAACAGTGGCCTTTAAACTGACTCCAGAACAGGGGCCAAAATGTGTGAAATCTGACTCCATGTCAGGGAAATTGCTGTAGAATGAGTTCTGTTCCACTCAGAGACAAAATTTCAACGGCTATAGAAACTATAGACTGTTTTCTATCCAATAATAATAATAATATGCATATTGTACGATCAAGAATTTTGTAGGAAGCCGTTTCAAAAATTACACGATTTCCATAAATAGTGACAACAGCACCCCCTAGCCTCAACAGGATAACCTAGCCTAAAGCCACAGGGATATCATATAATAAAATGTTCATGAAATCACAAGTCCAAGACACCAGATGAAAGATACAGATCTTGTGAATCCAGCCATCATTTCTGATTTTTTAAATGTTTTACAGGGAAGACACTATGTAAATCTATTAGCTAACCACGTTAGCAAAAGACACCACTTTTTTTACTCCACCAGTTTTTTACTCCATCAGTAGCTATCACAAATTCGACTAAATAAAGATATATATAGCCACTAACCAAGAAACAACTTCATAAGATGACAGTCTGATAACATATTTATGGTATAGCATGTTTTTTTAGAAAAATGTGCATTTTTCTGTTATAAATCACAGTTTACCATTGCAGCCACTATCACAAAACTCACCCAAAGCGACTAGAATAACTACAGAGAGCAACGTGTATTACCTAATTACTCATCTTAAAACATTTCTGAAAAATACACAGCGTACAGCAAATGAAAGCCCAACATCTTGTGAATCCAGACAATATTTCAGATTTTCTAAGTGTTTTACAGCGAAAACACAATATATCGTTATATTAGCATACCACATGAGCTAACATCACCCCAGCATTGATTCAAGGCAAAGAGAGCGATAACGTTATCGCCACCAAAATATATAAATTTTTTCACTAACCTTCTCAGAATTCTTCAGATGACAGTCCTGTAACATCATATTACACAATGCATATAGAGTTTGTTCGAAAATGTGCATATTTAGCATCACAAATCGTGGTTATGCAATGTAATCTGTCAAAACATGGCATGCATTCTGGCCGGCGCCATCTTGGAAAGGCACCTAAGTTTACGATTATTTATCGATTCGATTGACTAAAAAAATACAGGTTGGACAGCTAGTGAAAGATGCATTGGTTATTAATGCAACCGCTGATTTAGATTTTTAAAATTAACGTTAATAGACATAGAGTGTGCGTTACAGCCAGACTAGTGCCGCAATAATGGCGGACAAATGCGTTTACATTTTTCCACATAAATACGGAATAAAATCATAAATAGCTCTTACTTTTGGACGAGCTTCCATCAGATTCTTGGGCAATGTGTCCTTTGTCCAAAAGAATGGTTGCTTTGTTGTAAAACGTCCTCTTCAACTTCGGAACTAGCAGCTAACAATAGCTACACGGCACACACATGTCCAAATCCTCAAACGCAATACTAAGGAAATTCCGAAAAATAGCAATATACTCGCATAAACTGATATAAATCGGTTTCAAATAACTTCGTTATGATGTTTCTAACACCTATATCGAATTAAATCACAGACGGATATATCTTTCGTCAATAACGAGAGCTTTTGAGCATGCCATTCTGATGTCCTCTCTTGCGTCCTGGCGAGCGACGAAAAGAAGGGACATGTCACTCCATTGCCTTTTATAAACTCTGAGAAACACGTAGAGACGCCATTCCACTTCTCATTGGTTACTGACATCCAGGGGAAGGCGGGTGCAGTTCATTTCGATCCATAGG
Source organism: Salvelinus namaycush (assembly GCF_016432855.1). NCBI lineage: Eukaryota > Metazoa > Chordata > Actinopteri > Salmoniformes > Salmonidae > Salvelinus > Salvelinus namaycush. Next base: position 19,867,679 of record NC_052338.1, on the reverse strand, counting down.
GCACACACAGAGCTTTAAACTGATCCGAGATCAGAGACTATTTTTCAGACCTTCGCATGTCCTGTCATGATTTTCGCTGTAGAAAGAGTTCTGGTTCACCCACAGACATAATTCAAACGGTTTTAGAAACTAGAGATTGTTTTCTATCCAATAGTAATAATAATATGCATATTGTACGAGCAAGAATTGAGTACGAGGCAGTTTAATTTGGAGACGCAAAATGTCGAAGTTGAAACAGCACCCCCTGTAGTGACGAAGTTATAATCATTTATGTCACGATCGTCGTAGTGAGGAGAAGAAGTGGACCAAGGCGCAGTGTGTGAGAAATACATCTTCCTTTTAATTTTGATGACGAAGACGTAACACGAAAAGAAACACTCTTACAAAAACTAACAAAACAAACAAACGACCGTGAAGCTATGAATGTAGTGCACATACAGGCTACAAACGTATAACATCGACAATTACCCACAAACACCTAAAGCCTATGGCTGCCTTAAATATGGCTCCCAATCAGAGACAACAATAACCAGCTGTCTCTGATTGAGAACCAAATCAGGCAACCATAGACTTTCCTAAACATCTAAACTAAACACAAACCCATCTACTCTAAAAAAAAAAACTAAACCATACAAACACACTAGACAAAAACACATACATTCCCCATGTCACACCCTGACCTAGCTAAAATAATAAAGAAAACAAAGAATACTAAGGCCAGGGTGTGACAATTTATGTCCGGACGGCTAGTCCATATCCGGAATTCTCCTGTCCAAATTTCTATTATTACTATTTCCTGTGCCCACCACTGTTAAATCAGTCGTAGTTTAACTTCTTCTTAATAGGGGGCGCTGTTTTCACTTTGGGAAAAAATCGTGCCCAAATGAAATGGCCTCGTACTCTATTCTAGATTGTACAATATGCATATTATTATTACTATTGGATAGAAAACACTCTCAAGTTTCTAAAACTGTTTGAATTATATCTGTGAGTAAAACAGAACTCATTTTGCAGCAAACTTCCATACAGGAAGTGAAAAATCTGAAAACGATGCTCTGTTCCAGGGCCTGCCTATTCAATTGCCTAATATTTATGGATATGCATGCACTGCATACGCCTTCCACTAGATGTCAACAGGCAGTGGAAGGTGGAATGGGGTGTCTAGCTTGATCTGAGGTCGAACAAGAGCTCTTGGAGTGGCAGGTCTGGAAATGTCTTTGTCTTCTCTGGCGCGCGAAGTACGTCGACATTGGCTTCTGAAAAGCGTTCGGTATACACGGCGGATATCTCCGGCTCTGATTTTATTTGATAAATGTGATAATAACATCATAAAGTAGTTTTTTTCAACCGAGTTGTATCAGTTGATTCAACGTTTTTTGGGACTTTTGGAATTTTCCTTTCTTTGCGTCAAGAGAAGATGGGCATGTTCGCGTCACATGGCTAGCTAAGGTTGCTAATTCGACAGGAGAAAAGGACATTCTAAAACCAAACAACGATTTATTCTTGACCTATGACTCCTTGTACAAGATTCTGATGGAAGCTCAGCAAAAGTAAGAACAATTTATGATGTTATTTCGTATTTCTGTGTAAAATGTTGAGTCCTATTCTCCGCCGTTTTGGCGGGCGCTGTCTCGCTATAACGCAAGCTGTTTGTTATGGTAAAGTTATTTTTAAAAATCTAACACAGCGGTTGCATTAAGAACCAGTGTATCTTTCATTTGCTGTCCAACATGTATTTTTTAGTAAAGTTCATGATGAGTTCTTTGGTCAGATTAGGTGAGTGTCCAAAATAGCTCCGGACATTCTGGTGAATCGATGCTACATATTCACAATGTATAACCACGGTTTGCAGCTCTAAATATGCACATTTTCGAACAAAACATAAGTGTATCGTATAACCTGATGTTATAAGACTGTCATCTGATGAAGTTGGTCAAGGTTAGTGATTAATTTTATATCTTTTGCTGGTTTTTGCGAATGCTATCTATGCGGTGAATAAATGCGGTTGTGTGTTTGGCTATTGTGGTAAGGTAATATAATGCTATATTGTGTTTTCGCTGTAAAACACTTTAAAAAATCGGAAATATTGGCTGGATTCACAAGATGTTTATCTTTCATTTGCTGTACACCATGTATTTTTCATAAATGTTTTATGATGAGTATTTAGGTAATTCACATTGCTCTCTGTAATTATTCTGGCTGCTTTGGTGATATTTTTGATGGTAGCGGCAATGTAAAACTATGATTTATACCTCAAATATGCACATTTTCGAACAAAACATAAATTTATTGTATAACATGTTATAAGACTGTCATCTGAAGTTGTTTCTTGGTTAGTGACTAATTATATCTCTATTTGGTCGGTTTTGTGATAGCTACCTATGCGGTAGAATTTTTTTGAAAATATGCGGTTGAGTCTTTTGCTATTGTGGTTAGCTAATAGAAATACATAGTGTTTTCGCTGTAAAACATTTTAAAAATTGGAAATGATGGCTGGATTCACAAGATGTTTATCTTTCATTTGCTGTATTGGACTTGTGATTTCATGAAAATTATATTAATGATATCCCTGTCGCGTTAGGCTAGGCTATGCTAGTCAGCTTTTTTGATGAGGAGGATCCCGGTTCCGGGAGAGAGAAGCGGTAGAGGTTAAACGCTATTCTTTCTCCTGGTTTACACCACCATCTCCAGATGGTAAATTGAGTAGTTCTTATCTGTACCCACCTTGCTCTTAACTCCAGCCCTCCTGGTATCATACATTTTTCGATAAATGTTTGATCACCGTACATTCATACTTTGATCCAGGCCAAGAGCGTCCTCCCTACCAGGTCACACTCAAGTGACGATCCAGGAGAGGTGCGCTCCCGAAATGAATCCTTGTTTTACTCTTTCTTTCACACTTGCTCCTGCCCCAGTGGAAACCGGGTGCGTCCTCCCTACCGGGCTGCACTTAAGCAGCGATCCAGGAGAGGTGCGCGACCCCTTCCCCACCAACAACAGAAGACTTTCACACTCAGTTTTACACACTTTTTACGTGACCTGCAAATTCAGCCCTTCTCTGATACACAGACAAGCAGTATTATACAGGGTTTTACCTGTCTGAACAGTCCTTATTCTGATTCACTTCCTCAACACAACAAAGCGGTAACCACAGGATTTTTACCTGCCATTGCAGTCCTTCATTGATACACTTCCTCGAAACAATAAAGCAGTATCCGCAGGTCTTTTTGCCTATCCGTGCAGTCCCCTAGTGATACACTTCCTCAACACACCAGAGCGGTATCCATAGGTCTTTTTTCTTTATTTTCTTATGTCAGACCGGCGGACAGTCACCCATTCCTAAGCACACCGACCAGGACAGTCAGTCGAGAGAACAGATGAATCAATACGAATTGAACAAATGCGCCGTATGAGCAGATGAGCGACCCAGATTAATTGAATGACTGATTCAACTCGGACTGATTGAAAAAGATGAATGGATTGCATACGCAAGTCGAACAGGTTGAACAACCAAGACCGGCCAAAACGAATCAAACAAAACAACTCAATCGAACAAACCGATCAGGACTGGTCAGATGAGCAACTCCCATGAGACAAATTAACAATCTCCACTTAACCGAACCGAATTGTCGCAGATGGGGCACGCAGCTCCCCCACCCGTAGTGACCAAGCACATTTCTGTCTACGTTTCTCTAATGCAACCCTCAAGGCTTTTTATCCCTTCATTTTTTTTGCATGCACTCAAAAGCTCCCAATATTCTTAGTTCGTTAAATTTGGAGACCCACTTGGTGTCCCACTGCTGAGGCAGGCTCTCGGAGTGAACCACACAAACTCGATACTATAAGTAAGAACTTTGCTTACCTCTTTTTAAGTGGCCACTTGTTTGTGTAGTTCGTCAAAAAAGACCTGTCCGCAGCTGCAGATTTTCCACTTTTATTTGTCCCATATAGCCACTCCTGGCAAGCTCGCCATTTATGTCGTATAAATATTCACTCAATAATATCTCTCAAATACCGGAGCTTGTGAATTCAAATAGACTTTATTACAAAGTAACAAGCCGAGCTAGTCCATGGAGCAACTCTCTTTCCCAGTCACAGCACAGTTTCTTTTATATATTTTCAAGTTTACACATATCTTATAGTTGTTCCCCTTAATGTTAATAATCAACTATTTTTGGCTTCACGCCACTATGGTTTCCCACTCTAAATTCCTTCCCGCAGGCGGGCTTTCCCTGCCCCTCCAAATCCTTGGACCGATTATATTGGTGGTGCAATTGTGACTTTTTGGTTAAAAAATAACATCAACCCCCAACAGGCTGCAGTCATAAGTACATTCATTATATTAATGATGTCAACACCCACCAGGCTATAGTCATAAGTACATTCATTATATTTTACTGACACTATTTATCCAGGCATGCATCTGGATCACAATGTGTGTCTATTTCTTTGGTATATTGATTGTCTTATGCTATATAGATGTAATTATAGGTTTGTTTTAAGCTTTTAATGATTCTGTTTTGCTATTTTATTATTTCACAATATGCTACTGGAAAATCGCCTTTATGCACACCTGTCACCATCATGCGCAGCAGCGCTCGTTTGTGTAACAGATTTCCTCGTCATCGTCTAAAGAGGAGTAGCAAGGATTGGACCAATGTGCAGCGTGGTAAGTGTCCATAATGAGAATATTTAATAATTCCACAGAACACTTAACAAAATTACAAACAAACAACCAAAACAGTCCCGTATGGTGCAAACACAGACACAGGAAACAACCACCTACAAAACCCAATGAAAAACAGGCTACCTAAAAATGGCTCCCAATCAAAGACTGGAGGGCAGATCCGGACTGGAGGGCGACTCTGGCGGATCCGGACTGGAGGGCGACTCTGGCGGATCCGGACTGGAGGGCGACTCTGGCGGATCCGGACTGGAGGGCGACTCTGGCGGATCCGGACTGGAGGGCGACTCTGGCGGATCCGGACTGGAGGGCGACTCTGGCGGATCCGGACTGGAGGGCGACTCCGGACTGGAGGGCGACTCCGGACTGGAGGGCGACTCCGGACTGGAGGGCGGATCCGGACTGGAGGGCGGATCCGGACTGGAGGGCGGATCCGGACTGGAGGGCGGATCCGGACTGGAGGGCGGCTCTGGCGGATCCGGACTGGAGGGCGGCTCGGGGCGGATCCGGACTGACGGGCGGGCGGCTCTGGCTGATCCGGACTGACGGGCGGGCGGCTCTGGCGGATCCTGACTGACGGGCGGCTCAGGCGGCTCCTGACGGGCGGCTCAGGGGGTTCCTGACTGACGGGCGGCTCAGGATGTTCCTGACTGACGGGCGGCTCAGGGTGTTCCTGACTGACGGGCGGCTCCTGACTGACGGGCGGCTCAGGCGGCTCCTGACTGACGGGCGGCTCAGGACGGACGGGACGCTCAGGCGGCTCAGGACGGACGGGACGCTCAGGCCGGATGGGAGGCTCTGGAGCGTCCGGACTGGAGGGACACACAGGAGACTTGGTTTTTAGAACAGGCACAGTACTCACCAGGCTGGAGAGATCTACTGGAGGCCTGGTCCTTTGAGGCACAGGATAGACTGGTCCGTGGAGGCACACTGGAGGTCTCGAACTAAGAGCCTGAACAACCCGTCCTGGCTGGATGTTGATTTTAGCCCGACATTTCCTGGGCGCAGGCACAGGACACACTGGGCTGTGTAGACCCACGGGAGACACAGTGCGTAGGGCTGGTGCCATATAACACGGACCGAGGAGACGTACTGGAGACCAGATGCGCTGAGCCGGCTTCATTACTCCTGGCTCGATTCCCACTCTAGCCCGGACGTATCGAGGAGCTGCGATGTAACGTACCGGGCTAAACACATGTACTGGGGACACCGTGCGCTCCACCGCATAACACGGTGCCTGACCAGTACGACGCTCGCCACGGTAAGCACGCGGAGTTGGCTCAGGTCTCCTACCTGACTTAGCCACACTCCCCGTGTGCCCCCAAGACATTTTTGGGGCTGCCTCTCGGGCTTCCAGCCGCGCTGCCGTGTTGCCTCCTCATACCAACGCCGCTCAGCTTTCGCTGCCTCCAGCTCTGCCTTGGGGCGGCGATATTCCCCAGCCTGTGCCCAGGGTCCCTTTCCGTCCAGAATCTCCTCCCATGTCCAGGAGTCCAGAACTCGCTGCTGCCGTTTACCACGCTGCTTGGTCCTTGGTTGGTGGGTGGTTCTGTAGCGGATTTCCTCTTCATTGTCTGAAGAGGAGTAGCAAGGATCGGACCAATGTGCAGCGTGGTAAGTGTCCATAATGAGAATATTTAATAATTCCACAGAACACTTAACAAAATAACAAAATTACAAGCAAACAACCGAAACAATCCCGTATGGTGCAAACACAGACACAGGAAACACCACCCACAAAACCCAATGAAAAACAGACCTAAATATGGCTCCCAATCAGAGACAACGACTGACACCTGCCTCTGATTGGGAACCCTTTGCCTCTGATTGGGAACCTTAACCCTTTGCAGACGTGTTGATGTGCGTTTTGTTGCCAACCGTACTTTGCTAGCTGACAACTTTACGTTTTAATTACCGTTTATATTTTTAGTTTTTCCATCACAACTTTTTTCCCTCATTCAACTTTTTCACTCCGGATGCTTTATCTGGACATGGTTCGTCAGCACTTTCAACAGCCGAAGCTAAGTAGTAAAATTAACATGATGTCTTTTGATTGCAGTCGCTGTACTCATAATATACAGGAGAACGATCGCCTTATGGCGAGGATAGCTGTGCTGCAAGCCCAGCTTCAGACGCAATCGTTAGGCAAGGGTAATTTCAGTGTAGGAAAGGATGAAACAGCGTCTGTGCCAACAGTAAGTACAGATAGTAACGTTAGTATAAATCCCCCCACACAGTCCCCGCAGCCGGAGAACTTTCTCATGGCTTCTGGAGGGAAATGCTGTAGGAATGCTCAACTGGTGTCGCTCATTCAGCCGACAGAAACTTTCAACCGGTTTTCCCCATTAAGTAGCGAGTCGGAGTCTTCTCTTGTCTCTACTCCTCCCGTTACGGGGTCTGAGACGCCGAAGGCTCCCACCATTAGCTCTGACAAATTGAAAACCCTAGTCATTGGCGACTCCATTACCCGCAGTATTAGACTTAACCTTTCTAGCCCCAGCGTTCCGCTAGCGGAACTCCTCCCACATTCCACTGAAAAGCCAGAGCGCGAAATTCAAAAATATTTTTTGAAATATTTAACTTTCACACATTAACAAGTCCAATACAACAAATGAAAGATACACATCTTGTGAATCCAGCCAACATGTCCGATTTTTTAAAATGTTTTACAGCGAAAACACCACGTATATTTATGTTAGCTCACCACCAAATACAAAAAAGGACAGACATTTTTCACAGCACAGGTAGCATGCACAAAGCCAACCTAACTAACCTAGAACCAACCAAACTAACCAAGAAACAACTTCATCAGATGACAGTCCTATAACATGTTACACAATAAATCTATGTTTTGTTCGAAAAATGTGCATATTTGAGGTATAAATCAGTTTTACAATGCAGCTAACATCACAGCTACCGTCAAAAATAGCACCGAAGCAGCCAGAGTAATTATAGAGACCAACGTGAAATAGCTATATACTCATCATAAAACATTTCTGAAAAATCGATGGTGTACAGCAAATTAAAGACAAACATCTTGTGAATCCAGCCAATATATATCCGATTTTTTTGTGTTTTACAGCGAAAACACAATATAGCATTATATTAGCTTACTACAATAGCCTACCACACTACCGCATTCATTCATCAAGGCACGTTAGCGATAGCAATAGGCACGTTAGCGTTAGCGAATAAACCAGCAAAAGATATTAAATTTCACTAACCTTCATAAACCTTCCTCAGATGACAGTCCTATAACATCAGGTTATACATACACTTATGTTTTGTTCGATAATGTGCATATTTAGAGCTGAAATCAGTGGTTACACAATATGCTAACGTAGCATCTTTTTCCCAGAATGTGCAGATATTTCTATTAGACTCACCTATTCTGACCAAATAGCTATTCATAAACATTACAAAAAAATACATGTTGTATAGGAAACGATAGATTCATTAGTTCTTAATGCAATCGCAGTGTTAGAATTCTAAAAATATCTTCATTACGACATAAGGCTTAGTTATGGTAAGTGAAAGCCCAAAACCTGAACGCAAAAATAATAGTACACAGTTCGACAGATATATGAAATTGCATCCCAAAATGGGTTCTACCTTTGGTGATTTTCCATCAGAATGTTGTACAAGGGGTCCTTTGTCCAGAACCGTCTTTGTTTGGTATCAGAACTTCGTCTTTCCCTCTTGAATTAGCAAGCACACTGGCCAAGTGGCGCGAAGCTATCCTTCCTGAACATATGCAGACAAAGCAACACGCCTAACGTCCCGAAAAAATTTCAATAATATAATAAAACTATATTGAAAAAACATACTTTACGATGATATTGTGACATGTATCAAATAAAATCAACGCAGGAGATAGTATTCGCCCATAACGACAGCTTTTCAGAAGGCAATAACAGGTCCCTGCACGCGCCTTGCAGAAAACAGAAAATGGGGGACACGTTGTTCCAAGAAGATTCATTCCACCTCAGAACAAGATAATCAAATCATTTCTCCTCTCACTTCCTCTTGACATCCAGGGGAAGGTGTATGACGTGCACGTATAGTCATACCTATCATGCCCATTTATAGGCAGGTCCTTGAACTGAACATAGATTTCAGACTTTCCACTTCCTGGTCACAAAGTGTGCTGCCAAATGAGTTCTGTTTTACCCACAGACAAAATTCAAACGGTTTTAGAAACTAGAGAGTGTTTTCTATCCAATAGTAATAATAATATGCATATTGTACGAGCAAGAATTGAGTACGAGGCCGTTTAAATTGGGCACAATTTTCCCCCAAAGTGAAAATAGCGCCCTCTGTCCTCATCAGGTTAAAACGAATCACCCAGCGATCATACACTGTTTACCAGGGGGCAGGGCTACCGACGTTAAGGCTAATCTGAAGATGGTGCTGGCTAAAGCTAAAACTGGCGCGTGTAGAGAGTATAGAGATATTGTTATCCACGTCGGCACCAACGATGTTAGGATGAAACAGTCAGAGGTCACCAAGCACAACATAGCTTCAGCGTGTAAATCAGCTAGAAAGATGTGTCGGCATCGAGTAATTGTCTCTGGCCCCCTCCCAGTTAGGGGGAGTGACGAGCTCTACAGCAGAGTCTCACAACTCAATCGCTGGTTGAAAACTGTTTTCTGCCCCTCCCAAAAGATAGAATTTGTAGATAATTGGCCCTCTTTCTGGGACTCACCCACAAACAGGACCAAGCCTGACCTGCTGAAGAGTGACGGACTCCATCCTAGCTGGAGGGGTGCTCTCATCTTATCTACCAACATAGACAGGGCTCTAACTCCACAATGAAATAGGGTGCAGACCAGGCAGCAGGCTGTTAGCCAGCCTGCCAGCTTAGTGGAGTCTGCCACTAGCATAGTCAGTGAAGTCGCTCTGGATAAGAGCGTCTGCTAAATGACTTAAATGTAATGTCAATGTAGTCAGCTCAGCCATCCCCATTGAGACTGTGTCTGTGCCTCGACCTAGGTTGGGCAAAACTAAACATGGCGGTGTTCGCCTTAGCAATCTCATTAGGATAAAGACCTCCTCCATTCCTGCCATTATTGAAAGAGATCGTGATACCTCATCTCAAAATAGGGTTACTTAATGTTAGATCCCTCACTTCAAAGGCAGTTATAATCAATGAACTAATCACTGATCATAATCTTGATGTGATTGGCCTGACTGAAACATGGCTTAAGCCTGATGAATTTACTGTGTTAAATGAGGCCTCACCTCCTGGTTACACTAGTGACCATATCCCCCGTGCATCCCGCAAAGGCGGAGGTGTTGCTAACATTTACGATAGCAAATTTCAATTTACACAAAAAAAAATGACGTTTTCGTCTTTTGAGCTTCTAGTCATGAAATCTATGCAGCCTACTCAATCACTTTTTATAGCTACTGTTTACAGGCCTCCTGGGCCATATACAGCGTTCCTCTCTGAGTTCCCTGAATTCCTATCGAACCTTGTAGTTATAGCAGATAATATTCTAATTTTTGGTGATTTTAATATTCATATGGAAAAGTCCACAGACCCACTCCAAAAGGCTTTCGGAGCCATCGTCAACTCAGTGGGTTTTGTCCAACATGTCTCTGGACCTACTCACTGCCACAGTCATACTCTGGACCTAGTTTTGTCCCATGGAATAAATGTTGTAGATCTTAATGTTTTTCCTCATAATCCTGGACTATCGGACCACCATTTTATTACATTTGAAATCGCAACAAATAATCTGCTCAGACTCCAACCAAGGAGCATCAAAAGTCGTGCTATAAATTCTCAGACAACACAAAAATTCCTTGATGCCCTTCCAGACTCCTTCTGCCTACCCAAGGACGTCAGAGGACAAAAATCAGTTAACCTGTTGAGGCTAGGGGGTGCTGTTGTCACTATTTATGTAAATCGTGTAATTTTTTAAACGGCTTCCTACTAAATTCTTGATCGTACAATATGCATATTATTATTATTATTGGATAGAAAACAGTCTCTGGTTTCTATAGCCGTTGAAATCTTGTCTCTGAGTGGAACAGAACTCATTCTACAGCAATTTCCCTGACATGGAGTCAGATTTCACACATTTTGGCCCCTGATCTGGAGTCAGTTTAAAGGCCACTGTTATTGCTATGAGCATACAGACACTGCTTACGTCTTCCCCTGGATGCCTTTACGTGATGACGATTTGAATGGTATCGATTGCGCAATCACAGCCCCTATAAAACAAAAACACGTGTAGGTAGGAACTCTTTTCCAGATGCGTCATGCGCGCGGTGGACACCGACCTGCACTTTTTCCAAGCACTAGTGAAGCCAGTTATATTTCTCTGGTCATGTTTCTACTCGTTATAGGAGTTAAAAACATCATAAGGTAGTTCATTTAAACCGTTTTATAGCAATTTATTTCCGTTTAGTGCGATTTTGGGACATTTATTTCTGAGACACTGTGAATCTCTGGGCACGGTTCCAGTTCATGCCGAACGCAATGGGCATTTCGACATGGCAAGAGGACAGCTTTCGACCAAAAGACGATTAGACCCAAGAAAGGATTCTTTGCCCAAGATTCTGATGGAAGAACAGCTCAAAGTAGGAACAATTTATTATGATAAATCGTGTTTCTGTCGAGAAATGTTAATCGCTTAGGACGCCATCTTGTTTGACGTAGCTTCGCTTGGCGCAAACTGTATTGAAAAGTAAGGATAATTTAAAAAATGTAAATCAGCGATTGTATTAAGAATTAAATTGTCTATCAATCGCTGTCCACCCTATATTTTTTTAGTCACGTTTATGAGTATTTATGTATACGGCTAGATCACTGTCTAATATGGCGCACGACATTGTCTGACCAGCTGGGCAACTTTTGTCATTGTCTAACCATGATTTTGGTGGCTAAATATGCACATTTTCGAACAAACTGTATATGGATTGTGTAATATGATGTTACAGGAGTGTCATCGGAAGAATTCTGAGAAGGTTAGTGAAAAAATTAATATATTTTGGCGACGTTTACGTTATCGCTCTCTTTGGCTAGAATCAATGCTCTGGTAACGTTTGCATATGTGGTATGCTAATATAACGATTTATTGTGTTTTCGCTGTAAGACACTTAGAAAATCTGAAATATTGTCTGTATTCACAGGATCTGTGTCTTTCGATTAGTGTATGCTGTGTATTTTTACGAAATGTTTGATGATTAGTAATTAGGTAAACAGGTTGCTCTATATATTTATTCTAGTCCATTTGTGACGGTGGGTGCAATTGTAAACTATGACATCTACCTGAAATATGCACATTTTTCTAACAAAACCTATCCTATACCATAAATATGTTATCAGACTGTCATCTGATGAGTTTTTTTCTTGGTTAGTGGCTATCAATATCTTAGTTTAGCCGAATTGGTGATAGCTACTGGTGTTGGTGGACAAATAAAAGATGGTGTCTTATGCTAATGAGTTTAGCTAATAGATTTATATCTTTACATGTTGGCTGGATTCACACGATCTGTGTCTTTCATTAGCTGTATTGGACTTTAATGTGTGAAAGTGGAATGTGGGGGGGGTGTGCCGCTAGCGGCACCCCAGTCCTAGACAGGTTAACCACCTAACTGAGGAACTCAATTTAACCTTGCGCAATACCCTAGATGCAGTTGCACCCCTAAAAACGAAAAACATTTGTCATAAGAAACTAGCTCCCTGGTATACAGAAAATACCCGAGCTTTGAAGCAAGCTTCCAGAAAATTGGAACGGAAATGGCGCCACACCAAACTGGAAGTCTTCCGACTAGCTTGGAAAGACAGTACCGTGCAGTATCGAAGAGCCCTCACTGCTGCTCGATCATCCTACTTTTCCAACTTAATTGAGGTAAATAAGAACAATCCAAAATTTCTTTTTGATACTGTTGCAAAGCTAACTAAAAAGCAGCATTCCCCAAGTGAGGATGGCTTTCACTTCAGCAGTAATAAATTCATGAACTTCTTTGAGGAAAAGATCATGATCATTAGAAAGCAAATTACGGACTCCTCTTTAAATCTGAGTATTCCTCCAGGGCTTAGCTGTCCTGGATCTGCACAGCTCTGCCAGGACCTAGGATCGGGAGAGACACTTAAGTGTTTTAGTACTATATCTCGACACAATGATGAAAATAATCATGGCCTCTAAACCTTCAAGCTGCATACTGGATCCTATTCCTACTAAACTACTGAAAGAGCTGCTTCCTGTGCTTGGCCCTCCTATGTTGAACATAATAAACGGCTCTCTATCCACCGGATGTGTACCAAACTCACTAAAAGTGGCAGTAATGAAGCCTCTCTTGAAAAAGCCAAACCTTGACCCGGAAAATATAAAAAAGCTGTTGCGCAGCAACTCACTGCCTTCCTGAAGACAAACAATGTATACGAAATGCTTCAGTCTGGTTTTAGACCCCAACATAGCACTGAGACTGCACTTGTGAAGGTGGTAAATGACCTTTTAATGGCGTCAGACCGAGGCTCTGTATCTGTCCTCGTGCTACTAGACCTTAGTGCTGCCTTTGACACCATCGATCACCACATTCTTTTGGAGAGACTGAAATCCCAAATTGGTCTACACGGACAAGTTCTGGCCTGGTTTAGATCTTATCTGTCGGAAAGATATCAGTTTGTCTCTGTGAATGGTTTGTCCTCTGACAAATCAACTGTACATTTCGGTGTTCCTCAAGGTTCCGTTTTAGGACCACTATTGTTTTCACTATATATTTTACCTCTTGGGGATGTTATTCGAAAACATAATGTTAACTTTCACTGCTATGCGGATGACACACAGCTGTACATTTCAATGAAACATGGTGAAGCCCCAAAATTGCCCTCGCTAGAAGCCTGTGTTTCAGACATAAGGAAGTGGATGGCTGAAAACGTTCTACTTTTTAAACTCGGACAAAACTGAGATCCTTGTTCTAGGTCCCAAGAAACAAAGAGATCTTCTGTTAAATCTGACAATTAATCTTGATGGTTGTAAAGTCATCTCAAATAAAACTGTGAAGGACCTCGGCGTTACTCTTGACCCTGATCTCTCTTTTGACGAACATATCAAGACTGTTTCAAGGACAGCTTTTTTCCATCTACGTAACATTCCAAAATCTGAAATTTTCTGTCCAAAAATGATGCAGAAAAATTAATCCATGCATTTGTTACTTCTAGGTTAGACTACTGCAATGCTCTACTTTCCGGCTAAAGCACTAAATAAACTTCAGTTAGTGCTAAATACGGCTGCTAGAATCCTGACTAGAACCAAGAAATTTGATCATATTACTCCAGTACTAGCTTCCCTACACTGGCTTCCTGTTAAGGCAAGGGCTGATTTCAAGGTTTTACTGTTAACCTATAAAGCGTTACATGGGCTTGCTCCTACCTATCTTTCCGAGTTGGTCCTGCCGTACATACCTACACGTACAAGACGCAGGCCTCCTAATTGTCCCTAGAATTTCTAAGCAAACAGCTGGAGGCAGGGCTTTCTCCTATAGATCTCCATTTTTATGGAATGGTCTGCCTACCCATGTGAGAGACGCAGACTTGGTCTCAACCTTTAAGTCTTTACTGAAGACTTCTCTTCAGTAGGTCATATGATTGAGTGTAGTCTGGCCCAGGAGTGTGAAGGTGAACGGAAAGGCTCTGGAGCAACGAACCGCCCTTGCTGTCTCTGCCTGGCCGGTTCCCCTCCACTGGGATTCTCTACCTCTAACCCTATTACAGGGGCTGAGTCACTGGCTTACTGGTGCTCTTTCATGCCGTCCCTAGGAGGGGTGCGTCACTTGAGTGGGTTGAGTTACTGACGTGATCTTCCTGTCTGGGTTGGCGCCCCCCCTTGGTTTGTGCTGTGGTGGAGATCTTTGTGGGCTATACTCGGCCTTGTCTCAGGATTGTAAGTTGGTGGTTGAAGATATCCCTCTAGTGGTGCGGGGGCTGTGCTTTGGCAAAGTGGGTGGGGTTATATCCTTCCTGTTTGGCCCTGTCCGGGGGTATCTTCGGATGGGGCCACAGTGTCTCCTGACCCCTCCTGTCTCAGCCTCCAGTATTTATGCTGCAGTAGTTTGTGTCGGGGGGCTAGGGCCAGTTGGTTATATCTGGAGTACTTCTCCTGTCTTATCCAGTGTCCTGTGTGAATTTAAGTATGCTCTCTCTAATTCTCTCCTTCTCTCTTTCTTTCTCTCTCTCGGAGGAACTGAGCCCTAGGACCATACGTCAGGACTACCGGGCATGATGACTCCTTGCTGTCCCCAGTCCACCTGGCCTTGCTGCTGTCCCAGTTTCAACTGTTCTGCCTGCGGTTATGGAACCCCTACCTGTCCCAGACCTGCTGTTTTCAACTCTTAAATTATCGGCTATGAAAAGCCAATTGAAATTTATTCCTGATTATTATTTGACCATGCTTGTCATTCATGAACATTTTGAACATCTTGGCCATGTTCTGTTATAATTTCCACCCGGCACAGCCAGAAGAGGACAGGAAACCCCTCATAGCCTGGTTCCTCTCTAGGTTTCTTCCTAGGTTTTGGCCTTTCTAGGGAGTTTTTCCTAGCCACCGTGCTTCTACACCTGCATTGCTTGCTGTTTGGGGTTTTAGGCTGGTTTTTTTGTACAGCACTTCGAGATATTAGCTGATGTACGAAGGGCTATATAAAATAAACTTGATTGATTGATTGGAACCATACTAGGCCAAACACATAGAAATATAACCATAGAACAAAACATAGAAAAACAACATAGAATGCCCACCCCAACTCACGCCCTGACCAAACTAAAATAAAGACATAAAAAAGGAACTAAGGTCAGAACGTGACAATTGGACTCACCTGGACTCCTTCATGTGGTTGATTGCCCCTGTATATCTGTCTGTTCCTCGGTGGTGTTCCCTGTGTCCACAGTAATTGTTGTTATGTGTTCCTGTCCAGACGCTATTCTTGTTCTGTTTTGTGTCCATCAGTTATTAAACCTTCACTCTCGGTACCTGCGATCACACAGTCATCCGGGACAGCTGATGCTCTCATGCATGCTTCAGTGTTGCTTGCCTCGAAGCGAGCATAGAAGTTATTTAGCTCGTCCGGTAGGCTCGTGTCACTGGGCAGCTCGCGGATGTGCATCCCCTTGTAGTCCGTAATAGTTTACAAGCCCTGCCACATTCCACGAGCGTCGGAACCGGTGTAGTAAGATTCAATCTTAGTCCTGTATTTACGCTTTACCTGTTTGATGGTTCGTCGAGGGCATAGCGGGATTTCTTATAAGTGTCCAGATTAGAGTCCCGCTCCTTGAAAGCGTTAGCTCTACCCTTTAGCTCAGTGAGGATGTTGCCTGTATTCCATGGCTTCTGATTGGGGTATGTATGTTTGGTCCCTGTGGGGACGACATCATCGATGCAATTATTGATGAAGCCAGTGACTGAAGTGGTGTAGTCTAGTCATGGAATGTGAGGAGGAGAAGGGGAAGATATAGGGCGCTTCGCTCCACAGGTAGTATTACATTTCATTTCATTACAGTACAACGGTGTGATTTGTTTGATCTTAGCTAGCTACATAGCCGTCTTTGTATCAAAGATAATTGTGTAGTTTAGAGTATTTGTCGAGGTTCGCTAGCCAGCTATTTTCATTCTTGTAACGTAACGTAGTCAACACTGCTAGCTAGCCAGCTAGCCAGCTAGCCACCAAATAGCAGCGCTGTAGAAACTATTAGAAACTATTACATTACAACGGAACAACGGAACGACTTGATTAGCGTAGTGTTAGCTAGCTACATAGTTGTCTTTGCTGTCTTTGTATCCAAGATAATTGTGTAGTTTAGAGTAATTATCGAGGTTACCTAGCCAGCTACACTTTCAAACAAAGTCAACAACGCAGCCACTGCTAGCTAGCCTACTTCACCAGCCAGCAGTACTATATCATTTTAGTCAATAAGATTTTTTGCAACGTAAGCTTAACTTTCTGAACATTCGAGACGTGTAGTCCACTTGTCATTCCAATCTCCTTTGCATTAGCGTAGCCTCTTCTGTAGCCTGTCAACTATGTGTCTGTCTATCCCTCTTCTCTCCTCTCTGCACAGACCATACAAACGCTTCACACCGCGTGGCCGCCGCCACTCTAACCTGGTGGTCCCAGCGCGCACGACCCACGTGGAGTTCCAGGTCTCCGGCAGCCTCTGGAACTGCCGATCTGCGGCCAACAAGGCAGAGTTCATCTCAGCCTATGCTTCCCTCTAGTCCCTCGACTTCTTGGCACTGACGGAAACATGGATTACCACTGATAACACTGCTACTCCTACTGCTCTCTCCTCGTCTGCCCACGTGTTCTCGCACACCCCGAGAGCTTCTGGTCAGCGGGGTGGTGGCACTGGGATCCTCATCTCTCCCAAGTGGACATTCTCTCTTTCTCCCCTGACCCATCTGTCTATCGCCTCCTTTGAATTCCATGCTGTCACAGTTACCAGCCCTTTCAAGCTTAACATCCTTATCATTTATCGCCCTCCAGGTTCCCTTGGAGAGTTCATCAATGAGCTCGACGCCCTGATAAGTTCCTTTCCTGAGGATGGCTCACCTCTCACAGTTCTGGGTGACTTTAACCTCCCCACGTCTACCTTTGACTCATTCCTCTCTGCCTCCTTCTTTCCACTCCTCTCCTCTTTTGACCTCACCCTCTCACCTTCCCCCCCTACTCACAAGGCAGGCAATACGCTTGACCTCATCTTTACTAGATGCTGTTCTTCCACTAATCTCATTGCAACTCCCCTCCAAGTCTTCGACCACTACCTTGTATCCTTTTCCCTCTTGCTCTCATCCAACACTTCCCACACTGCCCCTACTCGGATGGTATCGCGCCGTCCCAACCTTCGCTCTCTCTCCCCCGCTACTCTCTCCTCTTCCATCCTATCATCTCTTCCCTCTGCTCAAACCTTCTCCAACCTATCTCCTGATTCTGCCTCCTCAACCCTCCTCTCCTCCCTTTCTGCATCCTTTGACTCTCTATGTCCCCTATCCTCCAGGCCGGCTCGGTCCTCCCCTCCTGCTCCGTGAATCGACGACTCATTGCGAGCTCACAGAACAGGGCTCCGGGCAGCCGAGCGGAAATGGAGGAAAACTCGCCTCCCTGCGGACCTGGCATCCTTTCACTCCCTCCTCTCCACATTCTCCTCTTCTGTCTCTGCTGCTAAAGCCACTTTCTACCACTCTAAATTCCAAGCATCTGCCTCTAACCCTAGGAAGCTCTTTGCCACCTTCTCCTCCCTCCTGAATCCTCCTCCCCCTCCTCCCCCCTCCTCCCTCTCTGCGGATGACTTCGTCAACCATTTTGAAAAGAAGGTCGACGACATCCGATCCTCGTTTGCTAAGTCAAACGACACCGCTGGTTCTGCTCACACTGCCCTACCCTGTGCTTTGACCTCTTTCTCCCCTCTCTCTCCAGATGAAATCTCGCGTCTTGTGACGGCCGGCCGCCCAACAACCTGCCCGCTTGACCCTATCCCCTCCTCTCTTCTCCAGACCATTTCCGGAGACCTTCTCCCTTACCTCACCTCGCTCATCAACTCATCCTTGACCGCTGGCTACGTCCCTTCCGTCTTCAAGAGAGCGAGAGTTGCACCCCTTCTGAAAAAACCTACACTCGATCCCTCCGATGTCAACAACTACAGACCAGTATCCCTTCTTTCTTTTCTCTCAAACTCTTGAACGTGCCGTCCTTGGCCAGCTCTCCTGCTATCTCTCTCAGAATGACCTTCTTGATCCAAATCAGTCAGGTTTCAAGACTAGTCATTCAACTGAGACTGCTCTTCTCTGTGTCACGGAGGCGCTCCGCACTGCTAAAGCTAACTCTCTCTCCTCTGCTCTCATCTTTCTAGACCTATCGGCTGCCTTTGATACTGTGAACCATCAGATCCTCCTCTCCACCCTCTCCGAGTTGGGCATCTCCGGCGCGGCCCACGCTTGGATTGCGTCCTACCTGACAGGTCGCTCCTACCAGGTGGCGTGGCGAGAATCTGTCTCCGCACCACGTGCTCTCACCACTGGTGTCCCCCAGGGCTCTGTTCTAGGCCCTCTCCTATTCTCGCTATACACCAAGTCACTTGGCTCTGTCATATCCTCACATGGTCTCTCCTATCATTGCCATGCAGACGACACACAATTAATCTTCTCCTTTCCCCCCTCTGATAACCAGGTGGCGAATCGCATCTCTGCATGTCTGGCAGACATATCAGTGTGGATGACGGATCACCACCTCAAGCTGAACCTCAGCAAGACGGAGCTGCTCTTCCTCCCGGGGAAGGACTGCCCGTTCCATGATCTCGCCATCACGGTTGACAACTCCATTGTGTCCTCCTCGCAGAGTGCTAAGAACCTTGGCGTGATCCTGGACAACACCCTGTCGTTCTCAACTAACATCAAGGCGGTGACCCGTTCCTGTAGGTTCATGCTCTACAACATTCGCAGAGTACGACCCTGCCTCACACAGCAAGCGGCGCAGGTCCTAATCCAGGCACTTGTCATCTCCCGTCTGGATTACTGAAACTCGCTGTTGGCTGGGCTCCCTGCCTGTGCCATTAAACCCCTACAACTCATCCAGAACGCCGCAGCCCGTCTGGTGTTCAACCTTCCCAAGTTCTCTCACGTCACCCCGCTCCTCCGCTCTCTCCACTGGCTTCCAGTTGAAGCTCGCATCCGCTACAAGACCATAGTGCTTGCCTACGGAGCTGTGAGGGGAACGGCACCTCCGTACCTTCAGGCTCTGATCAGGCCCTACACCCAAACAAGGGCACTGCGTTCATCCACCTCTGGCCTGCTCGCCTCCCTACCCCTGAGGAAGTACAGTTCCCGCTCAGCCCAGTCAAAACTGTTCGCTGCTCTGGCACCCCAATGGTGGAACAAACTCCCTCACGACGCCAGGTCAGCGGAGTCAATCACCACCTTCCGGAGACACCTGAAACCCCACCTCTTTAAGGAATACCTAGGATAGGATAAAGTAATCCTTCTAACCCCCCCCCCCTTAAAAGAGTTAGATGCACTATTGTAAAGTGGTTGTTCCACTGGATATCATAAGGTGAATGCACCAATTTGTAAGTCGCTCTGGATAAGAGCGTCCGCTAAATGACTTAAATGTAAATGTAAATGTACTCCTCAATGCCTTTGGAAGAATCCCGGAACATATTCCAGTCTGTGCTAGCAAAACAGTCCTGTAGCTTAGCATCTGCGTCATATGACCACTGCTGTATTGACCGAGTCACTGGTACTTCCTGCTTTTAGTTTTTGCTTGTAAGCAGGAATCAGGAGGATAGAATTATGGTCAGATTTGCCAAACGGAGGGCAAGGTAGAGATTTTTACGTGTCTGTGTGTGGAGTAAAGGTAGTCTAGAGTTTTTTTCCCTCTGGTTGCACATGTAACATGCTGGTAGAAATGAGGTTAAAACAGATTTAAGTTTCCCTGCATCAACTTTTCTAGGATATGTGGGACGGTAGCGTCCCACTTGGCCAAAATCCAGAAAAGATGTAGTGCGCCAAATTCAAATATATCACTATAAAAATCAATCTTTCATGAAATCACACATGAAAGACACCAAATTAAAGCTACACATGTTGTGAATCCAGCCAACATGTCCGATTTCAAAAAGGATTTACAGGGAAAGCACACCAAACAATTATGTTAGCTCAGTACATAGCCACAGAAAAACATTTTCCCAGCAAAAGATAGTAGTAACAAAATCCAGAAATAGAGATAAAATGTATCACTAACCTTTGAACATCTTCATCAGATGACACTCATATGACATCATGTTACACAATACATTTATGTTTTGTTCAATAATGTGCATATTTATATCCACAATCTCGGTTTACATTGGCGCCATGTTCAGAAATGCCTCCAAAATATCCGGAGAAATTACAGAAATACTCATTATAAACTTTGATGAAAGATGCATGTTTTACATATAATTAAAGATACACTGGTTCTTAATGCAACCGCTGTGTCAGATTTTTTAAAAACTTTTTAAAAAGCATATCATGCAATAATCTGAGACGGCGCTCAGAAATACACAACATTTCTCCGCCATGTTGGAGTTACCAGAAATACTAAATTACATCCTAAATATTCCCTTACCTTTGATGATCTTTCATCAGAATGCAGTGACAGGAATCCTAATTCCACAATAAATCGTTGTTTTGTTCGATAATGTCCATTACTAGTGTCCAATTAGCTAATTTTGCTAGCACATTTAGTTCACATGTCCAAACGCTGGCGCCGGTCCAGGCGAACTCAGACGAAAACTTCAAAAAGTTATATTCCAGGTCGAATAAACTGGTCAAACTTAGTAGAGAATCAATCTTCAGGATGTTGTTATCATTTATATCCAATAAGGTTCCAACCGGAGAATTATTTTCAGTCTCTATAAGTAATGGAACGCAAGACGATATGAGGAAAGTGCGTGACCAGGAACTGGCAATCTGCCAGACCACTGACTCATTCC
Organism: Salvelinus namaycush; assembly: GCF_016432855.1. NCBI lineage: Eukaryota > Metazoa > Chordata > Actinopteri > Salmoniformes > Salmonidae > Salvelinus > Salvelinus namaycush. The sequence continues at coordinate 19,846,521 of NC_052338.1, read as the reverse complement.
CCTCCCATCCGGTCCCACAACACAGCATAAGCTTCATTCCACATTCTACTGACTGTTGACATCTAGTGAAAGGCGTATGAAGTGCAAAGAGATCCATATATTACAGGGAATTGAATAGGCGATGACTTTTACAACGACCACTCTCAGAATTGTCACTTCCTGTTTGGATTTTTTTTCAGGTTTTTGCCTGCCATATGAGTTCTGTTATACTCACAGACGTCATTCAAACAGTTTTAGAAACTTCAGAGTTTTCTATCCAATAGTAATAATAATATGCATATATTAGCACGTGGGACAGAGTAGGAGGCAGTTCACTATGGGCACGAAATTCATCCAAAAGTGAAAATGCTGCCCCCTATACCAAAGAAGTTAAAGTCCCCGGCCATTAGGAGCACCGCCTCTGGATTAGAATTTTCTTGTTTGCTTATGGCCTTATACAGCTTGTTGAGTGCGATCTTAGTGCCAGCATCGTTTTTTGGTGGTAAATAGACAGCTACTAAATAAATAGATAAACTCTCTTGGTAAATTGTGTGGTCTACAGCTTATCCTGAGATACTCTACCTCAGGCGAGCCAAACCTTGAGACTTAATATTAGATTTTATGCACCAGCTGTTACTTACAAATCTACACAGACCGCCACCCCTTGTCTTACCGGAGGCAGCTGTTCTATGTTGCTGATGCACCAAAAACCCCGCCAGCTGTATGTTATCCATGTCGTCGTGCAGCCACGACTCAGTGAAACATAAGCTATTACAGTTTTTAATGTCCCGTTGGTAGGATAGTCTTAAACGTAGCTCGTCCGTTTTATTATCTAGTGATTGTACATTGGCTAATAGGACTGATGGTAGAGGCAGATTACCCACTCGGCGCTGGATCCTTACAAGGCACCACGACCTACATCCTCGATAGCTCTATCTCTTCTTCATGCGAATGACGGGGATTTAGGCCTTGTCGGGTGTCTGAAGTAAATCCTTCCCATCTGACTCGTTAAAGAAATAATTTCCATCCAGTACGAGGTGAGTAATCGCTGTCCTGATATCCAGAAGCTCCTTTCGGTCATACGAGATGGTGGCAGAAAAAAAAAATTCAAATAATGCGAAAAAAAACACAATAGCACAATGGGTTAGGAGCCCGCCATCCCCTCCGGCGCCATATTGAAAGGTGATATGAAGCAATCTAACTAGATAAGAAGGCCTAGGCTACTTCATCCTAATGAAAGCTAAATGCATTGGATACAAATCCTGGCATGTGGTAGAGAATAACATGTCAAATATAACGTATTTTGGAAAAAGCTTTATAAGTTACAATATCCTGACAAATTTGCATGATGAACAATAACATGGGTAAATCTATTTCTATCTAACATTGTGATGTTGCACACTCCTTCATTAAATCCTGGGTTATGGTGATTATCCTGGTGTCTTGAAGGTTCCCAAAAAGTCCTTTACAGCTGCAGGGTGTCAGGGTAAGATGTCTTTCAACCTGGAACAAGCAGAGACAAGGGGGGAGAAATTAACTAAAATGTCAGTGCTGGCTCAAGTCGCTGAAGCCACAATTACTTTAATATGCAATTGTTTGTCAACAGTTTTTCATGTTTTTATGTTCAGTTGTTTACAGTAAGATTAGAATAACTTTGCCTCTTATTTTAACTAGTAACTCCAAACCCAATAATTTCACATAATAGGGGAAGGGAACCTTACAAGAGAGTTAGCTAACCTTAGCGTTAGGTAAACAGACGCTGCACGCAGCTAGCTACCAAGCAAGCTTGCTAAACGGACTAATTAACAGAATGCACAAATAACTTGGCTAGCTAACAAGCCTAGAATGAACAGAACGCAGCTTGCATTTTTTTATCAGGTGTAATTGTTTTTAACATGTCTTACCTCCAAACGAGTCGGGCAGGACTTATCTCCTGCCAATCCAATGCAATAGAGTGAAACGCAATCAGATGCCCACAATAGTGTAACGGCTTTCCTCCTCCTCTTCATCAGAAGAGGAGGAGCAGGGATCGAACCAAAATGCAGCTGAGTTTGTAGACATGATTTATTAACGAAAAACACGAACTCGACTAATACACTAACAAAACAAATAAACGGTGTAGACAGATCTGAACGACGGACTCACATAACACACGAGAACGCACGAACAGGGAAAAAAGCCTACACATAAATGACACTGAACAAACAAACCGAAACCAGTCCCGTGTGGCGTAACGACATACACAAACACAGGAGACAACCACCCACCACGAACACTGTGAAAACACCTACCTAAATATGACTCTTAATTAGAGGAACGCCAAACACCTGCCTCTAATTAAGAGCCATACCAGGCAACCCATAAACCAACATAGAAACAGAAAACATAGAATGCCCACCCAAACTCACGTCCTGACCAACTAACACATACAACAAACTAACAGAAATAGGTCAGGAACGTGACAAATAGTCCCTGAAAACAAAACAATGTGAAAAAAATATTTGCTACATGACTTTAGCTTGCTAGAAAGTTCACTAATTCATGATTTAAAAATTGTCAGGGTCTTCAGAATTGACACATTGCTGAATTTACGATTAGGCATAGTTAATTTAGTTGTTCATCTCTGAACAGCTGATAAGCAGGAAGATATCGCCTACTAACGTTAGCTAGCTATCGTGTACAACTTGTTAGCTAGCTTTGCAAACGGCTGATACATTTAAAAAAAAAAAAGCTTTTTAAAATGAATATAAAAGTAATTTGTTAAACATTTCAACATAATTTTGTGAATAAATAAATGATATACTTACTTAAAGTTATTCCTTATTCTTCTGGAAAATGGGGGGGTGTCCCCCCCCAAGCGGGGACGTGTCCACCCTTTAATTCAGCATTGTTATCGGACAGCCTGCCCAGCGAAGGATACATGGGATGCTGCCTTCAAAAATGCCTGAATGAAGGCACTTGTCAAGGCTGCATTTTAAGGTACACTAGGATTGTCACGCTCGTGATTAAAGACGGACCAAGGCGCAGCATGTGTGGAGTTCCACATCTTTATTTGGATGAAACTTCAAAACAATAAACCAACAACGAAACGTGAAAGTAGTGATGCACAAACTCAGAACAATATCCCATAAACACAGGTGGGAAAAAATGCTACCTAAATATGATCCCCAATTCGAGACAAGGATTGCCAGCTGCTTCTAATTGGGAACCATGCAAAACACCAACATAGAAATACAGTGACTAGAACACCCCCCTAGTTACGCTCTGACCTAAACACCATAGAGAACCGAGGGCTCTCTATGGTCAGGGCGTGACAGGGATTGTCTTTTGTAATTTATGAATGTGTTATTCAATGTGTTTAATGGGGTTTAGTAGTAAAGACCAAATTAAATATTTGATCAAATACTTTTTTATAGATACAGGGGTCCTAAAATTCTAAATCAAATAGCTAAATGATCCATGGTATGACCATCTTGATCAGGCTTAGACTTTTAGAGGTTTTTAATGCTTTGTCTAGACACTTGAGTGTAAAGTGTGAAGAAGTAAAGTTGAAAATCACAATTAAAATAATCTTAAACATTCAATGATGTTTCTAGAATGTGAGTATTTAATAAAATACAGCAGGTATATTGTTAATAATACAGTAATTATACTATATAGTATGTACAGAGTGGTTCACTGCTTTGGCAATGTTTCAACGCTAGCTGTCAGACACAAATCAGACGTTGCTAGCCCTGCACCAAGCTATGTTTATATGTTTAATGTTTTTGGATGTCAGTGTGTTACATTATGTGTGTACAGTATCTATGTGTGCGTGCGTGCATGTGGTTCACCGTAATCTCTGACAATCTCCTATGGATTGTAATAGGTTAGATCTAAAATAAATCCTGACCCATTGAGATTCTCTACCAAGTGAGCCTTTACTTCTTCTCGCACCTGCTCTCGCTCCTGTTCTCTCACTGGATCACTGAAATCAACTAATGTTATTTCATTATCATTATCATAGAGAAATTTGCTCAAGCTCTCCGCCTCTGCGCAGTTCCCAAAGGCCCAACTGCTCGGCTTCCTTTCCGATGTCACAGTCGGTATATTCAGGCCAAACAGAGCAACACAGGATTTGCAAGGATCCATATTTTGCCCACTCTGCACATTGAAAGCCTGGCACCTGACATCCTGTGGTAGTTTCATGGTGCCATCAAAGTTCTTTCTCTTTGTCTTGTCTGGCCTGTATGTCATCACGGCGTTGGATACACCATAGTGCCAGGTTTGCAGACAGGATACAGCGACCATGATCTGTCCTGCCTTCTTCCCATTGGAGGACATGGATGCTCCATAATACCTCACTGCTTTAGTACCAGAGCTGGGATTCTTTTGAGAGATGCAGATACACGTGGCAACAAAATGTTTCCTGCTCAAATTCATTTTTTTGACACGATCACTCAGGTCCTTCTTTATGGCATCTTCATTTTCTTCTCCGATGTTGGACACAACCTGGGAGTACAAAAGAACATTTTAAACCAATCTAAAGCCACCACTGTCCGTCCAACATTCTCTGGTTGGCTGGACGAAGCGGAATAGTCACAGAGGAAATAGAGCAGTGATCTATTTATACCACTTCCATGGCTGCTTTGGCAATCAATACTGCTGCGGCAGGCACCAGACAAAGTTAAATATGAATGCTCAAATAAAACAAAATACAATTTTATTGGTCAGATACACATGGTTAGCAGAAATTAATGCGAGTGTAGCGAAATGCTTGTGCTTCTAGTTCTGACAGTGCAGTAATATCTAACAAGTAATCTAACAAATTTATAACAACTACATTATACACACAAATGTAAAGGGATGAATAAGAATATATACATATAAATATATGGATGAGCGATAGTCGTGCGGCATAGGCAAGATGCAGTAGACGGTATAGAATACAGTATATACATATATGAGTAATGTAGGATAAGTAAACATTATTAAAGTGGTGTTATTTAAAGTGACAGGTGCATTTAAGTCCATTTATTAAAGTGGCCAGAGATTTGAGTCTGTATGTTGGCAGCAGCCTCTCTATGTTAGTGATGGCTGTTTAAACAGTCTGATGGCCTTGAGATCAAGCTGTTCTTCAGTCTCTTGGTCTCAGCTTTGATGCACCTGTACTGACCTCGCCTTCTGGATAATAACAGGGTGAACAGGCAGTGGCTCGGGTGGTTGTTGTCTTTGGCATTCCTGTGATATCGGGTGCTGGTAGGTGTCCTGGAGGGCAGGTAGTTTGCCCCCGGTGATGCGTTGTGCAGACCGCACTATCCTCTGGAGAGCCTTGCGGTTGAGGGCGGTGCAGTTGCCATACCAGGCAGTGATACAGCTTGACATGATGCTCTCGATTGTGCATCTGTAAAAGTTTGTGAGTGTTTTCGGTGACAAGCCAAATTTCTTCAGCCTCCTGAGGTTGAAGAGGCGCTGTTGCACCTTCTTCACCATGCTGTCTGTGTGGGTGGACCATTTCAGTTTGTCTGTGATGTGTGTGCCTTCTCCACTACTGTCCTGTCAATATGGATGGGGGGGTGCTCCCTCTGCTGTTTCCTGAAGTCCACGATCATCTCCTTTGTTTTGTTGACATTGAGTGAGAGATTATTTTCCTGACACCACACTCCGAGGGCCCTCCCCTCCCTGTAGGCCGTCTCGTCATTGTTGGTAATCAAGCCTCCCACTGTAGCGTCGTCTGCAAACTTGATGATTGAATTGGAGACGTGCATGGCCACGCAGTCGTGGGTGAACAGGGAGTACAGGAGAGGGCTGAGAACGCACCCTTGTCGGGCCCCAGTGTTGAGGATCAGTGGGGTGGAGATGTTGTTTCCTACCTTCACCACCTGGGGGCAGCCTGTCAGAAAGTCCAGGACCCAGTTGCTCAGGGCGGGGTCGAGACCCAGGGTCTCGAGCTTAATGACGAGTTTGGAGGGAACTATGGTGTTAAATGCTGAGCTACAGTCAATGAATAGCATTCTTACCTAGATATTTATCTTGTCCAGATGGGATAGAGCAGTGTGCAGTGTGATGGCGATTGCATCGCCAGTGGACCTATTGGGGCGGTAATCAAATTGGAGTGGGTCTAGGGTATCAGGTAGGGTGGAGGTGATATGATCCTTGAATAGTCTCTCGAAGAACTTCATGATGACAGAAGTGAGTGCAACGGATCGATAGTCAGTTAGTTCAAGTTACCTTAGCTTTCTCGGGAACTGGAACAATGGTGGCCATCTTGAAGCATGTGGGGACAGCAGACTGGGATAGGGATTGATTGAATATGTCCGTAAACACAGAAGCCAGCTGGTCTGCGCATGCTCTGAGGACGCAGCTAGGGATGCCATCTGGGCTGGCAGCCTTGCGAGGGTTAACACGTTTAAATGTTTTACTCACGTTGGCCAAAGAGGAGAGCCCACAGGCTTTGGTAGCGGGCCGTGTCAGTGGCACTGTATTGTCCTCAAAGCTTGCAAAGAAGTTGTTTAATTTGTCTGGGAGCAAGACGTCGATGTCCGCGACGGGGCAGTTTTTTTTTTTGTAATCCGTGATTGACTGTAGACCCCTTGGCATGTACTCTGCATGCCTGGTTGGTAACCCGGCCATTTGCACAGCACACCTCTCTCTGTCCATCAGTCGGCTACAGTAGCAATAGCCATTAGCTTTTCAAAAAATATTGAATCAACGTTCTAGCACACCTTACACACACATACACAGATGTTACTTATTGTTAGTTTAGAGGAGGAATTGTGTCAACTGAGAAAAGGTTTAAATTGAAAACGTGACTTTTTCTGTAATGTTTTTCTATATGGTTTTCACTGGAATGGTGAGCTAATTCCTGAATGTGCATGGAATCTGAGGTTCCATGAACATTCAACTCCTACCTATTAGCTGTGATACATTTACATCATTAAAATGTATTATATTGTGTGATATTCAAGCAACACTGAAGTAGTCCTTCGAATGAGGGTTGGTGGTGGCAGGTAAAAAAAATGAAGACGTTTGTCAAAATGCATGTGTGGTTCGCCATCACAAATAAAGGGTTATTTTTGTATTCTTTTTTTGACATTTAAAGGATTGCCATTTTTCTATTTATGGCATTCACTTTTACCCAATTTAATACACAAGCATAGCTTTCATCTTTTACTTATTATTATGCCAAAGGGGGAGGAGTTGCAATCTACTGCAGAGATAGCCTGCAAAGTTCTGTCATACTTTCCAGGTCTATACCCAAACAGTTCGAACTTCTAATTTTAAAAATGAATCTCTCCAGAAATAAGTCTCTCACTGTTGCCGCCTGCTATCGACCCCCCTCCGCTCCCAGTTGTGCCCTAGACACCATTTGTGAATTGATATCCCCCCATCTAGCCTCAGAGTTCGTTATGTTAGGTGACCTAAACTGGGATATGCTTAACACCCCGGCAGTCCTACAATCTAAGCTAGATGCCCTTAATCTCACACAAATCATCAAGGAACCCACCAGGTACAACCCTAAATCCGTAAACATGGGCACCCTCATAGATATTATCCTGACCAACTTGCCCTCCAAATACACCTCCGCTGTTTTCAATTAGAATCTCAGCGATCACTGCCTCATTGCCTGTATCCACTATGGGTCCGCGGTCAAACGACCACCCCTCATCACTGTCAAATGCTCCCTAAAACACTTCTGCGAGCAGGCCTTTCTAATCGACCTGGCCCGGGTATCCTGGAAGGATATTGACCTCATCCCGTCAGTCGAGGATGCCTGGTCATTCTTTTAAAGTAATTTCCTCACCATCTTAGATAAGCATGCCCTGTTCAAAAAATGCAGGATTAAGAACAGATATAGCCATTGGTTCACTCCAGACCTGACTGCCCTTAACAAGCATAAAAACATCCTGTGGCGGACTGCAATAGCATCGAATAGTCCCCGCGATATGCAACTGTTCAGGGAAGTCAGGAACCAATACACGCAGTCAGTCAGGAAAGCAAAGGCTAGCTTTTTCAAGCAGAAATTTGCATCCTGTAGCTCTAACTCCAAAAAGTTTTGGGACACTGTAAAGTCCATGGAGAACAAGAGCACCTCCTCCCAGCTGCCCACTGCACTGAGGCTAGGTAACATGGTCACCACCGATAAATCCATGATAATCAAAAATTTCAATAAGCATTTCTCATCGGCTGGCCATGCCTTCCTCCTGGCTACTCCAACCTCGGCCAACAGCCCCCCCCCCCCCCCCACACACAGCTACTCGACCAAGCTTCCCCAGCTTCTCCTTCACCCAAATCCAGACAGCAGATGTTCTGAAAGAGCTGCAAACATAGACCCGTACAAATCAGCTGGGCTAGACAATCTGGACCCTCTCTTTCTAAAACTATCCGCCGCCATTGTTGCAACCCCTATTACCAGCCTGTTCAACCTCTCTTTCGTATCGTTCGAGATGCCGAAAGATTGGAAAGCTGCTGCGGTCATCCCCCTCTTCAAAGGGGGTGAGACCCTAGACCCAAAGTGTTACAGACCTATTTCCGCCCTGCCCTGCCTATATAAAGTCTTCGAAAGCCAAGTTAATAAACAGATCACTGACCATTTCAAATCCCACCGTACCTTCTCCGCTGTGCAATCCGGTTTCCGAGCCGGTCACGGGTGCACCTCAGCCACGCTCAAGGTATTAAATGATATCATAACCACCATCGATAAAAGACAGTACTGTGCACCTGTCTTCATCGACCTGGCCAAGGCTTTCGACTCTGTCAATCACCGTATCCTTATCGGCAGACTCAATAACCTTGGTTTTTCTAATGACTGCCTCGCCTGGTTCACCAACTACTTTGCAGACAGAGTTCTGTGTGTCAAATCGGAGGGCATGTTGTCCGGACCTCTGGCAGTCTCTATGGGGGTACCACAGGGTTCAATTCTCGGGCGATTCCCTGATCCACTTCTACGCACACGACACCATTCTGTAAACTTCTGGCCCTTCCTTGGAAAATGTGCTAACTTACCTCCAAACGAGCTTCAATGCCATACAACACTCCTTCCATGGCCTCCAACTGCTCTTAAACGCTAGTAAAACCAAATGCATGCTTTTCAACAGTTCGCTGCCCGCACCCGCCCGCCCGCCTGACTAGCATCACCACCCTGGGCGGTTCCGACCTAGAATATGTGGACAACTATAAATACCTAGGTGTCTGGTTAGACTGTAAACTCTCCTTCCAGACTCGTATTAAACATCTCCAATCCAAAATCAAATCTAGAATCAGCTTTCTATTTCGCAACAAAGCCTCCTTCACTCATGCCGCCAAACTTACCCTAGTAAAACTGACTATCCTACCGATCCTCGACTTCGGCGATGTCATCTACAAAATAGCTTCCAATACTCTACTCAGCAAACTAGATGCAGTTTATCATGGTGCCATCCGTTTTGTTACTAAAACACCTTATACCACCCACCACTGCGACCTGTATGCTCTAGTCGGCTGGCCCTCGCTACATATTCGTCGCCAGACCCACTGGCTCCAGGTTATCTATAAGTCTATGCTAGGTAAAGCTCCGCCTTATCTCAGTTCACTGGTCACAATAACAACACCCACCCATAGCATACGTTCCAGCAGGTATATCTGACTGATCATCCCCAAAGCCAACACCTCATTTGGCCCGCCTTTCCTTCCGGTTCTCTGCTGCCAGTGACTGGAACGAATTGCAAAAATCGCTTAAGTTGGAGACTTTTATTTCCCTCACCAACTTTAAACATCAGCTATCTGAGCAGCTAACCGATCGCTGCAGCTGTACATAGTCCATCTGTAAATTGCCCACCCAATATACCTACCTCATCCACATACTGTTTTTATTTTATTTACTTTTCTGCTCTTTTGCACACCAGTATCTCTACTTGCACATCATCATATGCTAATTTATCACTCCAGTGTTCATCTGCTAAATTGTAATTATTCGCTCCTATGGCCTATTTATTGCCTACCTCCTCATGCCTTTTGCACATACTGTATATAAACTTTCTTTTTTTCTACTGTGTTTTTGGCTTGTTTATTGTTTGTTCCATGTGTAACTCTGTGTTGTTGATTGTGTCACACTGCTTTGCTTTATCTTGGCCAGGTTGCAGTTGTAAATGAGAACTTGTTCTCAACTAGCCTACCCGGTTAAATAAAGGATAAATATATATATATTTTTTTAATTACAGTTACCGAAATTGCTGTAATATATTGATAAATAACTGACCTGATCCAGAAAACATGAAAATGGTGTCCTTTTTGGTAATTTCTTGTTGTACTCCATAAATGGATCTGAATGGTCTCCCCACACATCCTGCATTGTCTTCAACAATGCTGAAGATTTTGAGATAATTTCTTCTGGCTTGATTTCATCCTTTTTGAATTTATTATTTTCTTTCTTCTCATGAATCAACCCTAAGAAAAAAATGCTGTGGATCATCTTTGAAACACAAAGTAGCAAAGAATTAGATAGATTAAAAGGCATATAACTCACATGTCATATTTAGAGCCTCGGAATTGTTCTTCACCACATTACCTGACTAAGATAAACTCTGGCCCCTAGTTACACAGGTCACATGGTCTTGAAAAACTCAGGGCCCTAGCCAAAATACACCATTTCATATAAATGATATGGAAACAGCGTGCTTGCTTTGAAAATATATGCCCATTATTAGGATAATAGGGTAATCCAGTCTATATGGATCATAATGAGGATCACATGAATATTATTCATAGCTTACCTCAGCCAGAAGCCCTGTAAAGGAAGTGTTCTCATTACAGAGCTCAGTCATTGCTTCGATGAGTTTAAGTGCATCTGGCTTAAAATAGTCACTGTCCCGGATAGCATAGTATTGCACCCTAAAAAGACATTGTCAAATGTAATGTTATTCAGTTATTCTATTCACCATTCTTAAGCATGTGAAAAATTTGAAAAATAATGTTTACTGTGAATTGGTATCAAACTGCAGTAACCTGCGGGAGTAGGCCTACGTTCCTCATCCCCACACTCAACTGTTACTGTATGACAGCTGGGAGTTAAAGGGACACTAACACTTTTTAACCTCCTATTAATTATCTCCAGTACCATTCTGTGTTGGACCCCAGCAAGATTACAGATTATGTTGTGCTGTCAGCTAATTGTGATTTTGTTTTCAATCATACCAGTGTCTACATATGTGAAAAACTGCACAGTAGAGGTCTGCGCGGGACCAAATGGAACACCTGCTCTTTCCATGACATAGACTGACCAGGTGAATCCAGCTGAAAGCTATGATCCCTTATTTATGTTAAATCCTTAAATCCACTTCAATCAGTGTAGATGAAAGGGAGGAGACAGGTTAAATAATCATTTTTAAGCCTTGAGTAAATTGAGACATGGATTGTGTGTGTGTCATTCAGAGCGTAAATTAGCAAGACAAAATATTTTAGTGCCTTTAAACAGGGTATGGTAATAGGTGCCGGGCGAACCAGTTTCTGTCAAGAACTGCAACGCTACTGGGTTTTTCATACTCAGAAATTGTCTGTGTGTATCAAGAATGGTCCAGCACCCAAAGGACATCCAGCCAACTTGATGCAACTGTGGGAAGCATTGGCGTCAACATGGGCCAGCTTCCCAGTGGAACAACTCAATATTAGGAAGGTATTCTTAATGTTTCGTACACTCAGTGTATATAGAACCTTTTTTTAGTAAAGGGTTCTTTAATATCGTCCAACGATCTAAGCCATTCTATATACAAAATCGTAGATGTCTGTTTAATTGAAACCCCGTTGACATAGGCAAGCTATGGCATCCCCGCTGAGCTTTTTGGAAATGACAAGGTCACATTTCTCCAGCCCTATCCCTGTGCTGTTTACCAAAACAGGGGCAGGGTATTGGCTTTGTTTTTGTTTGAACGGCAGATTGGCCCTTTAACGTTATTATGCCTACGAGCCTAATTATATTATTTTTCAAGTTTAGCCTAGAACTAAAACACCACATAGCCTAGCCTATATTGTGGTACAGAGGGGTAACAATACAAGAACAATGTGGTATTTGTATTTATTAGGGATCCTAATTAGGAGGCAGCAGCTACTCTTCCTGGGGTCCAAACATATTCAGGGACTGACATGACATGTAAAACAAAAGATAAAACAGTACATCATATAACATTATTACACCACTACATACCAACAATACAAAATGTTTAATACCACAATACAACAATTTCACAATGTATGCATATGCAGGTCTCTGTACCTTTGTGTATGTCTCTTCACAGCCCCCGTTGTTCCATAAGGTGTATTTTTACCTGTTTCTTTTATCTGAGTCTACTGCTTGCATCAGATACCTTATGTGGAATAGTGTCATGTAGTCATGGCTCTGTGCAGTACTGTGCACTTCCCATAGTCTGTTCTGGACTTGGGGACTGTGAAGAGACCTCTGGTGACATGTCTTGTGGGGTATGCATGGGTGTCTGAGCTGTATGCTAGTAGTTTAAACAGACAGCTCGGTACATTCAGCTTGTCAACACCTCTTACAAAAACAAGTAGTGATGAAGTCAATCTCTCTTCCACTTTGAGAAATGAGTGATTGACATACATGTCCTTAATGTTAGCTCTCTGTGTACTTTTAAGGGCCAGCCGTGCTTCCCTGTTCTGAGCCAACTGCAATTTTCCTAAGTCCCTCTTTGTGGCACCTGACCATACTGCCGAACAGTAGTCTAAGAGCGACAAAACTAGGACCTGCCTTGTTGATGGTGTTGTTCAGAAGGGAGAGCAGCGCTTTATTATGGACAGACCTCTCCCCATCTTAGCTAATGTTGTATCAATATGTTTTGACCATGACAGTTTACAATCCAGGGTTATTCCAAGCAGTTTAATCACCTCAACTTGCTCAATTTCCACATGATTCATTACGAGATGTAGTTGAGGTTTAGTGAATGATTTCTCTCAAATACAATGCTTTCTGTTTTGGAAATATTTAGGACTAACTTATTCCTTGCTACCCATTCCGAAACTAACTGCAGCTCTTTATTAAGTGTTGCAGTCATTTCAATTGCTGTAGTAGCTCACGTATATAGTGTTGAGCCATCTGCATACATAGACACATTGGCTTTACTCAAAGCCAGTGGTATGAAGTTAGTAAAGATTGAAAAGAGATCATCAAAACTAACTTGTGAAAAAGTATATTATCTAAATCTGAAATATTATATACAAAGTTAAGAAACATGACTGCAAGAACACATCACTCTGGAGTCAGATGTTAACAGTGCATTGACAGCCAGAGTGTAAGTACGTCGGCTTATCTCACTTACAGTTATTTTTGCTCAAATATACAGTACTGTACATGTACTAATTATACATATATTCCTAATTTCCTCTTTCTGAAAACGCTGGATTTTCACCCATTGATTCTGATTTTAACTCCAACCCTTCCGTTGTCCACAGATTAACCCATCTTTCCCAAATTAACCCCCTAGAGTCGATATCGCGGCCCCACGGAAATACAATTTGCATTAAAAAAAATCCCCCCAAAATCTGTCAGTTTAAACGAGATATCTGTTTTGAATCGTCTGAAGGTCCCCTGGTGCCAGTTTTAAAAAATTATGGAAGTATATATGGAGACAGTTTAGTGTCTGATCTTTCTAATGTCTCTCAGACATAGGACAGACTCTTCAGAACAAACTTCCTTCAAAAACATTTTTGGGACTATTTGTTGTTCCATGTACTGAATCTGTTATTCAATGTGTTAGTATGGGCAAACAGCAGTAAGGCCAAAGGAAAAACAAAAATATAAATTCTTCAAGGGGTCTTAACCTTTTCACATGTGGGTTCCGAATATGTCGAACGGTCACCCCAGCGTGAGTTTTTTATGCATGTGATGTCAGATTGCACTCACTGTTCCAAAATGTGAGTGTTACGCAACAAGACGCAACAAGTTAATCTGCACTGCTCTCAAACCAAGACACACTGCCTGCTTTTATTTATAGGGTGTTTCAACTTGTTAACTTCAAATGATGTTCTAAGAAGTTGTTCTTTTCTAGCACCAGTTTGAATTGAGGTGTGTTCCGCCTCATTAATTCACATAGAAGTAGCCCATTTCACTTTTGAGGACAATACATTTTTGGGGGCTTTACTGAGCCGGACAAAGCATTTCCTGATTGTTTCCGCAGATCAAGTATGCAGTCAGAACAGGACCTGCACAAACCTTTTCACATTTTCCGGCTGGTGCCCGCATTGCCTTCATTGTTGTTTTCCTCACCACATGTTTCTATCAAAGTTAGTGCCTTATTACGTTTTAATTGTTTCTGTATGTCGTGTTATGTCCTTTTTTACTGTAGCTCACTGTATGTATGTATTGAGCGTAATGGCCATTGGCTCCAAGGTGGCTTAGCAGTTCAGACGTCTTTTTCCGTATTGTCGTGTCGTGTCCTGTATATATATATATTTACACCTTTTCTTCACATATCTTTAATTTATTTTATTATCCAAGAACTCAACTACAAAAGCTTTCCTGCAAAAGCTTTCCTGCAACCCGCTTCACCAATTACAATAAGTATTATTTACCTCAATCTGAAAATCCATCGTGGAAGATAGCCAGGGGCTAATTCAGAAGCTAGCCTGAAAGCTAACCAGAAGCTACTCCGATAGCTAGCCAGAAGCTAATCTGTAGCTGCCCCGAAATTAGCCGGTTTGCTGGCTAGCGTTGGTGTTTCAGCTGCCCACGTTTTGCGGTCATCAGCTATTCCTTTAGCTCGATAATCTACCGGCACTTTTGTGCAACGCGACTCGGACCGGAGCATTCCGGGACTTTTTTTCTCTCAGTTTCCCCGGATTCCAACCGCAGGCTCTGGACACTTGCACCTTGATTTCGCAGCTAGCTAGCTGCATACCGTGTGACTATTGGCTTACGTCGACCCCGGAGCAAACTCAAATCATGCTGGAGCTAGCCAGCTGAGGAGTTCCATCACCATCCGGACCCGTTTCTTTTGTTGCTGCTGCAGATACGGAACCCCACCGGGCCTTCGCGACTGACTGCCGACGTTATCTGCCCGAGGGATTTATCCAACCGGCACCTCCGTCCCGACGTTACCTGAACGCTCATCTGAGGCCCGCTAATCGTTAGCTGTCTTATCGGCTGCTATCTGAACAAAACCCCACTACACGGAACCTACCGACGGAAACGCACGAGGTATCTACAAACAGACCTCCATCCTATGCTGCTACCGATAGCCATATACCCGGCCAGCTGTCTGGATCGCCACGACCCCAACCAACCTCTACTCACTGGACCCTTATTGATCACTCGATTAAGCATGCCTCTCCTTAATGTAAATATGCCTTGTCCATTGCTGTTCTGGTTAGTGTTTATTGGCTTATTTCACTGTAGAGATTCTAGCCCTGCTCTCTATACCATATCCAACCTCTCAGTTCCACCACCCACATATGCGATGACATCACCTGGTTTCAATGATGTTTCTAGAGACAAGATCTCTCTCATCATCACTCAATACCTAGGTTTACCTCCACTGTATTCACATCCTACCATACCTTTGTCTGTACATTATTCCTTTAAACTATTTTATCGCCCCCAGAAACTTCCTTTTACTCTCTGCTCTAGTAGCTCTAGGCGACCAATTCTCATAGCTTTTAGCCGTACCCTTATCGTACTTCTCCTCTGTTCCTCTGGTGATGTAGAGGTGAATCCAGGCCCTGCAGTACCTGGCTCCACTCCTATTCCCCAGGCGCTCTCTTTTGATGACTTCTGTAACCGTAATAGCCTTGGCTTCATGCATGTTAACATTAGAAGCCTCCTCCCTAAGTTTGTTTTGTTCACTGCTTTAGCACACTCTACCAACCCGGATGTTTTAGCCGTGTCTGAATCCTGGCTTAGAAAGACCACCAAAAATTCAGACATTTTTATCCCCAATTACAATATTTTCAGACAAGATAGAACGGCCAAAGGGGGCGGTGTTGCAATCTACTGCAAAGACTGCCTGCAGAGTTCTGTTATACTATCCAGGTCTGTTCCCAAACAATTTGAACTTCTACTTTTAAAAATCCACCTCTCTAAAAACAAGTCTCTCACCGTTGCCGCCTGCTATAGACCACCCTCTGCCCCCAGCTGTGCTCTGGACACTATATGTGAACTGATTGCCCCCCATCTATCTTCAGAGCTCGTGCTGCTAGGCGACCTAAATTTGAACATGCTCAACACCCCAGCCACCCTACAATCTAAGCTTGATGCCCTCAATCTCACACAAATTATCAATGAACCTACCAGGTACCACCCCAATTCCGTAAACACGGGTACCCTCATAGATATCATCCTAACAAACTTGCCCTCCAAATACACCTCTGCTGTTTTCAACCAAGATCTCAGCGATCACTGCCTCATTGCCTGCATCCGTAATGGGTCAGCGGTCAAACGACCTCCACTCATCACTGTCAAACGCTCCCTGAAACACTTCAGCGAGCAGGCCTTCCTAATCGACCTGGCCGGGGTATCCTGGAAGGATATTGATCTCATCCCGTCAGTAGAGGATGCCTGGTCATTTTTTAAAAATGCCTTCCTCACCATCTTGAATAAGCATGCCCCATTCAAGAAATTTAGAATCAGGAACAGATATAGCCCTTGGTTCTCTCCTGACCTGACTGCCCTTAACCAACAGAAAAACATCCTATGGCGTTCTGCATTAGCATCGAACAGCCCCCGTGATATGCAACTTTTCAGGGAAGCCAGAAACCAATATACACAGGCAGTTAGAACAGCCAAGGCTAGCTTTTTCAAGCAGAAATTTGCTTCCTGCAACACAAATTCAAAAAAGTTCTGGGACACCGTAAAGTCCATGGAGAATAAGAACACCTCCTCCCAGCTTCCAACCGCTCTGAAGATAGGAAACACTGTCACCACCGACAAATCCACTATAATTGAGAATTTCAATAAGCATTTTTCTACGGCTGGCCATGCTTTCCACCTGGCTACCCCTACCCCGGACAACAGCACTGCCCTCCCCTCTGCTACTCGCCCAAGCCTTCCCCATTTCGCTTTCTCCCAAATACAGTCAGCTGATGTTCTTAATGAGCTGCAAAATCTGGACCCTTACAAATCAGCCGGGCTAGATAATCTGGACCCTTTCTTTCTAAAACTATCTGCTGAAATTGTTGCCACCCCTATTACTAGCCTCTTCAACCTCTCCTTCGTGTCGTCTGAGATCCCCAAAGATTGGAAAGCAGCTGCGGTTATCCCCCTCTTCAAAGGGGGGGACACCCTTGACCCTAACTGCTACAGACCTATATCTATCCTACCCTGCCTTTCTAAGGTCTTCGAAAGCCAAGTCAACAAACAGATTACCGACCATTTCGAATCACACCACACCTTCTCCGCTATGCAATCTGGTTTCAGAGCTGGTCATGGGTGCACCTCAGCCACGCTCAAGGTCATAAACGATATCGTAACCGCCATCGATAGGAAACAATACTGTGCAGCCGTATTCATTGACCTGGCCAAGGCTTTTGACTCTGTCAATCACCACATCCTCATTGGCAGACTCGACAGCCTTGGTTTCTCTAATGATTGCCTCGCCTGGTTCACCAACTACTTCTCTGATAGAGTTCAGTGTGTCAAATCGGAGGGTCTGTTGTCCGGGCCTCTGGCAGTCTCTATGGGGGTGCCACAGGGTTCAATTCTTGGACCGACTCTCTTCTCTGTTTACATCAATGATGTCGCTCTTGCTGCCGGTGATTCTCTGATCCACCTCTACGCAGACGACACTATTCTGTATACTTCTGGCCCTTCTTTTGACACTGTGTTAACAACCCTCCAGGCGAGCTTCAATGCCATACAACTCTCCTTCCGTGGCCTCCAACTGCTCTTAAATACAAGTAAAACCAAATGCATGCTCTTCAACCGATCGCTGCCTGCTCCTGCCCGCCTGTCCAACATCACTACTTTGGACGGCTCTGACTTAGAATATGTGGACAACTACAAATATCTAGGTGTCTGGTTAGACTGTAAACTCTCCTTCCAGACCCACATCAAACATCTCCAATCCAAAGTCAAATCTAGAATTGGCTTCCTATTCCGCAACAAAGCATCCTTTACTCATGCTGCCAAACATACCCTTGTAAAACTGACCATCCTACCAATCCTCGACTTCGGTGATGTCATTTACAAAATAGCCTCCAAAACCCTACTCAATAAATTGGATGCAGTCTATCACAGTGCCATCCGTTTTGTCACCAAAGCCCCATATACTACCCACCACTGCGACCTGTACACTCTCGTTGGCTGGCCCTCGCTTCATACTCGTCGCCAAACCCACTGGTTCCAGGTCATCTACAAGACCCTGCTAGGTAAAGTCCCCCCTTATCTCAGCTCGCTGGTCACCATAGCAGCACCTACCTGTAGCACGCGCTCCAGCAGGTATATCTCTCTAGTCACCCCCAAAACCAATTCTTCCTTTGGACGCCTCTCCTTCCAGTTCTCTGCTGCCAATGACTGGAACGAACTACAAAAATCTCTGAAACTGGAAACACCTATCTCCCTCACTAGCTTCAAGCACCAGCTGTCAGAGCAGCTCATAGATTACTGCACCTGTACATAACCCATCTACAATTTAGCCCAAACAACTACCTCTTTACCTACTGTATTTATTTATTAATTTATTTTGCTCCTTTGCACCCCATTATTTCTGTCTCTACTTTGCACTTTCTTCCAATGCAAACCAACCATTCCAGTGTTTTTTTTAGTTTTTATTTTACTTGCTGTGTTGTACTCACTTCGCCTCCATGGCCTTTTTATATTTTTATTTATTTATACATATATCTGTTTGCCTTCACCTCCCTTATCTCACCTCACTTGCTCACATTGTATATAGACTTATTTTTTTTCACTGTATTATTGACTATATGTTTGTTTTTACTCCATGTGTAACTATGTGTTGTTGTATGTGTCGAACTGCTTTGCTTTATCTTGGCCAGGTCGCAATTGTAAATGAGAACGTGTTCTCAATTTGCCTACCTGGTTAAATAAAGGTTAAATAAATAAAAAATAAAAAAATAAAAAATGTATTCACGTTTTCAAGTAATACTGACAAATCATGCATTCTGATTCTTGCATAGATTGTAATAGACATTTTTTTTATAGTTTTTTGTTGGTTGATTATGATGAGCTAATGCTAAGCTATTTGCCAGCTATGTGTGGCACCATGTTTGGTGACATTATACAATGCATTCTGTGTTTCACATAAACATCTGTCAGACCAAAGATGTTATAACAAAAGGAGATGAGGGATGTTTCACTCATCTTTCGAGTAAACTTCTGGAAGTGGATGAAGGGAAGTGAATGATCGTAGATGACATACCCCCTTCATCATGCATACTGCAAACAAACCAAACTCATCTTGTCTCTTATCTTTGGTTGATGCGAAAAAAACAAACATGGTGGTGCACACAAACTACCCATCGTTGGATTACTTTCGATTTGAAATATTTTACAAAATTATTTTGATCAATGGTGAGCTCAACCGTGATCTGTTGAATTGTAAATAGCAATTTCGATTAGCGACTTCATATTGTGGTTTCTGGCAGCCGAGAGTTAGCTAAATATGACCGCTTGTGTTAAGTCAATCTTTCCTAAGTTAGTGCTAGGACTAATGTAGGGTTACTGGAAAATAATAAGGGAAATTATATTTAAAAAATGTGTATATATATATACACTACCGGTGTGCAAAGCTGTCATCAAGGCAAAGGGTGGCTATTTGAAGCATCTCAAATATAAAATATATTTTGATTTAACACCTTTTTGGTTACTACATGATTCCATATGTGTTGTTTCATAGTTCTGATGTCTTCACTATTATTCTACAATGTAGAAAATAGTAAAAATAAAGAAAAACCCTTGAATGAGTAGGTGTTCTAAAACTTTTGACTGATAGTGTATGTGTATATATGTACGTGTGTGTGTATGTATGTACAGTATATGTTTGTACATATAATATGTTTATTTTATTTTTGTCCCCCCAAAATATGGGGGATTGGAAATGATGCAGACAATTACATTGATGGAAGCTACAATCTATCAGCAATATTAAAGCTGATCTATCCACTAAAAAAATAAAATGTAGCCTACATTTTCTGGCTTGGATGATTGTGTTATGCTGTTGCTACTTCTGTGAATGTCTGAACATTGCATCAAAAAATAAACTGGTCACATTCAGGACACAACTTTGTAAGGACTGTGTTTGTGCAAAATGTTTCTGAGAAATAACAGTGTGGCCAGCTCAAACACTGACTGTTGCGTCAATCGGAACTGGACGTTCTAAATAAGCATTCTAATCACAGTGGTTTGAGCATATGCTGCAGGGACCACCATAGAATGATCATACCCGTTTGTTGGTATGTGTGAAAAGGTTAAAATTCAAAATCAAATAGATAAATGATCCTTGGTATGACCTTCGTAAAACATTTCCATATGTTAGTTTAGAATGCCAGCGTGTGTACACAGGAGAAAAGCAGGAAGTAAAAGGAGGTGTATCCATCAATTTGTGTTGAGATTTGTTGAATCAACTCAACTGACGCTACAAAAAAAGTTTTCCATCGCATGAGCCATAACAATTAGCATCATTGTAATGAACATTCAACAGAAATTACTGCGAGTGGACCCATGAGTTTACCAGTCAAATTTCCAGGGTTAGAGGGTCCAAGCCTGTTCTATTCATTATATTTCTATGGTTTGCAGGTCCATCTGAACACTGATATTATGACAAAACAACCATTCCTGGACCTGACTCCAAAAACGAGCCACCGATGGACAGTATCAGAAAATATTATCTATTGATTCTGTTTCCTCGTGGCAGAATCTGCACAGGGCTTACTGTTCAATGCTCCATACAGTATATTGAGCATTCTTTTTGTCTAAAATATGTTATATAATAGCTTAAATTGTAACAAACAGATTGTGTCAATTGTTGTTTTATATATCAGTTCATAGATGCGATGCCAAGGTATTGGGACATCAAAAACTTGACTTATACGGTATTGCTGCCAAACCTTTTGACTGAAACTGATAATTTTTTTGATATATACTACTAGCCATTCATCCGTTATTAATTGGTGGCAGACAAAGAAGGAATAAAAGATTTAGTCTAAGTAATTGCATCATCCAATTTTGTGGCAGAGACGCGATTAGTTGGTTATAACTTTGTATTGAGCATACTACTCACTGAACACCCCATACTGTCAGGGTTGTGTGCGGAGAATATCGGAGTCAAGCGCAGGACACAGGTGTAGAGCGAAAACCACAGAGTTTTACTCACAATCAATTGCAAAAATTCCACAAATGGAAATAATCACAAACACAACGTAAAAACCACAACCACTAACGCACAAACAATCACGGACAAAACAGAAATGAAAGCCAGATGGTTAAATAGGGAACATGATGGGGGAATTGGAACCAGGTGTGATTAATACAGACAAAACAAAACGAAACTGAAAAATGGATCGATGGTGACTAGAAAGCCGGTGACGTCGACCGCCGAACACCACCCGAACAAGGAGAAGGGCCGACTTCGGCGGAAGTCGTGACACATACACTGTTATTAGTTGCTTGTGTGACATCATTGTACCGTCCTTGTTTACAGTATCCTTCATAAATATTATACTGTTGTTGTACATTTTTTCCAAGAAAATAGTTTTTTTCCTCTATCAGTACATTGAAGTTTAGCCATACTATTTACTGTAATATTTCATAAATCCAACCCCTTACAGATTGGATTAGTTAAAAAAAAAAAAGTTAATTAAATTAATTTGCAAAAAAGCATGCTGGGAAATATGACAATGAGGCCCTCCCACATATTTTTCACATAGAGAGTAACATAAATAAACTCAATACAGTCGAGTAACAACAACACAACGCAACTGGAAACATTTTATGTGTCCTGTACAGCTGTGCTGAAATGTAGGTAAGGTGACAGACATTCCTAACACTGATCTGAATTAAAAGCATGGAATTAAAATGTCTAATGAATAAATGCACTCTAAACATGACGAAGTGTTTAAAATGTTAACACTTAGGAGACAAAGGTGTTCCAGTGGTTGAAAACTGACTGGAAAAAGTTAACTATCATGTTTAATCTTGTATTCTAAAGGCTTGTGTTTAAAATGAGAACACTTATCGGCAAATCTAAACGCCTAATGTTTAAGTTTTAAACACTGACATTTAGGTTATAAATGTGTCACATCTTTCATGGTTTTACATTGGTTGAGGGTTTAGTGCCTTAATTTTAATATAAGAAAATGTTAGCCCTCCAAACTCGTGCTCATTATAGAGATATTGTAATGAAACAGCAAGGAACAGGTCTCGAACCCTTGACCTTCTAGCCTCGAAGTCCAGCGCGCTATCGACTGTGCCACAAAAGCAAGCTCAATCGTCAGTCGATATCCGTGCTTATAAACGCAGGGTCATTACAATATCTTTACTATACCCTCTTAACTTTGAAAAATGTACAGTGCGATATTACTGGAGAATTAATCAGCGTAATTTTCCCGTAGATAGATGGTTTCAAGATCCTATATTTTTTTAAATCTAAATTCATACTTGCCAGATCATGTACATTTTCTTGGACACAGTGCATTTGGAATGTATTCAGACCCCTTGACTTTTTCCACATTTTGTTACGTTACAGCCATATTCTAAAATGGATTAAAACATTTTTTTCATCATCAATCTACACACAACACCCCATAATGACAAAGCAAAAACTGTTTTTAGATATTTTAGCAAATATTTTTAAAATAAAAAACAGATACGTAAATCAGGTAAGTATTCAGACCCTTTGCTATGAGTCTCGAAATTGAGCTCAGGTGCATCCTGTTTCCATTATTCATCCTTGAGATGTTTCAACAACTTGATTGATGTCCACCTGTGGTAAATTCAATTGATTGGACATGATTTGGAAAGGCACACACCTGTCTACACAAGGTCTCACAGTTGACAGTGTATGTCAGAGCAAAAACAAAGGCATGAGGTTGAAGGAATTGTCCGTAGATCACCAAGCCAGGATTGTGTCGAGGCACAGATCTGGGGAAGGGTACCAAAAAATGTCTGCAGCATTGAAGGTCGCCAAGAACACAGTGGCCTCCATCATTCTTTAAATGGAAGAAATTTGGAACCACCAAGACTCTCGCTAAAGGCCGGCAAACTGAGAAATTTGGTGGAGAAGGGCGTTGGTCAGGGAGCCGATGGTCACAACCATCTCTGCAGCACTCCACCAATCAGGTCTTTATGGTAGAGTGGCCAGACAGAAGCAACTCTTCAGTAAAAGGCATGACAGCCCGCTTGGAGTTTGCCAAAAGGCACCTAAAGGACTCTCAGACAATGAGAAACAAGATTCTCTGGTCTGATGAAACCAAGATTGAACTCTATTGGCATGAATGACAAGCGTCACATCTGGAGGAAACTTTGCACCATCGGTTAGGACATCAACTTTTGTGTATGTCACAAGTAATTTTTCAATAATTGTTTACACACAGATTATTTCACTTACAATTCACAGTATCACAACTCCAGTGGGTCAGAACACTAAGTTGACTGTGCCTTTAAACAGCTTGGAAAATTATGACATGGCTTTAGAAGCTTCTGATAGGCTAATTGACATAATTTGAGTCAATTGGAGGTGTACCTGTGGATGTATTTCAAGGCCTACCTTCAAACTCAGTGCCTCTTTGCTTGAAATCATGGGGAAATGAAAATAAATCACCCAAGACCTCAGAAACAAATTGTAGAACTCCACAAGTCTGGTTCATCCTTGGGAGCAATTTCCAAACCCCTGAAGGTACCACATTCATCTGTACAAACAGTAGTACACAAGTATAAACACCATGGGACCACACAGCAGTCATACTGCTCAGGAAGGAGACGCATTCTGTCTCTTAGAGATGAACGTACTTTGGTGCCAAAACTGCAAATCAATCCCAGAACAACAGCAAAGGACCTTGTGAAGATAATGGGGGAAACCGGTACAAAAGTATCTATATCCACAGTAAAACAAGTCCAAATCGACATTTCCTGAAAGGCCGCTCAGCAAGGAAGAAGCCACTGCTCCAAAGGGATTTTTTACTAGGATTAAATGTCAGGAATTGTGATACACCTTAGTCAAAAACATTTAAACTCAGTTTATGTAAACGTCAGACTTCAACTCTGTGTGTATATGTATATACACTGCTCAAAAAAATAAAGGGAACACTAAAATAACACATCCTAGATCTGAATGAATGAAATATTCTTATTAAATACTTTTTTCTTTACATAGTTGAATGTGCTGACAACAAAATCACACAAAATGCATCAATGGAAATCAAATGTATCAACCCATGGAGGTCTGGATTTGGAGACACTCAAAATTAAAGTGGAAAACCACACTACAGGCTGATCCAACTTTGATGTAATGTCCTTAAAACAAGTCAAAATGAGGCTCAGTACTGTGTGTGGCCTCCACGTGCCTGTATGACCTCCCTACAATGCCTGGGCATGCTCCTGATGAGGTGGCGGATGGTCTCCTGAGGGATCTCCTCCCAGACCTGGACTAAAGCATCCGCCAACTCCTGGACAGTCTGTGGTGCAACGTGGCGTTGGTGGATGGAGCGAGACATAATGTCCCAGATGTGCTCAATTGGATTCAGGTCTGGGGAACGGGCGGGCCAGTCCATAGCATCAATGCCTTCCTCTTGCAGGAACTGCTGACACACTCCAGCCACATGAGGTCTAGCATTGTCTTGCATTAGGAGGAACCCAGGGCCAACCGCACCAGCATATGGTCTCACAAGGGGTCTGAGGATCTCATCTCGGTACCTAATGGCAGTCAGGCTACCTCTGGCGAGCACATGGAGGGCTGTGCGGCCCCCCAAAGAAATGCCACCCCACCCCATGACTGACCCTCCGTCTCATGCTACCACTAGAGTGAAAGCACCGCCAGCATTCAAAAGTGACCAAAACATCAGCCAGGAAGCATAGGAACTGAGAAGTGGTCTGTGGTCACCACCTGCAGAACCACTCCTTTATTGGGGGTGTCTTGCTAATTGCCTATAATTCCCACCTGTTGTCTATTCCATTTGCACAACAGCATGTGAAATTTATTGTCAATCAGTGTTGCTTCCTAAGTGGACAGTTTGATTTCACAGAAGTGTGATTGACTTGGAGTTACATTGTGTTGTTTAAGTGTTCCCTTTATTTTTTTGAGCAGTGTATATTCAAACACTAGCTTACTAGGGACCGTTTCATTATGCAATGTAGCCTACTATCTAAAGCTATATATAGTATTAAGCTGCTATTTAGCTGCATTGTTTTTTTTTATACACATCAAATAGCCGAACAATTCTCCAGAAGCATTCCTTACTGCTTCTCTCTGTTACTGTCTCTTTTTCTCTTTCTTTCTCTTAGAAAAAAGCTTTATGTGTCTGTGCTTGTCTCTCTTTTTTACATATAGGCCATAGTAGCTACTTTGTTGCCTTGCATTTTTGCGTGCAAATATTTTCACCAAGGCCTGTATACCATACCCTCTTAGAAAAAAAGGTGCTATAAAGAACTTAAAAGGTTTCTTCACCTGTCCCCATAGGATAACTCTTTGAATAACTCTTTCTGGTTCCAGGTAGAACCCTTTCCATAGAGGGTTTTACATGGAACCGAAAAGGGTTCTCCTATTGAGACAGCTGAACCCTTTTGGAACCCTTTTTCTGAGAGTGTAGGTTGCAGGCCCGACTGTTTTCTAGATATTGATAGCCACATAGTCCATTGCCTCTACAAAATGTAAATATTGTCTTGAATGATGCATTCCGCCGGTTCAACAGCAGTGTGAACAAAATTGAAACGTATTTTATTGTTTGAGCCCTAAAGAACTGTTGTCCGCGAAAGATGATAATCTGTTTGCATCTATTGGGTGTCCAGTATCCAGACGACCTGTCCCCAGAGCTTCCTATACAGTTAATCTATTTGAGGCCGGAAATTAAGGAGAATGAGAGGCTCAATTAAAGATGTTGCAGAACTGCTTTTTTGAAGTCCCACTCCCGGCCCAGTTTCCCTGATGTTGCTACGCCAATATAGCTGTTTTTAATCATCCCTGTAACTGTCGCTTCTATGGGGAGATCGTTTTCTAAACTAAAACTAGTAAAGAACTACAGTACCTAAGAAGCGTCAGGCTCTCGGTCTGATATGTGCTTTTGAACACCTGAGTAAGCTCACCTGATTGCAGTGGCGCAGTCGTTGCCTTGACCACGACATTTGTTCACCGAGATCCGTTTTCAATCAGTTCAATTGTTTATTTTTCAAATCCTAAGGCACTTTAATTAGTCACATTCTTGCAGCCCAGCAAATAAACACTTAGCTTCCTAGTACATATTGAAAAGGTTAATTAATTACTTTTTGGAGGGATACTGACAAAATAATTTATTTAACAAAATAAACAGACCGATGACAGGCGCATGGGCCTCCATGATTCAGCAGTTACAGTCCGTCAGCCTAAAATCTTGATTCTATGTTTAACCGAGATCTTCTGTGAATAAAGTTGACGCGGAAGGGCAAAACAATTATCGAACGAAGCACTTTGGCTGCTCTACGAGTGGTCTGGATCACTAGTATATGTGGTGTTTATATGTTTAAGAGCCACGTTACTAACGAATGCTCTGGGAAACACCTCAGATACAAAAAAAATGCATCATAAGAAGGTTCTAACGATGTTCTTAACGCTACGAAGGCTCTGGGAAATGTGGCCCTGGTTAAATTTCCAGTATCCCCTTCCTCGTGGAAATTAATGAATTGTTACTTAAACTAACCGAGCGCATTCAATCCTCATTCAATATTTTCTTAACTTTTGACACTATAAAAAAAGATACAAGGAAGTAATACATCCGACTAGTTTGGTTGAGCCTCCACATATATCTTATAAGCTCCGGGTTTTTAAGCCTCCCATATCTCAACCGGTACCAATGTGTCCATCGGCGTAATATTTGTGATCTGGTAGTATGATTGGTAGTATGATTGCCTTTCCGGTATATAGATGTATTTGATACTGTGTTGTAGTCCCTTACCATTACAATTAAATTATTTTAATATTGGTCCAAATAGTTCCAGTTGGTGTAGTCATTATTTGGACCCAATAGTTCCAGTTGGTGTAGTCATTATTTGGTCCGAATAGTTCCAGTTGTTAACTACACGGCAACAAAGTAATTATCTAGCCTTCTGAAAAGACTATGAATATTTGAATTTACCACCAATGCTAAATGTAGTTGGTTGAAATACATGTTCCATGTAGTTCCTATTCCAAAAGTTTTAGGCTACAACTTTATTCTGTGTTGTAATTCAATAAAATAAACTATTGATAGCCAATACATTCACGATTAATGAGTTGCTGCTTACCTTTCTTTTATTGATGCTTTGGAAAACTCGTGTGCCTGCTCTGTCTGTTTCCAAAAATTGAAAGATGAATGCAATGAAAGACGATTAAATTATTATGGCTTTAACATTATTTCCATTATTGTAATTATTAGGTTTATTATCCACTCAGAATAAATATAGGCTACTTACCATGTTCGTTTATTTGACATACACCTGTTGATGAAGTGGATAATAGCCTAAATGCAAACGAATAGCTGGCTGCAGATTGAGTGTTCAGTACAGCATTGGCTAAACGTATGGCTGGTTGCACGTTGAGCGCTGGCACTAGGGCTGCCCCCGAATTTAAAATCTTGGTCGACCAAGAGTCAGCTGTTCTTTTGACGAATCCATTGGTCGAAATTTTAAAACGTGTATTTTTCCATATAGACACATCCTATGTGCTTTAATCAAGTCAACTATTTGCACTGAGCTTGTCTGATGCTTTTAAGCGAACTGTTTGGTGAAATAATTAAGACACACAAATGACTACAGGGAGTCCAACCACAATGTATTTGATTGTGCCACCTGGCTCAGACTTGCTGCAATGTGTTAAAATAAAAAAGATAGCGAGTGACTGTGTGACTAGCACCCATTGTCTGTCTCTCCTCCCTGCTGCAGCGACCACCACACATCAACCGTGTGTATAGCGCTGTCCGTATTGCTGAAGCTGCAACATAATTACAGCAATTTCCGAATGAAAAGTCATGTTACCGAAATTCCAAATTTTTTAGGAAAAGCATTCCCTATTCCCTCAACCCTTGCTTTCTTGACAAGTATACTTTTTTCTCATGTAAGTGACCAATTTATAGCATATCATAATCACATCAATAAATTGGTTATAACAAACTCAGAACACCATTATGACCACAAAATGGATGCAGAGGATGTGACAAATAAACTCGAAACGGGAGCGCAGGTGGTAAAAGGGGAAGTCAGATGTGTGGAATACATTTGACTAGTTGTGGGAAATATTGGAGATCTATGGAGCAAGCGCTGCGTGCACATTAGGCCTATGTGTGCCAAACAGGTGCTGTTAGATTACAATATAATTATTTCTGACCATTTGGAACAATGTAAACAACACTAAATACATTATAAGCTACCAGATAGTCTGTTGCAGCGTTTTTTTGTAAAGCCTTTATGCAGCAGACTCAAACAGTCGCATTCATTCCTGAATGCAATTTCTGAATTTCTGTTTAGGCCTATTTATTGTTAACGCTAATTATTCTACTGTGACATTGTTCATTTATTTTAAAACTAAAATGCTTGATTGCATTTCACATCATGAATGACTCCTATGCTGTGCGATGACATGAACGAATACATTATTGATTGATACAGTAGCCTATATAAGTATTGAAATATAGGCCTAAGTAAGTTACGGTATTAAGACTAAACAGGATGCAATCTTATACCTACAGCTCGATGGTGGTTATACAAGACTGCAATACTAAGCCTACTAATGATAATGACATCACTTATTATTGTAATGATGGTCATAATAATAATAGTAATAATAGCAATAGGAAAGAGATCGAGCGAAAAGGGAGGGTTATTATTATTGTAAATATAATTTTTCAGACAATTTGGAACGGTGTAAATAACACTAAATAAATTATAAATAATACCAGAGAGGCTGGTCTAACGAAAAAAAACAAGTGTAAAGCTACAGCATATCAAAGATTAAAAACAGTCGAATTTGTGAAAGTGTTGCATGAGGCTTGGTGCTCATATATAGGCTATAAAACAAACACTCAAACAGGCAACAGAAGCCAGATCTGTCAACTTTCTGTAGATATATATTGATGATTTATAAAGCCAGGCACATTTAACAGTTAGGCTATTGATTATAGACCCAGTTAAGTAGGGGTTCTCTCTCTCACTTTTCTTAGACAATTAAGGCAAGGGCAGTTTTCTTGTCTCAACACCAATATATACAGTTTAAGTCGGAAGTTTACATACACTTAGGTTGGAGTCATTAAAACTCGTTTTTCAACCACTCAACAAATTTCTTGTTAACAAACTACACTGTAAAAAATAGTGCCTATTTTTACTTTAAAAATTGTAGGTAACTATTTGCATCAGCTTTTTAAGTAAATCAAACAAGGAGGATATTTTAAGTATAATATACTTCTCTTTTAGTGTATTACAAACTCAAATATATGAAGTGCAATCAACTAACTGGATCTCAAAAATTCCTTTCATTCAACTTAATTTTTATCAGGTTCAGAACAGTTATTTTTTTGACCTGCTTAAATCGTTCAAGTCCCAGAACTAATGTTATACGTTTAATATACTTAATAATGTAATCAGTTACAGAAATTTACTCAGTATCATAAATTATATTCTATGTTTTATCAACAAATGATTTTTGCTCCGTTACTTATGGTACTCAGGTTAGTGAAATGTATTTAAATTGCGTTCCTACTACTCAAATATATACTCACAACTATACTTAAAAAGCTGATGCAAATAGTTACCTCAATATACTTGGGATATTTTACAAAAAAGTATTATTTCTATACAAGGGAATATGCAAAAAGAAACAACAGTGTTCAACTTCAAACTTCAACACCTTTATTTTGAATAAAATAAATGTTATCATTTTATAATTTCTTCAAACTTCAATCTCAAATTGCCCCTTAAACCTTACTCCTTAGGCATTCATATTTTGTAATCTGTAAGCATTCTGGGTATAGCTACACTTTGCCTCCTTAGGTAAAGTTACATCCAGATAGCTTGCACCTGACTACAAATCATTTTAGATCTTCACAACTGCATACAGTTTAGGTGATAGTTTGGGATTAGCACTTTGACCTCACATCTTGTACAGTTTGGCAATACTTTTCTGGTGGTCTGTGTGCCCCTAAACAACAAAGCAATGTTTTAACAGAAACGTAAATTAATGATTTATCTTAATAGACTTCACACAAAGCACAATATGAATTTTAGCTCAAATACAACCTCATTTAAACTGTTTAAGATTCATCAAAACATGGGTTTTCAAAACATACATTGCATATATTGTTACAAAATATATGCCAAATTCTCCCTTAAACCTGACTCCATATGCACTAGTGAAACCCATATGGACAAATAATTTGACAGGTATAAGCATTCTGTGAATAACCCCACCTTGCCTCCTTAGGTAAAGTTGCATCCAGATAGCTTGCACCTGACAATTAATCTCAGATATCCACTAATGCATAACGTTTAGGTGATAGTTTGGGAATAGCACCTTGAATTCCAGGAATTGACAATATCTCTTATGACTTCACCTGACAAAGATCATAATGTAAACTGTAGCTCCTATACCACCTAGCAACTAGATTTTTAGCTTACCGAGTAGGGTTTAGACCACAGTTTGTGAGTGGCCCTTTGAGAGTTCTCATAGATATCTTTAGATATCTCTGAAAACAAGTAACTTCATCTTTAGAGCTTGGACCCGTGGAGGTCCTGAGATCATCAAGTTCCAAGAATACTTTTTGGAACACCTCAAAGGCATATTTCAGTTCTTTGGGGTACCTTAGATTTAAGCCATAGATGAGGCCCATAAGCAACGTACATGACTGTGTAACACTGGAAATACCAGCCAGGACCTCTGCTTCTTCGATGCAGATCCCATGCTCTATATTCTGGTGCATATTCTTCACAGTGAACACTTTCATCACATGCTGAATGAGGTCCTCTCAGATCATGGTGTCATCAGAATCCTGAGTGAAAAAATTAAGAAATAACAGATTAGGCTACTAGCTTAACTGGGCAACTTGAGAGGAGAGAGAGGGAAGATACCTAATTTAGAGATAAATAAGGATACAAAAATAAAAACCTTTACCTTGTATTCTGTGATAAGGTCTTCAACCCTCTCACCGAGGTATATGATCAGGACACGGATCACACTGTCTCTTCTTTCCTGGATGGTGTTCCACTGTAATATGATGTTATACAAATAATTGCATTTAATTCTGGCAAATAAATACACAGTATAACCTATATACTATTGTGAAGGTGTTACTGTGCATACCCCGTACAGAACTTCAAGGATTTTCTGCATGTCTGCCTTTACAGCAACTCTTTTTGACTTAAACAAGTTCAATAGTTTTGGTGTAAATTCGGCCAGCTTCTGGATAAAGGTGGACTCAAGAGCAACAGTTGTAATTCTTCTGAACTCTTCCTTAATCTGAGTGAAAGAGAGAGAGAATTCTGAACAGATAAGGACAAAAGATGATCTGAGAGCCAGAATGCTATTGGGAAACCCCTCCCAAAGCATGTGCAGAGTGAGAATGTTCAGATTAATCTTTAATGCATATTTAATTGTAGATTAGAATATTAGGTCAAGACAACACAAAATATTTTAATCAATATACATTTTTTACCTACATTGACTATTTTCATTCAGCTGTATTTTGTACCTGAGAGGGCTCAAACAGGCCTGGCCATCTTTCTTTGAAGTCCTTCACAGGAAGGGCCTGAACGACATCTTGTCTTCGATATGAGAAGGTCTTTGCCATTTTGGCACTCACATTGTTGTGGTTGTCACGTATTTGTACTTCTCCCAGGTGCTCCACTCGCTCCCTCTCCAGGGTCTCATCTGTTTCTCCAGCAGGGTGGGGTGGGAGGTCATTTACCTCCGCCTTCTTTGTTTTTTTTATGTTCTTGGCAACGGGCCTGTCCTCTGGTGATTTTCTCTTGACAGAGTTCACTTCCAGTTCTGGGCAACCAATTCCTCTCAGTTTCGATCCATAATTTCCCATCTTGTAGTTCAGGCTGGTTTACCATCCGTACAGGCCTGAGAAGGACCCAGGCTCTTTAAGACATGGGTACTTTTTTACCAAACTTCTGCAACCTGCCAAATTTTTGGACTTGACGGATAGGCTGTAAACTGGAAGATCCTTTCAGACAGTTTTTCCAGGATGTCTGATTTCACAGACAGATTAATGAGTAGTGTTCCATCCTCCATGTGTGCTTCATTAGCTGCCTCAAGAATGAGCTCTGAGGGCCTCCCGGGTGGCGCAGTGGTCTAGGGCACTGCATCGCAGTGCTAACTGCGCCACCAGAGTCTCTGGGTTCGCGCCCAGGCTCTGTCGCAGCCGGCCGCGACCGGGAGGTCCGTGGGGCGACGCACAATTGGCATAGCGTCGTCCGGGGTAGGGAGGGTTTGGCCGGTAGGGATATCCTTGTCTCATCGCGCTCCAGCGACTCCTGTGGCGGGCCGGGCGCAGTGCGCGCCAACCAAGTGGGCCAGGTACACGGTGTTTCCTCCGACACATTGGTGCGGCTGGCTTCCGGGTTGGAGGCGCGCTGTGTTAAGAAGCAGTACGGCTGGTGGGGTTGTGCTTCGGAGGACGCATGGCTTTCGACCTTCGTCTCTCCCGTGCCCGTAAGGGAGTTGGAGCGATGAGACAAGGTAGTAATTACTAGTGATTGGATACCACGAAAATTGGGGAGAAAATGGGATAAAAAATAAAAATAAAAAAAAATAAAAAAAGAATGAGCTCTGTATCATAAGCAAAGCGAGGAACTTCAAACTCAGATGGCCACGGACTGGAGAGTTGGGAAGAGGTACTTTCTGGAGAGGACAATATCACAGTATCACGTGATCCAAGGGAGCACCTCTCATCCCATGTCTCTGTGGAGCTGTTATTGAGTTGTTGTACATTTAAAGTAATAAGAGGTGGGCCGTCAAGGTCAACCACTTTGATGGTGTCTTCATCCTTTAGGTCTTCAGTATCAAGCAAAGACAATAACTGATCTCCAAATTCACTGTCCATGTACTGTAGAACAAATTCTTTTTGAAGCTGAAATGTCTCTTGCACAATTGTGCCAAGCTCAGCCACAGTAATATGGATTCCAGAAGGCAATGTTAACTTACGGATATCAGGGCCCTCTAATAGGACCCGTAGCCTGGCAGACATTTCTGTTCTGTTGTAGCGAAAGTGATCCTGTCAAGAAAAAATGCATAAAAGTTATCAAATGGTTATGATGTCAAACATGGGTATCCCATTAAATCGATATCAAGTGCTGCTTGCTAGATCTCATATTAATTATTGACATGCAAAACCAAGAATTTATATTCTATACCAAATACTACATTTGGCATAAGCTCTATGAACAAAGCATTGTTTTTAAATCCATGTATAAATACACCACATTTAAAACTATTCAATTTTAAAAGATTGTTACCTAATATTGCAGGCAAATATGGTGCTTCAGGGTTACCATGCGCCTTTGGCCAACAGCGTATGCTGTTAGTGGGTAGATGTCTGCCAATTCCTT
Organism: Salvelinus namaycush; assembly: GCF_016432855.1. NCBI lineage: Eukaryota > Metazoa > Chordata > Actinopteri > Salmoniformes > Salmonidae > Salvelinus > Salvelinus namaycush. Next base: position 19,812,866 of record NC_052338.1, on the reverse strand, counting down.
TTGCTCAATGACCTTAAGCTTCTGTGTGGATTCCAGCTCAAACCCCCTAAGGTGCTCATTTTACCAAGCATTCTGACACTTGGCAATAAAAGCAAGTTCACCATGAACAACGATCATTAGAAGTATTTCAACAAAGTCTGGTAGACCTCCAGTAGATCCGTAGGTTAGGATCATTCCAATTGAGTAGTTGGTACCATTGCAGGAAAGTGTGTTTGCCATCTGAACAAAAGTATCATCTGGAAAATAAAATTGTGCCGCGTCCTTTATGTCATCTTTTAACACTTCCAAAGCAACAGTGGAGAGCTTTGTGGCAGATAGGGCAGGCTTGACAAGATTTGTGCCATGCTGATGGTACGCAAGCATTGGCTGATGCTTCACTGCAAGAGACAGCAAAATGTTTCGAAAGCTGTTGGTCTGTCGAACAATAAAAAAAGCTGTGTTTAGCTTCAAAGAGCATAGTCCAAAAAGCTATGTGGTCCAAATGCCTTTATCAGCTGTGGGTAGCGTTCAATTAAATTATGTTTCGGGATAAGATTATCCTGAGGGCAAACCTCTAAGAATCTATGCCTGTGCTTGGATATCTTGCTGTCAAGGTACCAAATTGATTCTTCTGTGTGAATTGGCGAAACCACAAGTTCAACAATATCTTTGCGGTCCATAAGGATTTCCCATGATGGTTCACCTACATGTATTTTAGTTCCTATAATGAATGGAAGCAGACGCAGTAGGCACCAGTTTTCATGAGCATTTCCTCCAATACTTATTTTCCTTGGATTCATCAAGTCAAGAGGAATTGATTGTGGGCAGTCAGTTGTAATCACTCCACTTATAGGGGAACTGTGTGATAAGATTGTTGAGTACCAATAGAGTTAAATATTTATTCTTGATTAAAACCTTTAAAACTTCTCTAGGGTAGGGGGCAGCATTTTTACGTTTGGATAAAAAACATATACCCAAATTCAACTGCCAGTTACTCATTGCCAGGAGATAGGATATGCATAACATTAGTAGATTTGGATAGAAAACACTCTAAAGTTTCTAAAACTGTTTGAATCATGTCTGAGTATAACAGAACCTATTTAGCAGGCGAAACCCCGAGGACAAACCATTCAGAATTTTTTTTGGGGCGGTCACTGTCTTTTCAATGAGATTTATTGGGAAACCAGATTTCTAAGCAACTTGCTTGCAGTTTCTACGGCTTCCACTGGATGTCAACAGTCGTGAAAAATAGGTTGAAGTTATTCCTTTGTGTAATGAAGAAATACGGCCATCTTGAAGTCGAGGCACTTCTGGTGTCCTAGACATGCGTTTCAATCAAACAGAAGGCATGCTACATATCGTTTTAATCCTGTATTGAACACATATCATTCCGTCTTCAATTTTATCGATTATTAACATTAAAAAATACCTAAAGTTGTATTACATAAGTAGTTTGAAATTTTTTGGCAAAGTTTACAGTTACCTTTGATATATTTTGTCGTCATGTTTGAGCAAGTTGGAACCGGTGTTTTTCTGAATCAAACGCGCCAAATAAATGACATTTTGGACATATATCGACGGAATTAATCGAACAAAATGACAATTTGTGATGTTTATGGGACATATTGGAGTGCCAACAACAGAAGCTCGTCAAAGGTAAGGCATGAATTATATTTTTATTCTGCGTTTTGTGTCGCTCCTGCAGGGTTGAAATGTTTTCTCTCTTTTGTTTACAATGGTGCTATGCTCAGATAATAGCATCGTATGCTTTCGCTGAAAAGCCTATTTGAATTCTGACATGTTGGCTGGATTCACAACCAGTGTAGCTTTAATTTGATATCTTTCATGTGTGATTTAATGAAAGTTTGATTTTATAGTAATTTTCATAGTAATTAATTTGAATATGGCGCTCTGCAATTTCTCAGGCTTTTTGCCAAGTGAGACAGTAGCGTCTTGCCTAAACTCCGATTTTTGGATATAAATATGAACTTTACCGAACATAAAATACATGTATTGTGTAACATTAAGTCCTATGAGTGTCATCTGATGAAGATGATCAAAGGTTAGTGAATAATTTTATCTCTATTCCTGCTTTTTGTTAATGCTCTCTTTAGCTGGAAAAATGGCTGTCTATTTCTGTGACTTGGCTCATACCTTACATAATCGTTTGGTGTGCTTTCGTCGTAAAACCTTTTTGAAATCGGACACTTTGGCTGGATTTACAACAAGTGTAGCTTTAAAATGGTGTAAAATACTTGTATGTTTGAGGAATTTAAATGATGGGATTTCTATTGTTTTGAATTTGGCGCCCTGCAGTATTACTGGCTGTTGATGAGGTTAAGCACAATGTCAGTTCCAGAGGCGGGATTCTCTCAAAAAAAGTCATGCAGCATATCTGGTTGATAGCCAGACCACACGTCAAAATGTTTCCGTTTTTCAGTCAAAGCACACTGCTTTTTTACACCATAGCAATCTATTAAGGTGGGATTTTCTAAAACTGTCTGTGTTTGTTCAGAATGTTGCTGCTTTGTTCTGGGTTGGAATTCTCCAGTTCTCACGTCTTTTACCTGGATCTCAGATAGCTCAGCCAAACAGAACCTGCCGACATGCGTTGCACTAAAACTTTCTACAAATCCACCAATAGAGTGGGCTCCAAGATTATCTGCCGCCACACAAAAAACAGTGTCCTTCAGTATCTTTCCCAGCACAGGAATAAAAAGTCCTTCCTCCTCCAATTGTGCAAGATCTTTTAAAAGTGTCTCTTGCACCTTCCCATATCCATATGTTTTAACATCAACAGCCTTGCAGAGAACAGCTATTTTAGTTTCCGAAATTCCGCGTTAACTTTTTGTTGCCTAACTTGTTCAATCCATTTGGTTAGTTTAAAAATACAGTATATATCTAATACCTATTATTCACACTAATGTTGGGTTACTGTAATAAAAATATCCTGTGTATCCTGTCCAAGGGGTACCTGTATTCTGTTTACATTTCTGGATTCCATCTGAGTTTTCCGCATTGTGGAAATCATAGGGCCCTACAAGTCCTAATGTGAGCTACAATCAAAACACAGACATTTGAATATAATTACATACCTTGTCTTGTCTTGACTGGAAAAAATGGTCTGTCCAGTACTCAGGAATGTCTGAATACGTGAATACCTATAACGTTACCTAAAAAAGAGGAGTTGTATTAAAATCTATGACAATGTCAGGAAAATAAAACTCGACTTGAGCTTTAGATAGCTAGCAGAAACATCTCAATCCTAGCTGACTTGGAAGAGCTGCTTGTTATCTATCTTACTAGCCAGCCCAGTTATTTCATTTAGCTGGTTTGGCTGTTAGTTTATTAACTAGATAGCTACTGCACAAGTTCAACGTTTGCAGTGCTGCCTTGAACATGTTGTGAATACGTGAACAACAAGGTTTCTGCAAAGACAGGTGTAGCTAAATAGCTAAGTGTAGCTAGATAGCTAGGTGTGGCTAGATAGCTAGCTATGTATTGGTCGTTCCTGTCTCTGCCTGGCTAGCTTGCCTAGCAGGCAAACATTAAATTGCATGGGCACCATGTGTTCAGTTCTACTGTAATGTTTGCTGACGATAAATGTTTTGGAAAGCTAGGTAGGTAATATGTTACATAGCTATTTCGCTTAATATAAAAACTTGACAAAGGTTAGAAACAGTACAAAGGCGATTAAATGCACTGCTAACTTTCTAGCTAGTACCATTCCCACCACTAGCTAACTATAGACATCACGGCCGTTAACTAGCTAGCTTATCAACGTGCAAATATAACATGCTCTGGCAATATAGCTACCTAAAGGCTTTTCGTACTTTAAAACTTCTTGTCAATAGGGGGTGCTGTTAGCACTTTGTAATAATTTTGTTCCCAAATTAAACTGCCTCGTACTCAATTCTTGCTCGTACAATATGCATATTATTATTACTATTGGATAGAAAACACTCTCTAGTTTCTAAAACCGTTTGAATTATATCTGTGAGTGAAACAGAACTGGACTTAGAGCAATTTTCCTATGTGGATGTGAGAATGCAGAATTCTGCAAGCTGTTCTGAGATCTGTTTATAAGTCTGCCTGTCTTCTATTGGTTGAGATGCACTGCATACGCCTTCCCCTGGATGTTAGCGAATAGTGAGACTTGAAATGGAGTCTCTACGCAGATCTGAAAGGTTATAAATAGCTTGGGAAGGAAGGGTCTGGTCTTTTCCCTCTTCGCTCTGACGCAGGGAGGACCTTGGCATATCGTACTAGAACCTTCGGTTATAGCTCTTAGAAATATCCGGCTGTGTTTTTATTCGATATAGGCGTTAAAGACATCATAATGTTGTTATTTTAAACCGAATTATATCAGTTTATGTCAGAATATTGCGATTTTCTGGTATTTATTTTTGTGGCGTTCTAGGGAGTTGGGTATCTCTGGCTCACATGCTAATGTTTACTGCTAATTGCAACGTTGAAGACGACATTCTACAACCGAGCAACGATTCTTTTGGACAAAGGACACCTTTCCCAAGATTCTGATGGAAGTTCATCAAAAAGTAAGAACTATTTATGCTGTTAATTCGTTGTTCTGTTGAAAAATGTAAAATGCATAAGCCGCCATTAATTTCAGTGCAGCCTCGCTTTAACGCACGCTGTATGTTGTAGTAACGTTAATTTAAAAAATGTAACACAGCGATTGCATTAAGAACTAATTTATCTTTCATTTGCTGTCCAACCTGTATTTTTTTGTCAAGTTTATGATTATTTATCGATTAGAATAGGTGCCTCTCCAAAGATTTCTCCCGACATTTTCTTGGCAGCTTGGCTACTTTTCTCATTGTATAACCACGATTTGTGCCGCTAAATATGCACATTTTCGAACAAACTCTATATGCATTGTGTAATATGATGTTATAGGACTGTCATCTGAAGAATTCTGAGCAGGTTAGTGAAAAAATTAATATATTTTGGTGGTTTATACGTTATCGCTATTTTTGGCTTGAATCAATGCTGTTGTGTGGTTTGCTATTGTGGTAAGCTAATATAACGCTATATTGTGTTTTCGCTGTAAAACACTTAAAAAATCTGAAATATTGGCTGGATTCACAAGATGTTTGTCTTTCATTTGCTGTACGCTGTGTATTTTTCAGAAATGTTTTATGATGAGTATTTAGGTAATTCACATTGCTCTCTGTAGTTATTCTAGTTGCTTTGGTGAGAGTTGTCATGGTGGCTGCAATGGTAAACTATGATTTATACCTGAAATATGCACATTTTTCTAACAAAACATAGGCTATACAATAAATATGTTATCAGACTGTCATCTGATGAAGTTGTTTCTTGGTTAGTGGCTATTTATATCTTTATTTGGTCGAATTTGTGATAGCTACTGATGCAGTAAAAAAATGGTGGAGTAAAAAAAGTGGTGTCTTTTGCTAACGTGGTTAGCTAATAGATTTACATATTGTGTCTTCCCTGTAAAACATTTTAAAAATCAGAAATGATGGCTGGATTCACAAGATGTGTATCTTTCATCTGGTGTCTTGGACTTGTGATTTAATGATATTTAGATGCTAGTATTTACTTGTGACGCTATGCTAGGCTATGCTAGTCAGCTTTTTTACTGATGGGGGTGCTCCCGGATACGGGTTTGGGAGGAATTAGAGGTTAATAATATTATCTAATATTTTCCACAAATATTTTTGAAATTTAATCGAAAACATTTGTAGAGAGATCCAAACTACATTCCAAGTTATAATTTGGTCCTTACTTGCCATATGGCCATTCCAGAGGAGAAAGATCAAGACAAAGTCTGTTGAAATGTTCCAAGCACAATTGACATTCAGCACTAGACTTAGCATGTCAGTCCAACATAATAATGATACTTTAAATAGCATATTTTTAAGGTGTTGGTTGTTACCTAGAAATATTCGTTCTAATTTAGCAGCATATTACCTTGGATTTTTATTTGCATATGCCAGTCTTTTTCAACACATATAAATTAAGTATTATATTCCAAAATGTAAGTAAAACCAAAAACCTATTATTTGAAGTAAAAATTATTGATTTTCTTTTGCTGTATTTACTAAGCTCATGGGTAATTTCTTACAGGGTATAGTTTTGGCAAGTTGGTTAGGACATCTACTTTGTGCATGACACAAATCTTATTTCCAACAATTGTTTACAGACAAATTATTTCACATATAATTCACTGTATCACAACTCCAGTGGGTCAGAAGTTTACATGCACTAAATTGACTGTGCCTTTAAACAACTTGGAAAATTCCAGAAAATGGTGTCATGGTTTTAGAAGCTTCTGATAGGCTAATTGACATAATTTGAGTTAATTGGAGGTGTACCTGTGGATGTATTTCAAGGCCTACCTTCAAACTCAATGCCTCTTTGCTTGACATCATGGGAAGAAAAAAAAAATCAGCCAAGACCTGTACAAACAATAGTACCCAAGTATAAACACCATGGGACCACGCAGACGTCATACCGCTCAGGAAGGAGACGCGTTCTGTCTCCTAGAGATGAACGTACTTTTGTGCGAAAAGTGTAAATCAATCCCAGAACAACAGCAAAGGACCTTGTGAAGATGCTGGAGGAAACAGGTACCTAAGTATCCATATCCACAGTAAAACGAGTCCTATATCGACATAACCTGAAAGGCCGCTCAGCAAGGAAGAAGCCACTGCTCCAAAATCGCCATTAAAAAGCTAGTCTACGGTTTGCAACTGCACACAGGGACAATGTTTTAGAGAAATGTCCTCTGGTCTGAAGAAACAAAAATAGAGCTGTTTAGCCATAATGACCATCGTTATGTTTGTAGGAAAAAGGCGGAGGCTTGCAAGCCGAACGACACCATCCCAACCGTTAAGCACGGGGTTGGCAACATCATGTTTTGGGGGTGCTTTGCTGCAGGAGGGACTGGTGCACTTCCCAAAATAGATGGCATCATGAAGGAGGAAAATTATGTGGATATATTGAAGCAACATCTCAAGACATCAGTCAGGAAATTAAAGCTTGGTCGCAAATGGGTCTTCCAAATGGACAATGACCCCAAGCATACTTCCAAAGATGTGGCAAAATGGCTTAAGGACAACAAAGTCAAGGTATTGGAGTGGCCATCACAAAGCCCTGACCTCAATCCTATAGAAAATTTGTGGGCAGAACCGAAAAAGCGCGTGCGAGCAAGGAGGACTACAAACCTGACTCAGTTACACAAGCTCTGTCAGGAGGAATGGGCCAAAATTCACCCAACTTATTGTGGGAAGCTTGTGGGAGGCTACCTGAAACGTTTTACCCAAGTTAAACAATTTAAAGGCAATGCTAGCAAATACTGATTGAGTGTATGTAAACTTCTGACCTACTGGGAATGTGATGAAAGAAATAAAAGCTGAAATAAATAATTCTCTACTATTATTCTGACATTTCCCATTCTTAAAATAAAGTGGTGATCCCAACTGACCAAAAAAATGAATTTTTACTAGGATTAAATGTCAGGAATTGTGAAAAACTGAGTTTAAATATATTTGGCTAAGGTGTATGTAAACTTCCGACCTCAACTGTACTTTGATAATTGTTTGGTGAGCTACTCATAGGTGGTCTGCGAGCTACTGGTACAATCAACCTGTTGGAGACCCCTGCCCTTATTGCTACTTACCGCTTGTATCCTGTGCTTTTTTTGCGTTACAGATTTAAACTTCTAATTCAATTTACCAAATATATCTCTGGCCTGGTTCTTGGAAGATGTTTAAGTAGTTTAAGTAGTGTTTAAGAGTAGTGTTTAAGAGTAGTGTTTAAGAATAGTGTTTAAGAGTACATGGAACTGTAGCAAAAAAAGCGCTCAATGGTAGCAAGGCTTTAGTGAGGACAGCACAAGGGGGTATGTTCCATGTTTAATCTCAAAATAGTTTATGGCAAAAATAATGAAAATATTGACATACACATCACAAACACTCATGGTCTCTGTACAGAGCACAACCCCAGCAGGTTAGGTTACCTAAGATTAGAATTACAATGTCCTATGGAGACACTCAAAATGCCCACCAGTCCAACCATTATGGCTTCATTGACCTGAATTGGGAGGGCTGTTCTACTCATTCTAATTCTATGGTGATAAGTTAACACCCCAATAGGGTTATAGGTCAAATAAAGAGGACTACCACCAGTGGAGCTTGCAGTACCAAGTACATGCTTTTATCTCCATTTATTACATGTACAACAGATGTCTTCATAAATAGTTGCATAAAATGTTAAAACCGCAACAATGCACATGATAAGAATGGGGCAAACATAGCATCCAGTGAGTGTATTTACAGTATTCTGTCTTCCTCCTCCTCCTCATTCACATTCCATCTGATTGGCTATATGTTAATGGGATTTATCTGTTAATTGAATGATTAGAATGTTCCACCCTGAAACATATAATTGCATGGAATTGATTAGAATGTATAAATCATAATCAATAAATGTGTAGTCCTAGTCAGAATTAGGGTAAAACAATATAGCTAATGTTTATGTCTTTTTGGTATTTTAAACACAGACTGTATGAGCAAAATTCGGTGCCGACCTGACTAGAGATTTGGGAGAGAACGGGGAGTACGTCTCAAGGTCTCCCTAATCTCTGTCGGCTGGGTAGTGAGACAGTATGTGCGTAGGATACCTTCTGTTAGTGTGAATGTGTGTGCGTAGCAGGACATTGTGTGCTAATGTTAGTGTGAATGTGTGTGCGTATGGTTGTATGAATGTGTGTGCGTGAGAAGCCAGTATAAAATGAATTATTTTGTATTCTTGACTTTAGAACGTTCCCGTGAATAAACCTTATTGACTATTTTAGCTGGGTCTCTGTCTGCTTCATTTCAATCAGTATCTTACAAATCCTGATTAGCAGACTGAGTAGTTTAATTGAATTGGTTTATGAACATTGAGAACATAATTCTCGTGACACTATATCTGCTGCCACTCAGGCTCGGTCGCTCAATTGGCGATCTACTACATTTAATTTGCAGGATTCTTTCGTCTCGCCTCCAAGAACATCTTCAAAAGCAGGCGGCCAGTTTGAAACGGGAGGGACAGAAGGCAGTTAGAGTCCATTTACAAAGTAAGGCTTAAACATCTTAAATCTGCGCAACACAATTTTTGTTTTAGTAAAAGCAAAAACAAATCATTTTCTGTTGAGAAGACAATGCAGCAGTCAGCAGAATCTATATAGTTACATGCAACATGGTCGTTGTCATGGTTTCTTAGATGAAGTATGTAAGCGCAGCAGTCGAAAAAATAAAATAAAACTGTCTCAAAGTGGAGGAGCTCAGTCATTGGATGAGTCCTCTTCGGGCTCTGAAGTAGCTTAGCGATTTTCCACTGCTGAGCATCTTCTTGGGGGTTTTTCAAATAAGTTTTTGAAAAGTTGTGGACAATGATCTCTCTATACATTGGTTCTTTAAGAAAGAGTGTGTCCCAATAGTCTTTGAGTCATGTATTGTAAAAAAACAAAACCTCCGTCTCTGGCAACAAGAGGGAAGGGATAGTTGCTATTTGTGCTAACACCATCTTCCTTAGCAACTCTCCTCTGAAAGCTCAGTTTGTTTGTTCGTTCAGGGATAAAATCCTCCACATGATAAAGATCGATCAAGAGGCTCTCTGTTGATCAATTACCTCTCAGTAAGATAGAGGGAAAACAAGTTACTCCATCGATTTGTCAGTTTTTTTCTTGTTTTTGATGTTGTCTTCTTTAGGAAATCAGTTTGAGTGTAAACCACCAAGCAGCAGTAGAATGGTGATGACATTACGTCACCCTTGTTTTGATTGGCTGAGAAATCAGAGTGTATTGTCTCAGGGAAAACTGATTGGCTATGGACCTCTACACCTACAGGCATCATGTTTTGATTGGTTGAAGGACCACAGGATAAAATAAAAAAACACATTATCTGAAAGAGAATGAGATCAGTGAATTTAATTTAATTTTCTTTCTTCAAGATGTGCAGTCCCAAATCAATCCATATCCCCTACCCCTCTAGTCACTTAGTGTAGATCTGAAAGGATTGGAAGGTGGAAATAATATTACTCACACCTATCCAATCCTCTAAGATCTACACAAGCAACTAGTGGGTGGGAAGCTAGGACCCCATTTGGGACTGGACCAGAGGAGGCTGGTGGGGAGAGCCATGGAATGACAGGCTCATTGTAATGTCTGAAATGGAATCAATGAAACAGGGTCAAACATGTTATTTCCATTTGTTTGATGTGTTTATTACCATTGAATTGATTCCATTCCAGGCATTACAATGATCCCGTCTTCCAAGAGCTCCTCCCACCAGCCTCCTCTGGACTGGACGTCCTGTTCTAGCCTTCCAGCAAGGGTTAGGGTGGTTGGGAGGGGGCATCTCTCTCCATCCCTCGCTCTGGCCCGTGGCTGTAACCAGCTCTGTAGGAAGCTCTGTACCTCTCCGATGGGCTTGGTGTCTGTCTGGTGCTTCCTTCTGTCTATGAACAGCACCAGGCGAGATGTGTCCAGAACCCCCCTCCACCCTACCCTGTCCCTGGTCGTCTGCTAACCTGGCCTTGCCCTGAATCCAGGACTCCTGCAGACACAGCCCAGCCGGAGGCCTCCTTGCAGGGTCAGCCCTCAGCAGCAGGCAGACGAACTGCCGGGCCCCCTGGGTGACGCCCTGGAAGTAGTGGTGGGGGAAGCTGAAGTCTAGCCGGCAAATGTTCAGACACGTCTCCTCAATGCTCTCGTCCAGGAAGGGAGATGCCCCGCTCAGGAAGACATAGGTCACAACCCCTAGGCTCCAGAGGTCAGAGGTCAGGGTGGCGGGCTCCGCCACGACCAGCTCGGGGGAGGCGAACTCAGGGATACCCAGGAGAGGGTGGACGTAGTGGGCACTGTTGAGCTGGACGGCATCCCCGAAGTCAGTCAGTTTGACCATGGGCTGGCCGGGTGAGGTGTGGGACACCAACAGGTTCTCAGGCTGGAGGAAGAGAGGGAGAAAGAGGAGGAAGGAAGGAGGTGGAGAGTGATATGGGGGAGGGAGACAGAGTATAAATAAGAGGTATAGAAAAGAGAGAAGGGGAAAGAGTATAAATAGGAGCTATAGAAGTGAGAGAAAGAGAGGAAGATGAGGACTACAACAGTACCTTTAAGTCCAGATGGGCTATCCTACAGTTGTGGAGGCAATGTAAAGCTTCTAGGATCTTCCGTAGGTAGCTGGCCACTTTCTCCTCAGTCAGATTCCCCCAGCTCACAATGTAGTCCAGGAGACGACCCTGATCAACCCTGCAGAGAGATCGAGGCACGTACACGGTCCAGGTTTAGATGACAGCAGATTTGTGAGAATGTTAAATGTTACTGTGTGTGTAACTCACATCTCCATGACCAACGCGTAGCTGCTGGGGGTCTCGTACGTGTCCAGCAGTGTGACCAGGTGTGTGTGTTGTAGTCGCTGTAGCAGGCTGAGCTCCTGGGTCACCTGGTCTCTTTTCATCAGCTTCTTATTAACCAGCTTGACCGCCACCGTGCGTTTGGTTGACTTGTGTTCGCAACGCTTGACCACAGAGAACCGGCCTCTGTGGAGAGAGTAGGTACAGTTGGGTAAACAGACAAACACACACACAGCTAGGAGTGATAGGAGAAGAGATGTGTAATGTACCTGCCCAGCTCTGCCACCTCAGTGTAGTGGGACTCAAAGTTGTCCTTCCAGCTCACCCTGACCCCATCACTGGACACAACTACACAGACAGGGGGAATAGTCAAATACAGGGAAAGAGGGAGAGAGTTTGTGTGAAAATTCAACGGAAGTATGCTAGTGCGGGATTACACTACTGTACTGTGGGAATATGTTTGTGCAAATGTGTGTGTGTGTGTGTGTGTGTGTGTGTGTGTGCGTGTGCGTGTGCGTGCGCGTGCGCGTGCGCGTGCGCGTGCGCGTGCGCCTGCGCCTGCGCCTGCGCCTGTGCCTGTGTCTTGAGTCAATAAGTATTCAACCCCTTTGTTATGACAAGTCTAAATAAGTTCAGGAGTAAACAGTTGCTTAACAAGTCACATAATAAGTTGCATAGACTCTGTGTGCGATAATAGTCTTTAATATGATTTTTGAATTACTTCCTCTTCTCTTTACCCCAAACATACAATTATCTGTACGGTCCCTCATTTATCAATATTGCGTAGAAACTATTCTAAAGTACACTACATGGCCAAAAGTATGTACAGTTGTGGCCAAATGTTTTGAATGACACATATTAATTTTCACAGTCTGCTGCCTCAGTTTGTATGATGGCAATTTGCATATACTCCAGAATGTTATGAAGAGTGATCAGATGAATTGCAATTAATTGCAAAGTCCCCCTTTGCCATGCAAATGAACTGAATCCCCAAAAAACATTTCCACTGCATTTCAGCCCTGCCACAAAAGGACCAGCTGACATTATGTCAATGATTCTCTCGTTAACACAGGTGTGAGTGTTGACGAGGACAAGGCTGGAGATCACTCTGTCATGCTGATTGAGTTCGAATAAAAGACTGGAAGCTTCAAAAGGAGGGTGGTGCTTGGAATCATTGTTCTTCCTCTGTCAACCATGTTACCTGCAAGGAAACACGTGCCGTCATCATTGCTTTGCACAAAAAGGGCTTCACAGACAAGGATATTGCTGCTAGTTAGATTGCACCTAAATCAACCATTTATCGGATCATCAGAACTTCAAGGAGAGCGGTTCAATTGTTGTGACGAAGGCTTCAGGGCGCCCAAGAAAGTCCAGCAAGCGCCAGGACCGTCTCCTAAAGTTGATTCAGCTGCGGGATCGGGCACCACCAATGCAGAGCTTGCTCAGGAATGGCAGCAGGCAGGTGTGAGTGCATCTGCACGCAGAGTGAGGCAAATACTTTTGGAGGATGGCCTGGTGTCAAGAAGGGCAGCAAAGAAGCCACTTCTCTCCAGGAAAAACATCAGGGACAGACTGATATTCTGCAAAAGGTACAGGGATTGGACTGCTGAGGACTGGGGTAAAGTCATTTTCTCTGATGAATCCCCTTTCTGATTGCTTGGGGCATCTGGAAAAAAGCTTGTCCGGAGAAGACAAGGTGAGCGCTACCATCAGTCCTGTGTCATGCCAACAGTAAAGCATCCTGAGACCATTCACGTGTGGGGTTGCTTCTCAGCCAAGGGAGTGGGCTCACTCACAATTTTGCCTAAGAACACAGCCATGAATAAAGAATGGTACCAACACATCTTCCGATAGCAACTTCTCCCAACCCTCCAGGAACAGTTTGGTGATGAACAATGCCTTTTCCAGCATGATGGAGCACCTTGCCATAAGGCAAAAGTGATAACTAAGTGTCTCGGGGAACAAAACATTAATATTTTGGGTCCATGGCCAGGAAACTCCCCAGACCTTAATCCCATTGACAACTTGTGGTCAATCCTCAAGAGGCGGGTGGACAAACAAAAATCCACAAATTCTGACAAACTCCAAGCATTGATTATGCAAGAATGAGCTGCCATCACTCAGGATGTGGCCCAGAAGTTAATTGACAGCATGCCAGGGCGGATTGCAGAGGTCTTGAAAAAGAAGGGTCAACACTGCAAATATTGACTCTTTGCATCAACTTCATGTAATTGTCAATAAAAGCCTTTGACACTTATGAAATCCTCGTAATTATACTTCAGTATTCCATAGTAACATCTGACAAAAATATCTAAAGACACTGAAGCAGCAAACTTTGTGGAATTTAATATTTGTGCCATTCTCAAAACGTTTGGCCACGACTGTAGATACATGCTTGTCGAACATGGAGTTGGTTCCCCCTTTGCTGCTATAACAGCCTCCATTATTCTGGGAATGCTTTCCACTAGATGTGCAGGCCAGTCAATTTCTTCCACACCGATCTCGACAAATAATGTCTGTATGGACCTCGCTTTGTGCACAGGGGCATTGTCATGCTGGTACAGGAAAGGGCCTTCCCCAAACTGTTGCTAAAAAGTTGGAAGCACAGAATCATCTAGAATGTCATTGTATGCTGTAGCATTAAGATTTCCCTTCACTGGAACTAAGGGGCCTAGCCGGAACAATGAAAAACAGACCCAGACCATTATTCTTCCTCCACCAAACTTTACAGTTGGCACTATGCATTGGGGCAGGCTATGTGTGTGCATGTATGTGTTCCCGTGTGTGTGTGTGTCTGTGTATACCTGTAGCCGTGTGTGTGCATGTACAGTATGTATTCCCGTGTGTGTGTGTACCTGTAGCCGAGTGTATGTACAGTATGTGTTCCCGTGTGTGTGTACCTGTAGCTGAGTGTATGTACAGTATGTGTTCCCGTGTGTGTGTGTACCTGTAGCCGAGTGTATGTACAGTATGTGTTCCCGTGTGTGTGTGTACCTGTAGCCAAGGTTTTGTGCATGTACAGTACGTGTTCCCCTGTGTGTGTGTACCTGTAGCCGAGGTTGTGTGCATGTACAGTATGTGTTCCCCTGTGTGTGTGCCTCTGTGTATGTGTATGTGTCTCTCTCCCCCTCTCTCTCCACCTGTAGGCGATGCTGTGGTGTCCGTTGTTGTTCAGGATGGTCTGATCAGGTCCCCTCCAGGTGACAGTAGCTTTGGGTCGGCCACACACCTTACACCTCAGAGTCCCACTCTCCCCCTTGTCACACGTCACCTCACTCAGGGGGACCAGGAACTCAGGTGAGACTAAGGGTCAAAGGTCAAACTACATCATCACTGAGAAGCTGAGAGGGCTAGGGAATGTGTCATAGTGAGAGCATATCATGTACTTAAAGTACATTATTTTTTGCCTTTACAAGTTAAAATTATTTGATCTGTAGATTATGGAAGGGTTGTAAGTATATTGAACAACTTGCAAGAAAATCACACACACACACTCCCACACATACACGTGAGTCAGTCCTCCACGATTCCATGCACCTCATTAGTAACAGCACAAACACACTGATTCTATCATGACATACCAAACAACACATGGGAAATCCATTGTAACAGAGTGATACTGAGACTGTTTTTTTTTCTCACTTTAAATGTAAAAAATGGATGTAGAAAACTATAGAAAAAATGTTGCATCTGCACTGTTCTTCAAGTTAATGTGTTTTACAAATATGTCCTTGGAAAATGTTAAAAGTAGTCCTCTTGCATAGAGTTGTATGGTTTGTTTAGCTTTGCAATCATTGGTTTTTGTTTGACATACATTTTAAAGTGAAAAATCTCAGCATCACTCTTACATTGCATTGCCCACACACAAATACACCTCACACACTCCGCTGTTAAGGTAGAGGGGAGAGGAAAAAGAGAAGTACTATTTGATTAAAGCACTTTCTACAATCAATCGTTCAGTAATGTGAGTGTTGTTGTTAACCATCCATTTTCTAGTTTCACACACTGCTTCCAGAAAAGTTCATACACCTCCATGGGAGTCAAAGAAAGAGTCGGAAAAGGGATTGGCACCACTAATTCTTCAGAGAACAAGTTAATCAGGTAGAGTGAAGAGGAAGAGAGGTACACACTCAGGTGTTAAAGGACGACTTTCAGTTTCAGTCATCTTTGCTCTTTTGCTCTGACGAGAAGAGCTAGAGACAAGTAATCAAGCTGAAAGAAACTTTGTCAAGAGTTAAAAATAGCAGAAATGAGAGTCGTTGTTAAAGCTTGAAGCTTTATAAAAGCCTTTTCAGCAAATAAGAGTAGAACGTCTTATTAAGGAGAATTTAGTAGAGTTGTCGTTAGAGCTTACAAATCAGTGAAGTGCTGTTAGACATACATGAGGTGCGTAGTAGTAGTAGTAGTAGTATAGTACTACTAGTAGCAGAGTAGTAGTAGAGTACAACTAGTATCAGAGTAGTAGGAGTAGAGTACCACTAGTAGCAGAGTAGTGGTAGTAGAGTACTACTAGTAACAGATTAGTAGTAGTATAGTAGTAGTAGAGTACTACTACAAGTAAAGCAGTAAAGTAGTAGCTGCAACTGGCCCGTCTGACGACACCGCAACTTTGACAACACCGCAACTTCGGTAGCTGAAACTGGTCTGTCCAACTCTGCTTCAACTTCGGCAGCTGCAACTGGCCCTGACGGACCCGCACCACGTCCCTGTGGTCGCCTCGAGGTCGGTGTCTTCCCGCTGCTTGTGCAGCGCATCAGGTGCTGTCACGGATTTCCCGGTACTGCTGCTCATTCGTACCAGCTCCTGAGGTCTACATCACTGACCTCTAAGCGTCACTGAACTGTTTCATTACGCACACCTGGTTCCCATTCCCCCTGATTAGTAATTGTATATATGTCCCCTCTGTTCACCATTGTGTTGGTCAATTAGAGGTTCCCATGTCTGTTGGTCTGTGAGTACCTGTGCTTTGTGATTTCGGCTTTCGTGCTGAGTGTATTGTGCACTTGTTATTACGGGTCCCGTCCCGTGTATTGTTGTGAATTTGTTATTACGGGTCTCGCCCTGTGTAATGTATTGCGGGTCTCGTCCCGTGTATTTACTAGAGGTTTAACCTCGCTCTTTTGTTTGGGTTACATCCCTGTGTTTTTGTATACGTGTTTGTTTTGGGCTTTGTCCCCGTACCATTTCATGGCATGTTGTATTGTTTGGGTGGAGTATTATTAAACCCCCCTAATACGTATTCTTGTGCCTGTCTCCAATAACTTGTACAACGTGACACCTTTTTTGGTTACTACATAATTCCATATGTGTTATTTCATAGTTCTACAATGTAGAAAATTGTAAAAGTAAAGAAAAACCCCTGAATGAGTAGGTGTTCTAAAACTTTTGATCAGTGGTGTATATATTTAAAATACATATTTATTAAAAAAAGATATATGGGGGATTGAAAATGATGCAGACAATTACATTGATAGAAGCCACAATCTGCAATATTAAAGCTGATCCACCCCCGAAAAAAAAAAAAGGTTTCAAGAGATGCTTTTTCAGTAGAAGTTATCCATTGCCGGATAAATGAGAAAAGATTAATGATAGCACAAATTGTCTCTTTTTACATATGCAATCGTCTGAAGATTATTGACTTGAGTTTACATCCATCTATACCAATTTTGTGACATTATCAACTAATTAATACATGCAAGTATGTAATGTACGTGGGGTAGAGCAGAGCAAATTCATGTTCTAACTAAACATATTGGATGTCCCCACCCATAGCAGTTTGCTGGCATTGCCAGCAAGTCAAAGTCATCGGGGATGAGAAGACATCATTCATAACAACTGCCTATAAGGATTTAGTAGTGTCCCATGTCCCACAGATGTGTGGGGTGATGTGTGGGGTGACAGTCAGTCACACAGGAATAGTTTCACCTCTGTGCACGCAAGTCTGTACATTGCAGACATAACTGTGGTATGCCAGTAGAGGTAGATATTTTCTCACGCTAAGATGGCATTGTCTGATTGAAGGATATACTGTGGATAGAACTAAGCTACAGTGTCAGGGTGTCCAAGAGGTGGGTTTACAGTCCCTGATCAAATAAAGCCATGGAGTGGTTTAGTTCATCAATGACAATCAAATTAACTCTGATTAAGTCAATGATTTAACTAGTAGTAGTGGCACTCCAGTCTCCTTTTCACCTCATTTAACACCTTATTTATCACCTGGCCACAAAACCTGACACGACCGTTTGGACTGGTGAATGACTGGTGACAGTGGAGCAATGAAACAATGGAAAGGAGTTAAAGCGGATCAGAAACAGACAAAAGCTGGAACATGACAGTCAACATTCCACTCCATTCCACCTCTGCACGCAGAACCAAACCTACTAAAGGTACTCTATTTATGTTAGGACTGTCATGATTAAAGGTAATAAGGAACACAATGCATAATGAGAGGCATTGACATATCATACCACTCAGCGTACAAAACAACTCCCACGATGACTCAGTAAGACAGACAGGATAGACCTGATCCCCATGTCGCTGTTGGTACAGTAGTCATAGCAATAGGAACAGGCTACAGTAAAGGTACAATAGGTAAATATGTGAGCAAGAGGACAAGTACATTAGAGTGTCTAGTTTGAGAAACAGACGTCTCACAAGTCCTCAACTGACAGCTTCATTAAATAGTACCCGCAAAACACCAGTCTCAACGTCAACAGTGAAGAGGCGACTCCGGGATGCTGGCCTTCTAGGCAGAGTTCCTCTGTCCAGTGTCTGTGTTCTTTTGCCCATCTTAATCTTTTATTGGCCAGTCTGATATGTCTTTTTCTTTGCAACTCTGCCTAGAAGGCCAGCATCCGGAATGGCCTCTTCACTGTTGACATTGAGACTGGTGTTTTGCGGGTACTATTTAATGAAGCTGCCAGTTGAGGACTTGTGAGCCGTCTGTTTCTCAAACTAGACACTCTAATGTAGTTGTCCTCTTGTCATTTTCAAAACATTTGGCCACGACTGTATATCTATCTATCCATCTATGTCCTTAATCAGTATAAAAGGAGGAAATGTTGCTTACTTGTTGAGCAAAATCAAAGCTGTAATGCATCCTGATGTCTTTGCTTGTTGGTTCAGTAGGGGCCCCAGAGACAACTGCAGGTCTTGACAGGGGGTCTTGCAGTCAGCAACCATCTTCTGGTAGACAGACCACTGACTCTGAACAAGCAGGAGATAATGCTCTTTACAGCTTCTGGCAAATTGGCAGATCTGAAGACCTGATAGTTGTTCCTTTGGCACTGCCAGCACAGGTCTGTCCTGGGCTTAGTGCTTGAGATGTGGGGCAGCAATTTTCTCCACAGATTCCTGAAGGACGACAGCCTAACTCCATGTTCCTCTGGAAAATACAGAAATAATGTGAGATCAATAAAAGTAGTGCCAATCATGTTGGAGGTCATTTAAATAATCAAACGTGTTGTTTATGCTTTACATACCAAGTGTTGTCATTGATTCCTTGTAGAGACGCAACACTGCTGCTTTTGTTACATGGTTCCTTATAATACCACCACATGTCCACTTGGCCTAAAAACCCTAGCCTACATATACCATTTAAGCTATGGTGCAATGACATGACTTGTGTGATGATGAGTAACCTTGCCTGAGACCTGAAGCCTTGTGTTAGCAACATAAGCAAAGGCTGAGGCTTTTGCTCAGGGTGCTAACACAGTCTTGTGGTTAAAAGATGAACCAGGTTCAAGTCCAATCAAATGATATGTCTGGGGACAATTTGCAAAGGAAAGTTAATTTGTGTTCATTTTGATTCAAATGAGACTGAGATGACCATCATTGCTCCTGTCGGGACAGATTTTTGGGGGGGTTTCTTATTTAAACTTTGTTTGATCAGGGAGTAATACTGAGACCAATGTCTCTTTTAAAGATGTGCTCCGAATTACATTAATTACAGAAAGTACACACATCAATATAAATAGAAAACGCAAGTCGAAAAAAATGATGGTCATAAAAAACAAACCATTCATTAGTAATACAGTCCTCAATCAGCCTTCTAAATTGCCCTAGAGGCACCAAAACATAAAATGTAAGAACATGTTCTACAAATAAGCTGCAAGAAAACTAAAGCTGATTAACCTAACTCCGTAGACACTTAAGGAATTTCCAGAGTTAACCATCTCAGAGACCGGGTGTGTTAACTTGTATGTCTAAAGTTTAGTAAAGATGTTAGGTACAGTGGGACTTCTTGTAAAAGGGCTTTTATAAATGAAAACAAAAGAGGGCCAACCAACTTTTTGGTAGAGAATGCAGTGATGAGTACTAAAATTGTCTTCCTTAATAAATCGCAGTACGCTTTGAAACACTGGCAGCTGCATTCATATAGATCAGTGGTTCTCAATCCTGGTCCTGCGGACCCAAAAGGGTGCAAATTTTTGTTTTTGCAATAGCACTACACACCTGATTCAAATCATCAAAGCCTTTTGATGAGTTGATCATTTGAATCAGCTGAGTAGTGCTAGGGCAAAACCAAAAATATGCACCCCTTTGGGTCCGCAGGACCAGGATTGAGAACCAGTGATATAGATGATGTCGCCATAGTCTAGGACCGATAGGAACGTCGACTGAATAATCTGCTTTCTACTATTTAGTGAGAGGCAGGACCTATTTCTATAGAATAAGCCCATTTTTATTAAAATCAAATCACATTTATTGGTCACATACACATGGTTAGCAGATGTTAATGCGAGTGTAGTGAAATGCTTGTGCTTCTAGTTCCGACAGTGCAGTAATATCTGACAAGTATTCTAACAATTTCACAACAACTACCTTATACACACAAGTGTAAAGGAATGAATAAGAATATGTGCATATAAATACATGGATGAGCGATGGCCGTGCGGCATAGGCAAGATGCAGTAGATGGTGTAGAATACAGTATATACATATGAGATGAGTACTGTAGGGTATGAAAAAATTATATAAAGTGGCATTGTTTAAAGTGACTAGTGATACATTTATTACATCCAATTTTTAATTATTAAAGTGGCTTGAGATTGAGTCAGTATGTTGGCAGCAGCCACTCAATGTTAGTCGTGGCTGTTTAACAGTCTCTCGGTCCCAGCTTTGATGCACCTGTACTGACCTCGCCTTCTGGATGATAGCGGGGTGAACAGGCAGTGGCTCGGGTGGTTGTTGTCCATGATGATCTTTTTGGCCTTCCTGTGACATCGGGTGCTGTAGGTGTCCTGGAGGGCAGGTAGTTTGCCCCCGGTAATGCGTTGTGCAGACCTCACTACCCTCTGGAGAGCTCTGCGGTTGTGGGCGGAGCAGTTGCCGTAACAGGCGGTGATACAGCCCGACAGGATGCTCTCGATTGTGCATCTGTAAAAGATTCTGAGTGTTTTTGGTGACAAGCCAAATTTCTTCAGCCTCCTGAGGTTGAAGAGGCGCTGTTGCGCCTTCTTCACCACGCTGTCTGTGTGGGTGGACCATTTCAGTTTGACCATGATGTGTATGCTGAGGAACTTAAAACTTTCCACGTTCTCCACTACTGTCCCGTCGATATAGATGGGGGGATGCTCCCTCTGCTGTTTCCTGAAGTCTCAGCTGCTTTACTGACTCATCAATTAGATTTTTTTTCACTCATCTATTCAGATGCCCAGATATTTGTAAGCATGGACACAATCAATATGGATACCATCCAAAGTACATATGCTTTATATTACCAGTTACAGTATTCTTATGCGCTTTAGAGAACAACATACTTCGTTTTACCTGCATTCAATACTAATTTCAGGTCAATAATGTTTTTCTGTAATTCAATGAAGACAGACTAGTTCAGATAGAGCCTGGCCAACCGTGAGGGCAATAGCATACACAACAGTATCATTGGCATACAAGGGCAGTTTACAGTTTTTTACAGACACGTTCCATTTATTTAATGGAAACCGTAAAAAGTACAGGACCCAGAATCGACCCGAGGAACAACTTTCATAATATCCAGGAAACCTGATGTAACACCATCAGTAGATACACATTGAGTTATCTGTCAAGTAATTTTTCAAACAGTTAAATGTATCCTGGTCTAGGCCAATTTAGGAAAGCCTTTGAATTAGCAGTGAGGGATCAACAGTATAGAAAGTCTTTGACAGTTTAATGAAGAGGGCTGCACTGCTTTTTATCTTTACAGTTAACCACGTCATTTATAACTAGGTATGCAACAGAGATAGTGCTATGACCTGGTTTAAAACCCGACTGATGTACATTTATAATACACTTAACTGAGAATTAATCACGGATTATAAAATTTTAGCTAGCCAAGAAATTTTTGAAATATGGCAATTAAATTATTTAGGTCACAAGCTGTCATGTCCGGACCATAGTTCTTATGTGTTTTGCTTGTTTTAGTGTTGGTCAGGACGTGAGCTGGGTGGGCATTCTATGTTGTGTGTCTAGTTTGTCTGTTTCTGTGTTCGGCCTAATATGGTTCTCAATCAGAGGCAGCTGTCAATCGTTGTCCCTGATTGGGAATCATATATAGGTGGCTTGTTTTGTGTTGGGGATTTGTGGGTGGTTGTTTCCTGTCTCTGTGTTTTGTCTGCACCAGATAGGGCTGTATCGGTAAGCCACGTTTGTTATTTTGTAAGTGTTCACAGTTTTGTCTTGTTCATTAAATATGTTGAACACGGAATACGCTGTGTCTTGGTCCGATCCCTGCTACACCTGCTACAGACGAAGAGGAGGAAGGCTGCCGTTACACAAGCTAGCTTTCGTGTAAATTAATCATTTAAAATTCATATGAAAGTAATTTGTTGAACATTTTAACATAATTTGGTGAAAAACGTTAAACTTACATTTGGCAAAGTTATTCCTTATTCTTCTGGAAAATGTTCTCCCAAGCAGGGATGTATCCACCATTTAATTCAGAATTGTTTAGAATTTCCGGAGCACCGCAAGGTGTTATGGGATAGCCTCCCCAGCGAAGGATACACGGCATGCTGCCTTCAAAATTGTCTGAATGAAGGCACATTAGAAGGCAGCATTTTTGGGTACCTTGGGATTGTCTTTTGTCATTTATGAATGTGTTATTCAATGCGTTTCTATGGGCTTTAGTAGATAAGGCCAAATTCAATATTTTATCAAATAATGTTTTTGTATTTCTTTATAGATACAGGGGTCCTAAAATTCAAAATCAAATAGCTAAATGATCCATGGTATGACCATCTTGATCAGGCTTAGACTTTTAGAGGTTTTTAATGCTTTGTCTAGACACTTGAGTGTAAAGTGTGAAGAAGTAAAGTTGAAAATCACAATTAAAATAATTTAAAAAAATGTCAATATTTATAGACTTAGAGTATTAAATTAAATACAGCAGGTATATTATGAATAATACAGTATCTCCATAGAGGTACTCTAAACAACAATCCCCCACTAAAATAACCATCTACTTCACAGATGTTGATAAGAGCTGATAGCTATAGCGTAGTAGTTATACTGTATACTATATGCACAGAGTGGTTCACTGCTTTGGCAATGTTTCAACGCTAGCTGTCAGACACAAATCACACGTTGCTAGCCCTGCACCAAGCTATGACTATATGTTTAATGTTTTGGATCTCAGTGTGTTGCATTATGTGTATATGTGTATGCGTGCGTGGGTGTGTGCGTGCATGTGCTTATCTGTAATCTCTGGCAATCTCCTATGGATTGTAATAGGATAGATCTAATATAAATCCTGACCCATTGAGATTCTCTACCAGGTGAACCTTTACTTCTTCTTGCACCTCTTTTCGGTTCTGTTCTCTCACTGGATCACTGAAATCAACTAATGTTATATCATTATCATAGAGAAATTTGCTCAAGCTCTCAGTCTCTGCACAGTTCCCATAGGCCCAACTCTTCAACAGAGCAACACAGGATTTGCAAGGATCCATATTCACCCTCTTCATCACATTGAAAGCCTGGCACCTGACATCCTGTGCTAGTTTCATGATGCCATCAAAGTTCTCTCTCTTTGTCTTGTCTGGCCTGTATGTCATCACGGCGTTGGATACACCATAGTGCCAGGTTTGCAGACAGGATACAGCGACCATGATCTGTCCTGCCTTCTTCCCATTGCAGGACATGGATGCTCCAAAATACCTCACTGCTTTAGTACCAGAGCTGAGATTCTTTTGAGAGATGCAGATACACGTGGCAACAAAATGTTTCCTGTTCAAATTCATATTTTTGACACGATCACTCAGGTCCTTCTTTATGGCATCTTCATTTTCTTCTCCGATGTTGGACACAACCTGGGAGTACAAAAGAACATTTTAAACCAATCTAAAGCCACCACTGTCCGTCCAACATTCTCTGGTTGGCTGGACGAAGCGGAATAGTCACAGAGGAAATAGAGCAGTGATCTATTTATACCACTTCCATGGCTGCTTTGGCAACCCATACTGCTGCGGCGAGCACCAGACAAAGTTAAATTTGAATGCTCATGCTCCACGGGTATCAATGCAGGTTCAGCTTGATAACCACTATGGGAATATTTTTGCTATGATTGTGTGTACATGGGGTGACATACCTGGACCCCTGGACTGCATGGCCGGACTAACCAAATCTGGTGTCATGTGCAAAAATTAGAAGGGGCCCCACCCTTGGTAGTAAGATAAATGTTTTGCCGTTTTAAAGCTATTTTATTGCACATTCTACACATTTTGTCATGGCTTATGTCGTATTCATATGCTATCTGAGTGACTCAAAACACTAACAAAATGAATGAGGGCACCCTACAGGTCGGGGCCCCTTGGCATGTGCTCTGCCTGCCTGGTTGGTAACCCGGCCATGCTGGATCATAAGAGAAGCACAGCTGTCTCTGTCCATCGGTCTGCTACAGTAGCAATAGCCATTAGCCGTTCAAAAAACATTGAATCAAAGCTCTACTACACCTTACACACACATACACAGATGTTACTTATTGTTAGTTTAGAGGAGGAATTGTGTCAACTGAGAAAAGGTTTAAATTGAAAACGTGACTTTTTCTGTATTGTTTTTCTATATGGTTTTCACTGGGATGGTGAGCTAATTCCTGGATGTGTAAGGAATCTGAGGATCCATGAACATTCAACTCCTACCTATTAGTTGTGATACATTTACATAATTAAAATGTATAATATTGTGTGACATTCAAGCAACACTGAAGTAGTCCTGCGAATGAGGGTTGGTGGTGGCAGGTTAAAAAAAATGAAGACGTTTGTCAAAATGCATGTGTGGTTCGCCATCACAAATAAAGGTTTTTATTTTTGACATTTAAAGGATTGCCATTTTTCTATTTATGGCATTCACTTTTACCCAATTTAATACACAAGCATAGCTTTTTTATTTGACTTAGTACAGTTACCGAAATTGCTGTAATAAATTGATAAATAACTGACCTTATCCAGGAAACATGAAAATGGTGTCCTTTTGGGTAATTTCTTGTTGTACTCCATAAATGGCTATAAAGTTAATTTGTGGAATTTATTTCCTTTTTAACATGTTTGAGCCAATCAGTTGTGACAGGGTAGGGATGGTATACAGCAGATAGCCCTATTTGGTAAAAGACCAAGTCCATATTTTTTCTTTAACTAGGCAAGTCAGTTAAGAACAAATTCTTATTTACAATGACAGCCAAGGAACAGTGGGTTAACTGCCTTGTTCAGGGGCAGAACAACAGATTTTTACCTTGTCAGCTCGGTGATTTGATCTGGCAACCTTTAAGTTTCTGGCCCAATGCTCTAACCAATTGGCTACCTGCAGCCCCATTTAAAGCCTTGAAATTGTTCTTGGCCATATTACCTGACTAAGATAAACTCTAGCCCCTAGTTACACAGGTCACATGGTCTTGAAAAACTCAGGGCCCTAGCCAAAATTAAACATTTCGTATAAATTATATGGAAACAGCGTGCTTGCTTTGAAAATATATGCCCATTATTAGGATAATAGGGTAATCCAGTCTATATGGATCATAATGAGGATCACATGAATATTATTCATAGTTTACCTCGGACA
Organism: Salvelinus namaycush; assembly: GCF_016432855.1. Taxonomy (NCBI): domain Eukaryota; kingdom Metazoa; phylum Chordata; class Actinopteri; order Salmoniformes; family Salmonidae; genus Salvelinus; species Salvelinus namaycush. The sequence goes on along the minus strand of NC_052338.1, from coordinate 19,787,468 downwards.
GAAGCTGAGTGTTCACATTACAGAGCTCAGTCATTGCTTCGATGAGTTTAAGTGCATCTTCCTTAAAATAGTCACTGTCCCGGATAGCATAGCGTTGCACCCTAAAAAGACATTGTCAAATGTAATGTTATTCAGTTATTCTATTCACCATTCTTAAGCATGTGAAAAATTTGAAAAATAATGTTTACTGTGAATTGGTGTCAAACTGCAGTAACCTGCGGGAGTAGGCCTACGTTCCTCATCCCCACACTCAACTGTTACTGTCTGATAGCTGGGAGTTAAAGGGACACTAACACTTTTTAACCTCCTATTAATTATCTCCAGTACCATTCTGTGTTGGACCCCAGCAAGATTACAGATTATGTTGTGCTGTCAGCTAATTGTGATTTTGTTTTCAATCATACCAGTGTCTACATATGTGAAAAACTGCACAGTAGAGGTCTGCGCGGGACCAAATGGAACACCTGCTCTTTCCATGACATAGACTGACCAGGTGAATCCAGCTGAAAGCTATGATCCCTTATTTATGTTAAATCCTTAAATCCACTTCAATCAGTGCAGATGAAAGGGAGGAGACAGGTTAAATAATCATTTTTAAGCCTTGAGTAAATTGAGACATGGATTGTGTGTGTCATTCAGAGCGTAAATTAGCAAGACAAAATATTTTAGTGCCTTTAAACAGGGTATGGTAATAGGTGCCGGGCGAACCAGTTTCTGTCAAGAACTGCAACGCTACTGGGTTTTTCATACTCAGAAATTGTCTGTGTGTATCAAGAATGGTCCAGCACCCAAAGGACATCCAGCCAACTTGATGCAACTGTGGGAAGCATTGGCGTCAACATGGGCCAGCTTCCCAGTGGAACAACTCAATATTAGGAAGGTATTCTTAATGTTTCGTACACTCAGTGTATATAGAACCTTTTTTTAGTAAAGGGTTCTTTAATATCGTCCAACGATCTAAGCCATTCTATATACAAAATCGTAGATGTCTGTTTAATTGAAACCCCGTTGACATAGGCAAGCTATGGCATCCCCGCTGAGCTTTTTGGAAATGACAAGGTCACATTTCTCCAGCCCTATCCCTGTGCTGTTTACCAAAACAGGGGCAGGGTATTGGCTTTGTTTTTGTTTGAACGGCAGATTGGCCCTTTAACGTTATTATGCCTACGAGCCTAATTATATTATTTTTCAAGTTTAGCCTAGAACTAAAACACCACATAGCCTAGCCTATATTGTGGTACAGAGGGGTAACAATACAAGAACAATGTGGTATTTGTATTTATTAGGGATCCTAATTAGGAGGCAGCAGCTACTCTTCCTGGGGTCCAAACATATTCAAGCACTTACATTACATGTAAAACTAAATATACAACAGTACATCATATAACATTATTACACCACTACATACCAACAATACAAAATGTTTAATACCACAATACAACAATTTCACAATGTATGCATATGCAGGTCTCTGTACCTTTGTGTATGTCTCTTCACAGTCCCCATTGTTCCATAAAATGTATTTTTACCTGTTTCTTTTATCTGAGTCTACTGCTTGCATCAGTTACCTGATGTGGAATAGTGTCATGTAGTCATGGCTCTGTGCAGTACTGTGCACTTCCCATAGTCTGTTCTGGACTTGGGGACTGTGAAGAGACCTCTGGTGACATGTCTTGTGGGGTATGCATGGGTGTCTGAGCTGTATGCTAGTAGTTTAAACAGACAGCTCGGTACATTCAGCTTGTCAACACCTCTTACAAAAACAAGTAGTGATGAAGTCAATCTCTCTTCCACTTTGAGAAATGAGTGATTGACATACATGTCCTTAATGTTAGCTCTCTGTGTACTTTTAAGGGCCAGCCGTGCTTCCCTGTTCTGAGCCAACTGCAATTTTCCTAAGTCCCTCTTTGTGGCACCTGACCATACTGCCGAACAGTAGTCTAAGAGCGACAAAACTAGGACCTGCCTTGTTGATGGTGTTGTTCAGAAGGGAGAGCAGCGCTTTATTATGGACAGACCTCTCCCCATCTTAGCTAATGTTGTATCAATATGTTTTGACCATGACAGTTTACAATCCAGGGTTATTCCAAGCAGTTTAATCACCTCAACTTGCTCAATTTCCACATGATTCATTACGAGATGTAGTTGAGGTTTAGTGAATGATTTCTCTCAAATACAATGCTTTCTGTTTTGGAAATATTTAGGACTAACTTATTCCTTGCTACCCATTCCGAAACTAACTGCAGCTCTTTATTAAGTGTTGCAGTCATTTCAATTGCTGTAGTAGCTCACGTATATAGTGTTGAGCCATCTGCATACATAGACACATTGGCTTTACTCAAAGCCAGTGGTATGAAGTTAGTAAAGATTGAAAAGAGATCATCAAAACTAACTTGTGAAAAAGTATATTATCTAAATCTGAAATATTATATACAAAGTTAAGAAACATGACTGCAAGAACACATCACTCTGGAGTCAGATGTTAACAGTGCATTGACAGCCAGAGTGTAAGTACGTCGGCTTATCTCACTTACAGTTATTTTTGCTCAAATATACAGTACTGTACATGTACTAATTATACATATATTCCTAATTTCCTCTTTCTGAAAACGCTGGATTTTCACCCATTGATTCTGATTTTAACTCCAACCCTTCCGTTGTCCACAGATTAACCCATCTTTCCCAAATTAACCCCCTAGAGTCGATATCGCGGCCCCACGGAAATACAATTTGCATAAAAAAAAATCCCCCCAAAATCTGTCAGTTTAAACGAGATATCTGTTTTGAATCGTCTGAAGGTCCCCTGGTGCCAGTTTTAAAAAATTATGGAAGTATATATGGAGACAGTTTAGTGTCTGATCTTTCTAATGTCTCTCAGACATAGGACAGACTCTTCAGAACAAACTTCCTTCAAAAACATTTTTGGGACTATTTGTTGTTCCATGTACTGAATCTGTTATTCAATGTGTTAGTATGGGCAAACAGCAGTAAGGCCAAAGGAAAAACAAAAATATAAATTCTTCAAGGGGTCTTAACCTTTTCACATGTGGGTTCCGAATATGTCGAACGGTCACCCCAGCGTGAGTTTTTTATGCATGTGATGTCAGATTGCACTCACTGTTCCAAAATGTGAGTGTTACGCAACAAGACGCAACAAGTTAATCTGCACTGCTCTCAAACCAAGACACACTGCCTGCTTTTATTTATAGGGTGTTTCAACTTGTTAACTTCAAATGATGTTCTAAGAAGTTGTTCTTTTCTAGCACCAGTTTGAATTGAGGTGTGTTCCGCCTCATTAATTCACATAGAAGTAGCCCATTTCACTTTTGAGGACAATACATTTTTGGGGGCTTTACTGAGCCGGACAAAGCATTTCCTGATTGTTTCCGCAGATCAAGTATGCAGTCAGAACAGGACCTGCACAAACCTTTTCACATTTTCCGGCTGGTGCCCGCATTGCCTTCATTGTTGTTTTCCTCACCACATGTTTCTATCAAAGTTAGTGCCTTATTACGTTTTAATTGTTTCTGTATGTCGTGTTATGTCCTTTTTTACTGTAGCTCACTGTATGTATGTATTGAGCGTAATGGCCATTGGCTCCAAGGTGGCTGAGCAGTTCAGACGTCTTTTTCCGTATTGTCCGTATTGTCATGTCCTGTATATATATATATTTACACCTTTTCTTCACATATCTTTAATTTATTTTATTATCCAAGAACTCAACTACAAAAGCTTTCCTGCAAAAGCTTTCCTGCAACCCGCTTCACCAATTACAATAAGTATTATTTACCTCAATCTGAAAATCCATCGTGGAAGATAGCCAGGGGCTAATTCAGAAGCTAGCCTGAAAGCTAACCAGAAGCTACTCCGATAGCTAGCCAGAAGCTAATCTGTAGCTGCCCCGAAATTAGCCGGTTTGCTGGCTAGCGTTGGTGTTTCAGCTGCCCACGTTTTGCGGTCATCAGCTATTCCTTTAGCTCGATAATCTACCGGCACTTTTGTGCAACGCGACTCGGACCGGAGCATTCCGGGACTTTTTTTCTCTCAGTTTCCCCGGATTCCAACCGCAGGCTCTGGACACTTGCACCTTGATTTCGCAGCTAGCTAGCTGCATACCGTGTGACTATTGGCTTACGTCGACCCCGGAGCAAACTCAAATCATGCTGGAGCTAGCCAGCTGAGGAGTTCCATCACCATCCGGACCCGTTTCTTTTGTTGCTGCTGCAGATACGGAACCCCACCGGGCCTTCGCGACTGACTGCCGACGTTATCTGCCCGAGGGATTTATCCAACCGGCACCTCCGTCCCGACGTTACCTGAACGCTCATCTGAGGCCCGCTAATCGTTAGCTGTCTTATCGGCTGCTATCTGAACAAAACCCCACTACACGGAACCTACCGACGGAAACGCACGAGGTATCTACAAACAGACCTCCATCCTATGCTGCTACCGATAGCCATATACCCGGCCAGCTGTCTGGATCGCCACGACCCCAACCAACCTCTACTCACTGGACCCTTATTGATCACTCGATTAAGCATGCCTCTCCTTAATGTAAATATGCCTTGTCCATTGCTGTTCTGGTTAGTGTTTATTGGCTTATTTCACTGTAGAGATTCTAGCCCTGCTCTCTATACCATATCCAACCTCTCAGTTCCACCACCCACATATGCGATGACATCACCTGGTTTCAATGATGTTTCTAGAGACAAGATCTCTCTCATCATCACTCAATACCTAGGTTTACCTCCACTGTATTCACATCCTACCATACCTTTGTCTGTACATTATTCCTTTAAACTATTTTATCGCCCCCAGAAACTTCCTTTTACTCTCTGCTCTAGTAGCTCTAGGCGACCAATTCTCATAGCTTTTAGCCGTACCCTTATCGTACTTCTCCTCTGTTCCTCTGGTGATGTAGAGGTGAATCCAGGCCCTGCAGTACCTGGCTCCACTCCTATTCCCCAGGCGCTCTCTTTTGATGACTTCTGTAACCGTAATAGCCTTGGCTTCATGCATGTTAACATTAGAAGCCTCCTCCCTAAGTTTGTTTTGTTCACTGCTTTAGCACACTCTACCAACCCGGATGTTTTAGCCGTGTCTGAATCCTGGCTTAGAAAGACCACCAAAAATTCAGACATTTTTATCCCCAATTACAATATTTTCAGACAAGATAGAACGGCCAAAGGGGGCGGTGTTGCAATCTACTGCAAAGACTGCCTGCAGAGTTCTGTTATACTATCCAGGTCTGTTCCCAAACAATTTGAACTTCTACTTTTAAAAATCCACCTCTCTAAAAACAAGTCTCTCACCGTTGCCGCCTGCTATAGACCACCCTCTGCCCCCAGCTGTGCTCTGGACACTATATGTGAACTGATTGCCCCCCATCTATCTTCAGAGCTCGTGCTGCTAGGCGACCTAAATTTGAACATGCTCAACACCCCAGCCACCCTACAATCTAAGCTTGATGCCCTCAATCTCACACAAATTATCAATGAACCTACCAGGTACCACCCCAATTCCGTAAACACGGGTACCCTCATAGATATCATCCTAACAAACTTGCCCTCCAAATACACCTCTGCTGTTTTCAACCAAGATCTCAGCGATCACTGCCTCATTGCCTGCATCCGTAATGGGTCAGCGGTCAAACGACCTCCACTCATCACTGTCAAACGCTCCCTGAAACACTTCAGCGAGCAGGCCTTCCTAATCGACCTGGCCGGGGTATCCTGGAAGGATATTGATCTCATCCCGTCAGTAGAGGATGCCTGGTCATTTTTTAAAAATGCCTTCCTCACCATCTTGAATAAGCATGCCCCATTCAAGAAATTTAGAATCAGGAACAGATATAGCCCTTGGTTCTCTCCTGACCTGACTGCCCTTAACCAACAGAAAAACATCCTATGGCGTTCTGCATTAGCATCGAACAGCCCCCGTGATATGCAACTTTTCAGGGAAGCCAGAAACCAATATACACAGGCAGTTAGAACAGCCAAGGCTAGCTTTTTCAAGCAGAAATTTGCTTCCTGCAACACAAATTCAAAAAAGTTCTGGGACACCGTAAAGTCCATGGAGAATAAGAACACCTCCTCCCAGCTTCCAACCGCTCTGAAGATAGGAAACACTGTCACCACCGACAAATCCACTATAATTGAGAATTTCAATAAGCATTTTTCTACGGCTGGCCATGCTTTCCACCTGGCTACCCCTACCCCGGACAACAGCACTGCCCTCCCCTCTGCTACTCGCCCAAGCCTTCCCCATTTCGCTTTCTCCCAAATACAGTCAGCTGATGTTCTTAATGAGCTGCAAAATCTGGACCCTTACAAATCAGCCGGGCTAGATAATCTGGACCCTTTCTTTCTAAAACTATCTGCTGAAATTGTTGCCACCCCTATTACTAGCCTCTTCAACCTCTCCTTCGTGTCGTCTGAGATCCCCAAAGATTGGAAAGCAGCTGCGGTTATCCCCCTCTTCAAAGGGGGGGACACCCTTGACCCTAACTGCTACAGACCTATATCTATCCTACCCTGCCTTTCTAAGGTCTTCGAAAGCCAAGTCAACAAACAGATTACCGACCATTTCGAATCACACCACACCTTCTCCGCTATGCAATCTGGTTTCAGAGCTGGTCATGGGTGCACCTCAGCCACGCTCAAGGTCATAAACGATATCGTAACCGCCATCGATAGGAAACAATACTGTGCAGCCGTATTCATTGACCTGGCCAAGGCTTTTGACTCTGTCAATCACCACATCCTCATTGGCAGACTCGACAGCCTTGGTTTCTCTAATGATTGCCTCGCCTGGTTCACCAACTACTTCTCTGATAGAGTTCAGTGTGTCAAATCGGAGGGTCTGTTGTCCGGGCCTCTGGCAGTCTCTATGGGGGTGCCACAGGGTTCAATTCTTGGACCGACTCTCTTCTCTGTTTACATCAATGATGTCGCTCTTGCTGCCGGTGATTCTCTGATCCACCTCTACGCAGACGACACTATTCTGTATACTTCTGGCCCTTCTTTTGACACTGTGTTAACAACCCTCCAGGCGAGCTTCAATGCCATACAACTCTCCTTCCGTGGCCTCCAACTGCTCTTAAATACAAGTAAAACCAAATGCATGCTCTTCAACCGATCGCTGCCTGCTCCTGCCCGCCTGTCCAACATCACTACTTTGGACGGCTCTGACTTAGAATATGTGGACAACTACAAATATCTAGGTGTCTGGTTAGACTGTAAACTCTCCTTCCAGACCCACATCAAACATCTCCAATCCAAAGTCAAATCTAGAATTGGCTTCCTATTCCGCAACAAAGCATCCTTTACTCATGCTGCCAAACATACCCTTGTAAAACTGACCATCCTACCAATCCTCGACTTCGGTGATGTCATTTACAAAATAGCCTCCAAAACCCTACTCAATAAATTGGATGCAGTCTATCACAGTGCCATCCGTTTTGTCACCAAAGCCCCATATACTACCCACCACTGCGACCTGTACACTCTCGTTGGCTGGCCCTCGCTTCATACTCGTCGCCAAACCCACTGGTTCCAGGTCATCTACAAGACCCTGCTAGGTAAAGTCCCCCCTTATCTCAGCTCGCTGGTCACCATAGCAGCACCTACCTGTAGCACGCGCTCCAGCAGGTATATCTCTCTAGTCACCCCCAAAACCAATTCTTCCTTTGGACGCCTCTCCTTCCAGTTCTCTGCTGCCAATGACTGGAACGAACTACAAAAATCTCTGAAACTGGAAACACCTATCTCCCTCACTAGCTTCAAGCACCAGCTGTCAGAGCAGCTCATAGATTACTGCACCTGTACATAACCCATCTACAATTTAGCCCAAACAACTACCTCTTTACCTACTGTATTTATTTATTAATTTATTTTGCTCCTTTGCACCCCATTATTTCTGTCTCTACTTTGCACTTTCTTCCAATGCAAACCAACCATTCCAGTGTTTTTTTTAGTTTTTATTTTACTTGCTGTGTTGTACTCACTTCGCCTCCATGGCCTTTTTATATTTTTATTTATTTATACATATATCTGTTTGCCTTCACCTCCCTTATCTCACCTCACTTGCTCACATTGTATATAGACTTATTTTTTTTCACTGTATTATTGACTATATGTTTGTTTTTACTCCATGTGTAACTATGTGTTGTTGTATGTGTCGAACTGCTTTGCTTTATCTTGGCCAGGTCGCAATTGTAAATGAGAACGTGTTCTCAATTTGCCTACCTGGTTAAATAAAGGTTAAATAAATAAAAAATAAAAAAATAAAAAATGTATTCACGTTTTCAAGTAATACTGACAAATCATGCATTCTGATTCTTGCATAGATTGTAATAGACATTTTTTTTATAGTTTTTTGTTGGTTGATTATGATGAGCTAATGCTAAGCTATTTGCCAGCTATGTGTGGCACCATGTTTGGTGACATTATACAATGCATTCTGTGTGTCACATAAACATCTGTCAGACCAAAGATGTTATAACAAAAGGAGATGAGGGATGTTTCACTCATCTTTCGAGTAAACTTCTGGAAGTGGATGAAGGGAAGTGAATGATCGTAGATGACATACCCCCTTCATCATGCATACTGCAAACAAACCAAACTCATCTTGTCTCTTATCTTTGGTTGATGCGAAAAAAACAAACATGGTGGTGCACACAAACTACCCATCGTTGGATTACTTTCGATTTGAAATATTTTACAAAATTATTTTGATCAATGGTGAGCTCAACCGTGATCTGTTGAATTGTAAATAGCAATTTCGATTAGCGACTTCATATTGTGGTTTCTGGCAGCCGAGAGTTAGCTAAATATGACCGCTTGTGTTAAGTCAATCTTTCCTAAGTTAGTGCTAGGACTAATGTAGGGTTACTGGAAAATAATAAGGGAAATTATATTTAAAAAATGTGTATATATATATACACTACCGGTGTGCAAAGCTGTCATCAAGGCAAAGGGTGGCTATTTGAAGCATCTCAAATATAAAATATATTTTGATTTAACACCTTTTTGGTTACTACATGATTCCATATGTGTTGTTTCATAGTTCTGATGTCTTCACTATTATTCTACAATGTAGAAAATAGTAAAAATAAAGAAAAACCCTTGAATGAGTAGGTGTTCTAAAACTTTTGACTGATAGTGTATGTGTATATATGTACGTGTGTGTGTATGTATGTACAGTATATGTTTGTACATATAATATGTTTATTTTATTTTTGTCCCCCCAAAATATGGGGGATTGGAAATGATGCAGACAATTACATTGATGGAAGCTACAATCTATCAGCAATATTAAAGCTGATCTATCCACTAAAAAAATAAAATGTAGCCTACATTTTCTGGCTTGGATGATTGTGTTATGCTGTTGCTACTTCTGTGAATGTCTGAACATTGCATCAAAAAATAAACTGGTCACATTCAGGACACAACTTTGTAAGGACTGTGTTTGTGCAAAATGTTTCTGAGAAATAACAGTGTGGCCAGCTCAAACACTGACTGTTGCGTCAATCGGAACTGGACGTTCTAAATAAGCATTCTAATCACAGTGGTTTGAGCATATGCTGCAGGGACCACCATAGAATGATCATACCCGTTTGTTGGTATGTGTGAAAAGGTTAAAATTCAAAATCAAATAGATAAATGATCCTTGGTATGACCTTCGTAAAACATTTCCATATGTTAGTTTAGAATGCCAGCGTGTGTACACAGGAGAAAAGCAGGAAGTAAAAGGAGGTGTATCCATCAATTTGTGTTGAGATTTGTTGAATCAACTCAACTGACGCTACAAAAAAAGTTTTCCATCGCATGAGCCATAACAATTAGCATCATTGTAATGAACATTCAACAGAAATTACTGCGAGTGGACCCATGAGTTTACCAGTCAAATTTCCAGGGTTAGAGGGTCCAAGCCTGTTCTATTCATTATATTTCTATGGTTTGCAGGTCCATCTGAACACTGATATTATGACAAAACAACCATTCCTGGACCTGACTCCAAAAACGAGCCACCGATGGACAGTATCAGAAAATATTATCTATTGATTCTGTTTCCTCGTGGCAGAATCTGCACAGGGCTTACTGTTCAATGCTCCATACAGTATATTGAGCATTCTTTTTGTCTAAAATATGTTATATAATAGCTTAAATTGTAACAAACAGATTGTGTCAATTGTTGTTTTATATATCAGTTCATAGATGCGATGCCAAGGTATTGGGACATCAAAAACTTGACTTATACGGTATTGCTGCCAAACCTTTTGACTGAAACTGATAATTTTTTTGATATATACTACTAGCCATTCATCCGTTATTAATTGGTGGCAGACAAAGAAGGAATAAAAGATTTAGTCTAAGTAATTGCATCATCCAATTTTGTGGCAGAGACGCGATTAGTTGGTTATAACTTTGTATTGAGCATACTACTCACTGAACACCCCATACTGTCAGGGTTGTGTGCGGAGAATATCGGAGTCAAGCGCAGGACACAGGTGTAGAGCGAAAACCACAGAGTTTTACTCACAATCAATTGCAAAAATTCCACAAATGGAAATAATCACAAACACAACGTAAAAACCACAACCACTAACGCACAAACAATCACGGACAAAACAGAAATGAAAGCCAGATGGTTAAATAGGGAACATGATGGGGGAATTGGAACCAGGTGTGATTAATACAGACAAAACAAAACGAAACTGAAAAATGGATCGATGGTGACTAGAAAGCCGGTGACGTCGACCGCCGAACACCACCCGAACAAGGAGAAGGGCCGACTTCGGCGGAAGTCGTGACACATACACTGTTATTAGTTGCTTGTGTGACATCATTGTACCGTCCTTGTTTACAGTATCCTTCATAAATATTATACTGTTGTTGTACATTTTTTCCAAGAAAATAGTTTTTTTCCTCTATCAGTACATTGAAGTTTAGCCATACTATTTACTGTAATATTTCATAAATCCAACCCCTTACAGATTGGATTAGTTAAAAAAAAAAAAGTTAATTAAATTAATTTGCAAAAAAGCATGCTGGGAAATATGACAATGAGGCCCTCCCACATATTTTTCACATAGAGAGTAACATAAATAAACTCAATACAGTCGAGTAACAACAACACAACGCAACTGGAAACATTTTATGTGTCCTGTACAGCTGTGCTGAAATGTAGGTAAGGTGACAGACATTCCTAACACTGATCTGAATTAAAAGCATGGAATTAAAATGTCTAATGAATAAATGCACTCTAAACATGACGAAGTGTTTAAAATGTTAACACTTAGGAGACAAAGGTGTTCCAGTGGTTGAAAACTGACTGGAAAAAGTTAACTATCATGTTTAATCTTGTATTCTAAAGGCTTGTGTTTAAAATGAGAACACTTATCGGCAAATCTAAACGCCTAATGTTTAAGTTTTAAACACTGACATTTAGGTTATAAATGTGTCACATCTTTCATGGTTTTACATTGGTTGAGGGTTTAGTGCCTTAATTTTAATATAAGAAAATGTTAGCCCTCCAAACTCGTGCTCATTATAGAGATATTGTAATGAAACAGCAAGGAACAGGTCTCGAACCCTTGACCTTCTAGCCTCGAAGTCCAGCGCGCTATCGACTGTGCCACAAAAGCAAGCTCAATCGTCAGTCGATATCCGTGCTTATAAACGCAGGGTCATTACAATATCTTTACTATACCCTCTTAACTTTGAAAAATGTACAGTGCGATATTACTGGAGAATTAATCAGCGTAATTTTCCCGTAGATAGATGGTTTCAAGATCCTATATTTTTTTAAATCTAAATTCATACTTGCCAGATCATGTACATTTTCTTGGACACAGTGCATTTGGAATGTATTCAGACCCCTTGACTTTTTCCACATTTTGTTACGTTACAGCCATATTCTAAAATGGATTAAAACATTTTTTTCATCATCAATCTACACACAACACCCCATAATGACAAAGCAAAAACTGTTTTTAGATATTTTAGCAAATATTTTTAAAATAAAAAACAGATACGTAAATCAGGTAAGTATTCAGACCCTTTGCTATGAGTCTCGAAATTGAGCTCAGGTGCATCCTGTTTCCATTATTCATCCTTGAGATGTTTCAACAACTTGATTGATGTCCACCTGTGGTAAATTCAATTGATTGGACATGATTTGGAAAGGCACACACCTGTCTACACAAGGTCTCACAGTTGACAGTGTATGTCAGAGCAAAAACAAAGGCATGAGGTTGAAGGAATTGTCCGTAGATCACCAAGCCAGGATTGTGTCGAGGCACAGATCTGGGGAAGGGTACCAAAAAATGTCTGCAGCATTGAAGGTCGCCAAGAACACAGTGGCCTCCATCATTCTTTAAATGGAAGAAATTTGGAACCACCAAGACTCTCGCTAAAGGCCGGCAAACTGAGAAATTTGGTGGAGAAGGGCGTTGGTCAGGGAGCCGATGGTCACAACCATCTCTGCAGCACTCCACCAATCAGGTCTTTATGGTAGAGTGGCCAGACAGAAGCAACTCTTCAGTAAAAGGCATGACAGCCCGCTTGGAGTTTGCCAAAAGGCACCTAAAGGACTCTCAGACAATGAGAAACAAGATTCTCTGGTCTGATGAAACCAAGATTGAACTCTATTGGCATGAATGACAAGCGTCACATCTGGAGGAAACTTTGCACCATCGGTTAGGACATCAACTTTTGTGTATGTCACAAGTAATTTTTCAATAATTGTTTACACACAGATTATTTCACTTACAATTCACAGTATCACAACTCCAGTGGGTCAGAACACTAAGTTGACTGTGCCTTTAAACAGCTTGGAAAATTATGACATGGCTTTAGAAGCTTCTGATAGGCTAATTGACATAATTTGAGTCAATTGGAGGTGTACCTGTGGATGTATTTCAAGGCCTACCTTCAAACTCAGTGCCTCTTTGCTTGAAATCATGGGGAAATGAAAATAAATCACCCAAGACCTCAGAAACAAATTGTAGAACTCCACAAGTCTGGTTCATCCTTGGGAGCAATTTCCAAACCCCTGAAGGTACCACATTCATCTGTACAAACAGTAGTACACAAGTATAAACACCATGGGACCACACAGCAGTCATACTGCTCAGGAAGGAGACGCATTCTGTCTCTTAGAGATGAACGTACTTTGGTGCCAAAACTGCAAATCAATCCCAGAACAACAGCAAAGGACCTTGTGAAGATAATGGGGGAAACCGGTACAAAAGTATCTATATCCACAGTAAAACAAGTCCAAATCGACATTTCCTGAAAGGCCGCTCAGCAAGGAAGAAGCCACTGCTCCAAAGGGATTTTTTACTAGGATTAAATGTCAGGAATTGTGATACACCTTAGTCAAAAACATTTAAACTCAGTTTATGTAAACGTCAGACTTCAACTCTGTGTGTATATGTATATACACTGCTCAAAAAAATAAAGGGAACACTAAAATAACACATCCTAGATCTGAATGAATGAAATATTCTTATTAAATACTTTTTTCTTTACATAGTTGAATGTGCTGACAACAAAATCACACAAAATGCATCAATGGAAATCAAATGTATCAACCCATGGAGGTCTGGATTTGGAGACACTCAAAATTAAAGTGGAAAACCACACTACAGGCTGATCCAACTTTGATGTAATGTCCTTAAAACAAGTCAAAATGAGGCTCAGTAATGTGTGTGGCCTCCACGTGCCTGTATGACCTCCCTACAATGCCTGGGCATGCTCCTGATGAGGTGGCGGATGGTCTCCTGAGGGATCTCCTCCCAGACCTGGACTAAAGCATCCGCCAACTCCTGGACAGTCTGTGGTGCAACGTGGCGTTGGTGGATGGAGCGAGACATAATGTCCCAGATGTGCTCAATTGGATTCAGGTCTGGGGAACGGGCGGGCCAGTCCATAGCATCAATGCCTTCCTCTTGCAGGAACTGCTGACACACTCCAGCCACATGAGGTCTAGCATTGTCTTGCATTAGGAGGAACCCAGGGCCAACCGCACCAGCATATGGTCTCACAAGGGGTCTGAGGATCTCATCTCGGTACCTAATGGCAGTCAGGCTACCTCTGGCGAGCACATGGAGGGCTGTGCGGCCCCCCAAAGAAATGCCACCCCACCCCATGACTGACCCTCCGTCTCATGCTACCACTAGAGTGAAAGCACCGCCAGCATTCAAAAGTGACCAAAACATCAGCCAGGAAGCATAGGAACTGAGAAGTGGTCTGTGGTCACCACCTGCAGAACCACTCCTTTATTGGGGGTGTCTTGCTAATTGCCTATAATTCCCACCTGTTGTCTATTCCATTTGCACAACAGCATGTGAAATTTATTGTCAATCAGTGTTGCTTCCTAAGTGGACAGTTTGATTTCACAGAAGTGTGATTGACTTGGAGTTACATTGTGTTGTTTAAGTGTTCCCTTTATTCTGCGCTGTGTAAAGACAGACTGACAGGGTTGAGACAATTAATTGTAGTTTATCTTAATGTTGATAACTGCAGTGGCCAAAACAAGAACAAGTTTGTGGTCTGGTATTGTGCAGGCCACACCAAGTTTGCCACCGACAGGTGCTTCAGCCTCATCAGGCAGCGCTTCAGAAAGACCAGAGTGAACACTTTGTCTGAGATTGCTGGTGTTGTAAAGGACAGCACTGTGACACTGTTCAACATCCCACAGCAGGTTGGACTAGATGATGGTACGGTGCTGGAGGAAAGCTATGGCTGGCAACAACACCTGACTACGTACTTCAGGCCACTGCCACAGATCAAGCAGTACCAGCACTTCAGGTGAATATCATTTTCATTGCGTTGTATGAGGTTATTCTTCTTATCTAAACTTGGGAGGTAAATTGATGTTGTGCAAGGTTGTAATGTCTTCAATTTTTTTGTTGCTATTTCCTGTTTTACAGCATCAATTCTCTGGAGCCTGGTGTTGTCGCCAAGGAGCGTTCAGACTCAGTCGGGACCAGGTTTCAGCTGCTGCGCAACGCTGACATTCTTCCTCCCATAGATGATCTGCCTGTACCACCTGGACTAGACACAGCTATACACACATATATATTTTTAAAGATCAGGGAGTTGGCTATGGACATCACATGCCCTGCACCAAAGTCAAGGGCAGGACAGAAACAGGCTCTCCCAATATAGATTCCCTTGTTCATGCGTGGTTGGACGGACCAGTTATCAGCACAATCTGCAGTGCCTCTATTTAAATGATTCTCTCCTAACACACATACGTTGAATCTACTATTTTTTGTATCTTGCTGCTCAGCCACTTTACTCCTGATTGTATGCATATAACTACCTCGTCTATCACTGATATCGATATTGTACATAATGTATTTTATTTTATTTATATTGACACTATCTAGTTCTGATATTGCTACTATGCAAGTAAACATTGACTGTACCGTTTACACCTTCTGTAGAGACCCATCTACTTAGCAAGATGTGGCCAGTTTAGGTAAAATTATTTAAAGTATTTTTTGGGGTATCTGTACTTTACCTTACTATTTATATTTTTGGCAACCTTTACTTTTACTTCACTACATTCTGAAAGAAAATAATGCACTTTTTACTCCATACATTTTCTCTGACACCCAAAAGTACTTAAATTTTGACAGGAAAATGGTCCAATTCACACACATATCAAGAGAACATCGCTGGTCATCCCTACTGCATCTGATCTGGCAGACTCACTAAACACAAATGCTTTGTTTGTAAATTGTGTCTGTGTTGGAGTGTACCACAAAATTCAAAGGCCTTTTTCTCAAAGGTGAGTTTACAAGTTTATCAACTTTCAAAGCATAGTTACTTTCCCATTGTTCCTCAAAATTCAGCGTATGATATAACATTTTGTAGCTCTGAGTCTCTACTTTTATCCAATGTAAAAAACACGATTTCAAATTTTGCTACATAAGGCCGATTTGAGCCAGTCGGTCACATATTTACCTATTGTACCTTTACTGTAGCCTGTTCCTATTGCTATGACTACTGTACCAACAGCGACATGGGGATCAGGTCTATCCTGTATGTCTTGCTGAGTCATCGCGGGAATTGTTTTGTACGCTGTGTGGTATTATTGTCACGGCCTGACCTTAGAGATCCTTATTATTCTCTATGTTTGGTTAGGTCAGGGTGTGACTCGGGTGGGAAATTCTATGTTTTCTGTTTCTTTGTTCTTGGCCGAGTGTGGTTCCCAATCAGAGGCAGCTGTCTATCGTTGTCTCTGATTGGGGATAATACTTAGGCAGCCCTTTTTTCCCACCATTAGGTTGTGGGATCTAGTTTTCTGTTTAGTTACTGTTGCCTGACAGAACTGTGCGTTCTCGTTTTCGATTTTGTTATTTTGTTTGAGTGCTTTTTAAATTAAAATCATGAACACTTTCCACGCTGCGCTTTGTTTTGCTCTTTCTACTACCAATGAGAGCCGTTACAATTACAGTGGGGCAAAAAATATCATTTTGACCCCACGGGGTGAGATCTTGAGATATTGAGATAAACTTTTGTTATTGACCAAATACTTATTTTCCACCATAATTTGCAAATAAATTCATTAAAAATCCTACAATGTGATTTTCTGGATTTTCTTTCCTAATTTTGCAGGTCATAGTTGAAGTGTACCTATGATGAAAATTACAGGCCTCTCTCATCTTTTTAAGTGGGAGAACTTGCACAATTGGTGGCTGACTAAATACTTTTTTGCACCACTGTATGTACGGCAGGACCAACTCGGAAAGATAGGTAGGAGCAAGCACATGTAACGCTTTGTAGGTTAACAGTAAAACCTTGAAATCAGCCCTTGCCTTAACAGGAGGCCAGTGTAGGGAGGCTAGCACTGGAATAATATGATCAAATTTTTGGATTCTAGTCAGGATTCTAGCAGCCGTATTTAGCACTAACTGAAGTTTATTTAGTGCTTTATCCGGGTAGAGCATTGCAGTGGTCTAACCTAGAAGTAACAAAAGCATGGATTAATTTTTCTGCATCATTTTTGGACAGAACATTTGATTTTTGCAATGTTACGTAGATGGAAAAAAGCTGTCCTTGAAACAGTCTTGATATGTTCGTCAAAAGAGAGATCAGGGTCCAGAGTAACGCCGAGGTCCTTCACAGTTTTATTTGAGACGACTTTACAACCATCAAGATAAATTGTCAGATTCAACAGAAGATAATTAGTTCATTGACTATAACTGCCTTTGAAGTGAGGGATCTAACATTAAGTGGCCCTATTTTGAGATGTGAGGTATCACAATCTCTTCAATAATGGCAGGAATGGAGGAGGTCTTTATCCTAGTGAGATTGCTAAGGCGAACACCGCCATGTTTAGTTTTGCCCAAACTAGGTCGAGGCACAGACAGTCTCAATGGGGATCGCTGAGCTGACTACACTGACTATGCTAGTGGCAGACTCCACTAAGCTGGCAGGCTGGCTAACAGCCTGCTGCCTGGCCTGCACACTATTTCATTGTGGAGCTAGAGGAGATAGAGCCCTGTCTATGTTGGTAGATAAGATTAGAGCACCCCTCCAGCTAGGATGGAGTCCGTCACTCCTCAGCAGGACAGGCTTGGTCCTGTTTGTGGGTGAGTCCCAGAAAGAGGGCCAATTATCTACAAATTCTATCTTTTGGGAGGGGCAGAAAATAGTTTTCAACCAGCGATTGAGTTGTGAGACTGCTGTAGAGCTCATCACTCCCCCTAACTGGGAGGGGGCCAGAGACAATTACTTGATGCCGACACATCTTTCTAGCTGATTTAAGTGTGCGTAATGAAACAGTTCAGTGACGCTTAGAGGTCAGTGATGTAGACCTCAGGAGCTGGTACGAATGAGCAGCAGTACCGGGAGAATCCGTGACAGCACCCGCCCCCTGACGTGCTGCACCAGCAGCGGGATGACACCGAGACCTCGAGGACGACCACAGGGACGCAGTGCGGGTCTGTTAGGGCCAGTTGCAGCTGCCGAAGTTGAAGCAGCGTTGGACAGACCAGTTTCAGCTGCCGAAGTTGCGGCGTCAGACGGGCCAGTTGCAGCTACTACTACTACTCTGCTTCTAGTAGTACTATACTACTACTCTGCTACTAGTAGTACTCTACTACTACTACAATTATTCTACTACTGCTACTCTGCTACTAGTAGTACTATACTACTACTACTAGTAGTATTCTACTACTGCTACTCTGCTTCTAGTAGTACTCTACTACTCTGCTACTAGTAGTACTATACTACTACTACGCACCTCATGTATGTATAACAGCACTTCACTGATTTGTAAGCTCTAACGACAACTCTACTAAATTCTCCTTAAGACGTTCTACTGTTTTTTGCTAACAAGGCTTTTATAAAGCTTCAGCCTTTAACAACGACTCTCATTTCTGCTCTTTTTAACTCTTGACAAAGTTTCTTTCGGCTTGATTACTTCTCTCTAACTCTTCTCGTCGGAGCAAAAGAGCAAAGACGACTGAAACTGAAAGTCGTCCTTTAACACCTGAGTGTGTACCTCTCTTCCTCTTCACTCTACCTGATTAACTTGTTCTCTGAAGAATTAGTGGTGCCAATCCCTTTTCTGACTCTTTCTTTGTCTCTCATGGAGGTGTATGAACTTTTCTGGAAGCAGTGTGTGAAACTAGAAAATTGATGGTTAACAACAACACTCACATGACTGAACGATTGATTGTAGAAAGTGCTTTAATCAAATAGTACTTCTCTTTTTCCTCTCCCCTCTACCTTAACAGCGGAGTGTGTGAGGTGTATTTGTGTGTGGGCAATGCAATGTAAGAGTGATGCTGAGATTTTTCACTTTAAAATGTATGTCAAACAAAAACCAATGATTGCAAAGCTAAACAAACCATACAACTCTATGCAAGAGGACTACTTTTAACAATTTCCAAGGACATTTTTACAGAAACACATTAACTTGAAGAACAGTGCAGATGCAACATTTGTTCAATAGTGTTTTACATACATTTTTTATATTTGAAATGAAAAATCGGAGTCTCAGCATCACTCTATTACCATGGATTTGCCCATGTGTTGTTTGGGATGCCATGACCAGTGTGTTTGTCCTGTTACTAATGAGGTGCATGGAATCGTGGAGGATTGACTCATGTGTATGTGTGGGAGTGTGTGCGTGTGGGGGGGGGGGATTTTCTTGCAAGTTATTCAATACACTCTCCACAGAGTGAAAGCAGCAGCAGCAGTAGTATGTCGACCATGTTGGTGACCCAGGACTACATGGCCCTGAAGGAGGATGAGATCAGTGTGTCCCAGGGAGAGGTGGTTCAGATCCTGGCCTCTAACCAACAGAACATGTTCCTGGTGTTCCGGGCCGCTACCGAACAGGGCCCTGCTGCCGAGGGCTGGATCCCCGGTTTCGTTCTAGGACACACCTTCGCCATCATCCCCGACTGCCCAGACGAAACCATCAAGTAAGAGACTGTGGCAAATGTACAGTATACGGGGAAAGATTTTAGTGTGACAACAAGATATTGTTAGCCTAAAACTACAGATTGTGTGATATAATGAGATATGTAATTGATTAGTATCTTATATATATCTTACAGTATACCATATACTTTTCAAATGACCCTATTTGTGTTAACAGGAAGTCCTCATCCTGGCACACCACCCTGCGCATCCGCAAGAAGAACTGAGAGGAAAGAGGGAAAGAAAGAGGGCAAGCTGGAAAATTGTTACAGGAAGTATAGAGATGGGCGATCCAATAAGGTTTCTGAAAAAGGAAAGTTATCAGTCCTTTTGTCCAATCATTATTGACCACTTACCCAGTGGTGGGCCGTCAGGGCCTGCAAGGCCTTCTCTGCTGGCCTAAACATCATCAGAATATAATTTTTTTTTAAATATATTTTCCCACAAATATGTATTAAATTATTCCCCAGAGTAAGAGTTATACTCTTCATTTCATAGCTTTCCTCTTGGTTGCACTGCTTCCAGCCCCAGGTTGAGATTTGGAGGGCTGGTATTTATGTTAGATCTTTTATCCAATCATATTCAGCCATCATGTGTTGCCAGGGGTCTAAAATCTGCCCTCAGGCCTTCAGAATCAACAGTGCGGGCGCTTGTAGCTTATAGTGAATGGAAATGAAAATCTAGTGTCAACCAATCAGCTTTAGAGTTGGCTATTGTACGCCTGCTGGCTAGCTCCAGTGTTACACAGGAGCCAGCTAGCAGGCGTAGTGCGTGCACGTCTTTTGATTGGATTACCAATATTGAGAGGCAGGTCCTATGGGCAGGTCTATGCAGATCTAGGAAACTGAATTTGATAAACGAATTAATTTGCGTACTACTAAGCTGTTTTTTCAACCCACAATGGCGGAAGGAGGAGAAGATATCGATTTGGTCGAGGATATAATTATAAAGCCATTCTCAAGACGAACTTTTCAAGAAAAGTTAGACATTGTAAGGAGAGGTCGCCCAACGCCACAAAGCCTGTCACAGGCGGGAAAGGGCTTCGTTCGCTCGCCACTTTCAAAGTTTCAACTACGAGCGCTGTCAATGGCTCACAGGCTCCAAGAAGCACTGCAAACTGTACTATGGGGAATGCCTATTATTTGCAAGTGATCGATTTGGTGTTTGGAGCCACACTGGCTTTGCAAACTTGAGTTGTCTAACCAAGGCAGCAACGAGACACCAAAGTACGGCTGGGCACTTACAAGCAATGGTGCTTTTGAAAACTTTTGGGGACACCGGAGTGGATCTACAGCTCAAAGAACAAGCGCGCAGGGCAACGGAGCTGCATAATGAAAAGGTGAAGGGAAATATTGAAAAGACTCATTGATTGTGTCATGTTTTTGGGTAAACACTGTTTACCCAAAAATGTCAATTTGTCAATTTCAAGGTGACGCAACGCCTGGTTATACTGCGCTTCTGTCTAAATGTATAGTGTCTAGAGCCATGGCATCATAATGATGGTAATAAGAGGTGGATTAATTCGGGTGGGACTGTGTAGTACCTCACTGAAGGCCCAGGTCCCAGGCCCACGGCACGCCACTGCACTTACCCCTACCCATAATGCAGAGGTACGTATGTAGAAGTGAGCGGATCGTATAGGTGTGAGCAATATGGTGAAATTCCACTTAGCTTATCAGAGAGCTAGGTGGTGCCAATGTTACTGCATTGCTAGTAACCAACCAATGGGAACCAGCAATGCCCCTTCCCCCTCCAATCATTTCAGATCTACACAAAGTGTTCTTCTTTGACGTCTGACATCCTGTTTTCTGTCTGTTTTTTTCAGCTTCTAAACCCCAACTACATCTATGATGGTAAGTCCCCTATTGTCTTTTAATGTCTAGTCTCAATAAAATGATCTCAATACAGCAGAAAGGATATACAGATATTCAGCAGTGTATTGACTGTGTCCAAGACACTTAGGAACAATAAAGTACATTTTTCTGTTTCAAATAATAATCAAAGAACGAGGAGAGATCACCACCAACAATCTACAGATCAAATCATTTTAACTTGAAAAGGCAAAAAATTATGTAAATACATGACATGCTCTCACTATGACACACCCCCTAGCCCGGCTACAGGTACACACACACACGGGAACACATACACTCGGCTACAGGTACACACATGGAACACATACTGTACATGCACACACACGGCTACAGGTACACACACACGGAAACACATACATGCACACACACACACGGCTACAGATGCAGACGAGAGAGAGACACACATACACACACAAAGGCACACACACACAGCATCGGCTACAGGTACACACACTCACAGGAACACATACATGCCCACACACACGGCATCGGCTACATATGCAGATAGGGAGAGAGACACACACACACACACACACACACACACACACACACACACACACACACACACACAGGGCTACAGGTACACACACACACACACGTGTGTGATCGTGAAACCGTAAGCTCTATTAATATGTTCCTTCTTGTTGTGGGTTAAATACCAGGGATCACATTCACACACTCACTGTACTGGAAGTCACTTTGGATAAAATGACCCTCTAAGTGGCATACAGTGCCTTCAGAAAGTATTCATAACCCTTGACTTATTCCACATTTTGTTGTTACAGCCTGAATTCAAAAATGATTAAATATAATTCTCACCCATTTACACACAATACCCCATAATGACAAAGTGAAAACATGTTTTTAGAAATGTTTGCAAATTTATTGAAAATGAATTACAGAAATATCTCATTTACATTGCAAGCTCCATGCTCTACCAACTAAGCCACATGGGATCTTTGGGACAACTCTACAACACAACACTGATGACTGATTCTGGTGTATATGGTAGTAAGGCTTCAAGACTGGAGTGGCCTAGCCAGTCTCCAGACCTGAACCCAATAGAAAATCTTTGGAGGGAGCTGAAAGTCCGTATTGCCCAGCGACAGCCCCGAAACCTGAAGGATCTGGAGAAGGTCTGTATGGAGGAGTGGGCCAAAATCCCTGCTGCAGTGTGTGCAAACCTGGTCAAGAACTACAGGAAAAGTATGATCTCTGTAATTGCAAAAAAAGGTTTCTGTACCAAATATTAAGTTCTGCTTCTCTGTATCAAATACTTGTCATGCAATAAAATGCAAATTTAATTACTTAAAAATCATGCAATGTGATTTTCTGGATTTTTGTTTTAGATTCCGTCTCTCACAGTTGAAGTGTACCTATGATAAAAATTACAGACCTCTACATGCTTTGTAAGTAGGAAAACCTGCAAAATCGGCAGTGTATCAAATACTTGTTCTCCCCACTGTATATACACCATTAGGCATAGTGTTAATGTGAAATGTATGTCAATATTTTCATTTGTACCCCTTCTGTGCTTTGTTTAATATTTGAATAATTTATTTTCCCTCCATCTTTCTTGAACACATTTACAAAGTTTGGCAGTGTGTGGGCCATTAGGTTTTATTGCAATGTCACAACATCCAGCATTTACTTTAGACTACTGTATGAACATTATAATTGTGTATTGTAGTAGGCCTAGACATTAGATGGGTTTTTATCAAATTGGGTATTCAGCTCTCAAAGTAGTCCTATAACAGGTAATCTGAGAAGATAGTCAGTTTATTTATCAGCACAAACCATCTAATGTCAGCGTGGTTCTGCAGTGAGCTGTCCAAAGCGCTAAAATTAGGGTTATCCACTCCGGACGAGGCCACCAGCCACTCCTTCGCCCATGCTCCTGGACTGCTCCATAGGATCTGGGCCCATATTTTTAAAGCATCTCAGCATAGAAGATATGATCTAGGATAAGCCCTCACCCCCCTGCTTTAATCTCTGGAAATGCAGGGGGTTTCTGAAAACTTCTCCTACCTGTTTCAAACTAGACTATTGTAGACTTATGTTGAAAAAAAGGTAATGTCCATTCACTGGTTACGGCTTCCACAATTCACCAGTGCCAAGTTGGATGTCTGTTAAAACTCTTGTTGTTAATACTAGACTTCTCTTTTACTCAGCTGGCACTCCCTGAGGGCAAGTCTCCTTAGGAGTTCTAGGATGCATCCCAAATGGCAACCTATTCCTTTTATAGAGCACTACTTTTGACCAGGGCCCAGGTCAACAGTTGTGCATTATAAAAGGGAATAGGGTACCATTTGGGACACATCCCTAAAGTTCATGAGCTGAATTTCAAAACAAGTTATTTTAATTACCAACCATCTACAACACAACACTGATAAGGGATTCTGTATATGATGCATATGATAGTTTAAAGCATTTCTAAGTGTCTACAGACATTGTTCATTTGGGATGAATCAGGGGCTATTTAGTGGTTTAACCCTGGCCCCAATCTGGAAATTAACCATTACGTGTTGGGAAAATCTGACCCTGCATCAGTAGTCAAGGACAACAGTTACCTCCTCTGAATCAAATGTGTTGTCGCCAACTAGGGCTGGAATACAGGTTATAGGTGAAAGAGGGAGTATAATGTTTCATTAGAACACTGTGGCCAAACAGGTTAGTTACAGGAGGTTTGTTTCTTTATGACAGACATTCTGAGAAGACATGAAATATACCCAACCCACATTTACCCAACCCTATCATATAATGAAATGTGTTTTTGTCACGTTTGCTGTAAGGGAAGTATATTGAATTACCTGATAGGAGCATGCAAAACTGGATCAGATCCTTCTGGCAGACAGCGATGGAGGGAGGAAGCCTAATGTTCAGTGAATTACTTGGGTAAGTTGCCATATGGACCAATATAATTATTAATGACATGTTTGTTGTTCTCCATTTTATCTTCTATGATACAAATTACCAATAATTGTAACGGCTGTCGTCAGTGGAAGAAGGTGAGGACCAAGGTGCAGCGTGATAAGTGTTCATGATGTTTAATAATATTCCAAAACTGAACACTGAATAACAAAACAACAAAGAAACAACCGAAACAGTTCTGTCTGGTGCAGACACACAAAGACTGACAATAACCACCCACAAAACCCAACAGAAAACAGGCTACCTAAATGTGGTTCCCAATCAGAGACAGTGACTAACACCTGCCTCTGATTGAGAACCATATCAGGCCAAACTAGAAACCCAACACAGAAACACAAAACATAGATAACCCACCCAACTCACGCCCTGACCATACTAAAACAAAGAAAATACAAAAGAACTATGGTCAGAACGTGACAATAATAAAATGTGTATATTGGTGATTTGTACAATACGACTTGACATGAACATACTTTATGAACAAGAGAAAGCTAACAAGTGTACCAATAGATACATTTTCCATATAGTTTACAAAGGGGATTGGCTATCACTCAGCAAACCACCTTTAGCTGCTTTGACCTGGGGCCATACCCTTCAAACTGTTATGTTGCATTAAAGTGGGAAACTCGCATAATACTGTAGCGACCCGCTTGGACAATTGTGCGCTTGTTTTCTAACGTTCTTCTATTGTGTGTTGTTGGTGCACATTCCCAGTTATTTATGTAGGTTTTGCGGGGTTCATCATGACAGATTTTCTGCCAATCAAAGGAATGTCTGGAATGTTTCGGTGTCAGGCGTTTGGATTGGATTACCAATATTGAGAGGCAGGTCCTATGGGCAGGTCTATGCAGATCTAGGAAACTGAATTTGATAAACAAATTAATTTGCGTACTACTAAGCTGTTTTTTCAACCCACAATGGCGGAAGGAGGAGAAGATATCGATTTGGTCGAGGATATAATTATAAAGCCATTCTCAAGACGAACTTTTCAAGAAAAGTTAGACATTGTAAGGAGAGGTCGCCCAACGCCACAAAGCCTGTCACAGGCGGGAAAGGGGTTTGTTCGCTCGCCACTTTCAAAGTTTCAACTACGAGCGCTGTCAATGGCTCACAGGTTCCGAGAAGCACTGCAAACTGTACTGCTGGGAATGCCTATTATTTGCAAGTGATCGATTTGGTGTTTGGAGCCACACTGGCTTTGCAAACTTGAGTTGTCTAACCAAGGCAGCAACGAGACACCAAAGTACGGCTGGGCACTTACAAGCAATGGTGCTTTTGAAAACTTTTGGGGACACCGGAGTGGATCTACAGCTCAAAGAACAAGCGCGCAGGGCAACAGAGCTGCATAATGAAAAGGTGAAGGGAAATATTGAAAAGACTCATTGATTGTGTCATGTTTTTGGGTAAACACTGTTTACCCAAAAATGTCAATTTGTCAATTTCAAGGTGACGCAACGCCTGGTTATACTGCGCTTCTGTCTAAATGTATAGTGTCTAGAGCCATGGCATCATAATGATGGTAATAAGAGGTGGATTAATTCGGGTGGGACTGTGTAGTACCTCACTGAAGGCCCAGGCCCCAGGCCCACGGCACGCCACTGCACTTACCCCTACCCATAATGCAGAGGTACGTATGTAGAAGTGAGCGGATCGTATAGGTGTGAGCAATATGGTGAAATTCCACTTAGCTTATCAGAGAGCTAGGTGGTGCCAATGTTACTGCATTGCTAGTAACCAACCAATGGGAACCAGCAATGCCCCTTCCCCCTCCAATCATTTCAGATCTACACAAAGTGTTCTTCTTTGACATCTGACATCCTGTTTTCTGTCTGTTTTTTTCAGCTTCTAAACCCCAACTACATCTATGATTGTAAGTCCCCTATTGTCTTTTAATGTCTAGTCTCAATAAAATGATCTCAATACAGCAGAAAGGATATACAGATATTCAGCAGTGTATTGACTGTGTCCAAGACACTTAGGAACAATAAAGTAAATTTTTCTGTTTCAAATAATAATCAAAGAACGAGGAGAGATCACCACCAACAATCTACAGATCAAATCATTTCAACTTGAAAAGGCAAAAAATTATGTAAATACATGACATGCTCTCACTATGACACACCCCCTAGCCCGGCTACAGGTACACACACACACGGGAACACATACACACGGCTACAGGTACACACACACGGAAACACATACATGCACACACACACACGGCTACAGATGCAGACGAGAGAGAGACACACATACACACACAAAGGCACACACACACAGCATCGGCTACAGGTACACACACTCACAGGAACACATACATGCCCACACACACGGCATCGGCTACATATGCAGATAGGGAGAGAGACACATATACACACACACACACACACACACACACACACACACACACACACACACACACACACACACACACACACACACACACACACACACACACACACACACACACACACACACACACACACAGCATCGGCTACAGGTACACACACACAAACCTGTGTGTGATCGTGAAACCGTAAGCTCTATTAATATGTTCCTTCTTGTTGTGGGTTAAATACCAGGGATCACATTCACACACTCACTGTACTGGAAGTCACTTTGGATAAAATGACCCTCTAAGTGGCATACAGTGCCTTCAGAAAGTATTCATACCCCTTGACTTATTCCACATTTTGTTGTTACAGCCTGAATTCAAAAATGATTAAATATAATTCTCACCCATTTACACACAATACCCCATAATGACAAAGTGAAAACATGTTTTTAGAAATGTTTGCAAATTTATTGAAAATGAATTACAGAAATATCTCATTTACATTGCAAGCTCCATGCTCTACCAACTAAGCCACATGGGATCTTTGGGACAACTCTACAACACAACACTGATGACTGATTCTGGTGTATATGGTAGTAAGGCTTCAAGACTGGAGTGGCCTAGCCAGTCTCCAGACCTGAACCCAATAGAAAATCTTTGGAGGGAGCTGAAAGTCCGTATTGCCCAGCGACAGCCCCGAAACCTGAAGGATCTGGAGAAGGTCTGTATGGAGGAGTGGGCCAAAATCCCTGCTGCAGTGTGTGCAAACCTGGTCAAGAACTACAGGAAAAGTATGATCTCTATAATTGCAAAAAAAGGTTTCTGTACCAAATATTAAGTTCTGCTTCTCTGTATCAAATACTTGTCATGCAATAAAATGCAAATTTAATTACTTAAAAATCATACAATGTGATTTTCTGGATTTTTGTTTTAGATTCCGTCTCTCACAGTTGAAGTGTACCTATGATAAAAATTACAGACCTCTACATGCTTTGTAAGTAGGAAAACCTGCAAAATCGGCAGTGTATCAAATACTTGTTCTCCCCACTGTATATACACCATTAGGCATAGTGTTAATGTGAAATGTATGTCAATATTTTCATTTGTACCCCTTCTGTGCTTTGTTTAATATTTGAATAATTTATTTTCCCTCCATCTTTCTTGAACACATTTACAAAGTTTGGCAGTGTGTGGGCCATTAGGTTTTATTGCAATGTCACAACATCCAGCATTTACTTTAGACTACTGTATGAACATTATAATTGTGTATTGTAGTAGGCCTAGACATTAGATGGGTTTTTATCAAATTGGGTATTCAGCTCTCAAAGTAGTCCTATAACAGGTAATCTGAGAAGATAGTCAGTTTATTTATCAGCACAAACCATCTAATGTCAGCGTGGTTCTGCAGTGAGCTGTCCAAAGCGCTAAAATTAGGGTTATCCACTCCGGACGAGGCCACCAGCCACTCCTTCGCCCATGCTCCTGGACTGCTCCATAGGATCTGGGCCCATATTTTTAAAGCATCTCAGCATAGAAGATATGATCTAGGATAAGCCCTCACCCCCCTGCTTTAATCTCTGGAAATGCAGGGGGTTTCTGAAAACTTCTCCTACCTGTTTCAAACTAGACTATTGTAGACTTATGTTGAAAAAAAGGTAATGTCCATTCACTGGTTACGGCTTCCACAATTCACCAGTGCCAAGTTGGATGTACGTTAAAATTCTTGTTGTTAATACTAGACTTCTCTTTTACTCAGCTGGCACTCCCTGAGGGCAAGTCTCATTAGTAGTTCTAGGATGCATCCCAAATGGCAACCTATTCCTTTTATAGAGCACTACTTTTGACCAGGGCCCAGGTCAACAGTTGTGCATTATAAAAGGGAATAGGGTACCATTTGGGACACATCCCTAAAGTTCATGAGCTGAATTTCAAAACAAGTTATTTTAATTACCAACCATCTACAACACAACACTGATAAGGGATTCTGTATATGATGCATATGATAGTTTAAAGCATTTCTAAGTGTCTACAGACATTGTTCATTTGGGATGAATCAGGGGCTATTTAGTGGTTTAACCCTGGCCCCAATCTGGAAATTAACCATTACGTGTTGGGAAAATCTGACCCTGCATCAGTAGTCAAGGACAACAGTTACCTCCTCTGAATCAAATGTGTTGTCGCCAACTAGGGCTGGAATACAGGTTATAGGTGAAAGAGGGAGTATAATGTTTCATTAGAACACTGTGGCCAAACAGGTTAGTTACAGGAGGTTTGTTTCTTTATGACAGACATTCTGAGAAGACATGAAATATACCCAACCCACATTTACCCAACCCTATCATATAATGAAATGTGTTTTTGTCACGTTTGCTGTAAGGGAAGTATATTGAATTACCTGATAGGAGCATGCAAAACTGGATCAGATCCTTCTGGCAGACAGCGATGGAGGGAGGAAGCCTAATGTTCAGTGAATTACTTGGGTAAGTTGCCATATGGACCAATATAATTATTAATGACATGTTTGTTGTTCTCCATTTTATCTTCTATGATACAAATTACCAATAATTGTAACGGCTGTCGTCAGTGGAAGAAGGTGAGGACCAAGGTGCAGCGTGATAAGTGTTCATGATGTTTAATAATATTCCAAAACTGAACACTGAATAACAAAACAACAAAGAAACAACCGAAACAGTTCTGTCTGGTGCAGACACACAAAGACTGACAATAACCACCCACAAAACCCAACAGAAAACAGGCTACCTAAATGTGGTTCCCAATCAGAGACAGTGACTAACACCTGCCTCTGATTGAGAACCATATCAGGCCAAACGAGAAAACCAACACAGAAACACAAAACATAGATAACCCACCCAACTCACGCCCTGACCACACTAAAACAAAGAAAATACAAAAGAACTATGGTCAGAACGTGACAATAATAAAATGTGTATATTGGTGATTTGTACAATACGACTTGACATGAACATACTTTATGAACAAGAGAAAGCTAACAAGTGTACCAATAGATACATTTTCCATATAGTTTACAAAGGGGATTGGCTATCACTCAGCAAACCACCTTTAGCTGCTTTGACCTGGGGCCATACCCTTCAAACTGTTATGTTGCATTAAAGTGGGAAACTCGCATAATACTGTAGCGACCCGCTTGGACAATTGTGCGCTTGTTTTCTGACGTTCTTCTATTGTGTGTTGTTGCTGCACATTCCCAGTTTTTTATGTAGGTTTTGCGGGGTTCATCATGACAGATTTTCTGCCAATCAAAGGAATGTCTGGAATGTTTCGGTGTCAGGCGTACTTGTGGTTGGTGGAAAGCGGGGTTGACTGTGCAGGGGGCTGAGTAGGGTTCTGGCCACCATAGGGTCTGTTATACTGTCATGTTTCCATTGTGCACCCTTTTTTTACGTCCTGACAGAGTTGGATACAAATAGCGATAAAATAAATCCCTTACCTTTGAAGATCTTCCTCTGTTTGCAATCCCAAAGGTCCCAGCTACACAACAATTGGTTGTTTTGTTCGATAAAGTCCTTCTTTATATCCCAAAAGTCAGTTTAGTTGGTACGCTTGATTCAGTAATCCACCCGTTCAACTCGTGCAACATGCAGACAAAGAAATCCCAAAAAGTTACCGGTAAACTTCGTATAAACAAGTCAAACAACGTTTCTAATCAATCCTCAGGTACCCTAATATGTAAATAAATGATAAAATTTAAGACGGAATGTAGTATGTTCAATAAATAACGAAGAGCGCGCCCTCATTCACGTGCGCGACAAAACTACAGTCCTAATGAAGAACACCTTGGATAAGTTACAACTACTTGTTCATTTTTCAAAAAACAAGCCTGCAACCTTGTATAAAGACTGGTGACATCCAGTGGAAGCCATAGGTACTGCAATCTGGGCGCTATTTGGTTGGAAATTCAATAGGCCAACATAGGAATGGCCAGAGAGCTCAAAAAAGAAAAATCAGAGTGGATTTTCCTCGGGTTTTTGCCTGCCATATCAGTTATGTTTTACTTACAGACATTATTTTAACAGTTTTAGAAACCTCAAAGTGTTTTCTATCAAATAGAACTATTAAATGCATATCCTAGCATCTGAGCCTGAGTAACAGGCAGTTTACTTTGGGGACACGTCAGACTATCCGAACTTCCGAACACTGCCCCCTAGCCCTAAGAGGTTTTAAAGGAGGTGGGGGATGAATATGGTGACGGAGGTGAGTGTGCATGGACGTCGGAGGATCTGGCTGAGAAGTTCTTGAGGGCATTGGGGCACAAAGCCCGCTTGAGGGAGACCGCTCGACAAATGCTAGCTGAAGCAGGCATGGGTGCATTGTCCTCTGTTCTTCATGCGGATTCTGCTGGGCGGACAGAACATGTGACGTCAACTGTGCATGACGGGGAGGCTGGTGCTCAGGATATACAGCGCGTTCAGAAAGTATTCAGACCCCTTGACTTTTTCCACATTTTGTTACGTTACAGCCTTATTGTAAAATTGATGAAATACATAATTGCCTCAATCTACACACAATACCCTATAATGGTAAAGCGAAAACAGGTTTTTAGAAAATGTTGCACATTTATTACAAATAATAACACCTGGATTTTACAATATTTGCACATTATCCATTAAAACCTTCTTCAAGCTCTATCAAGTTGGCTGTTGATCATTGCTAGACAGCCATTTTCAGGTCTTGCTATAGATTTTGAAGTCGATTTAAATGTAAACTGTAATTAGGCCATTCATGAACATTCAATGTCGTCTTCATAAGCAACTTGTGTATATTTGGCCTTGTGTTTTAAGCTATTGTCCTGCTGAAAGGTACATTTGTCTCCCAGCGTCTGTTGGAAAGCAGACAACCAGGTTTTCCTCTAAGATTTTGCCTGTGATTAGCTCTATTACATTTATTTTTATCCTAAAAAAAGACTCCCAAGGGATTGCCGAGGACAAGCATACCCATAACATGATGCAGCCACCACCATGCTTAAAAATATGAAGAGTGGTACTCAGTGATGTGTTGTGTTGGATTTGCCCCAAAGATAACACTTTGTACTCAGGACATAAAGTTCATTTCTTTGCCACATTTTTTGCAGTTTTGCTTAAGTGCCTTATTGCAAACAGAATGCATGTTTTTCATTCTGTACAGGCTTCCTTCTTTTCACTCTCTCATTGAGGTTAGTATTGTGGAGTAACTACAATTTTCTATCACAGCTATTCAACTCTGTAACTGTTTTAAAGTCACCATTGGCCTGGTGGTGAAATTTCTGAGCGGTTTACTACCTCTCCGGTAACTGAGTTAGGAAGAACACCTGTAACTTTGTAGTGACTTTTTCATTACCATCTACGAACAAGTGCCCTTCCTTGCGAAGCATTGGAAAACATCCCTGTTCTCCCTGCAACTTGTGATTTATTAAGCACATTTTTACTCCTGAACTTATTTATTTATATATATATATATATAATATATACCCTGTATTTCAAAGATAATTCGTAAAAATTCAAATAACTTCACATATCTTCATTGTAAAGTGTTTAAACACTGTTTCCCATGCTTTTTCCCAACCATAAACAATTAATGAACATGCACCTGTGGAACGGTTGTTAAGACACTAACAGCATACAGACGGTAGGCAATTAAGTTCACAGTTATGAAAACTTAGGATAAAGACGCCTTTCTACTGACTCTGAAAAACACCAAAAGAAAGATGCCCAGTGTCCCTGCTCATCTGCGGGAACATGCCTTAGGCATGCTGCAAGGAGGCAAGAGGACTGCAGATGTGGCCAGGGCAATAAGTTGCAATGTCCGTACTATGAGACGCCTAAGACAGCGCTATAGGGAGACAGGACGGACAGCTGATCGTCCTCACAGTGGCAGACCGCGTGTAACAACACCTGCACAGGATCGGTACATCCGAACATGACACCTGCGGGACAGGTACAGGATGGCAACACCATTGGCCCGAGATACACCAGGAACGCACAATCCCTCCATCAGTGCTCAGACTGTCCCCAATAGGTTGAGAGAGGCTGGACTGAGGGCTTGTAGGCCTGTTGTAAGGCAGGTCCTCACCAGATATCACCGGCAACAACGTTGCATATGGGCACAAACCCACCGTCGCTGGACCAGACAGGACTGGCAAAAAGTGCTCTTCACTGACGAGTCTTAGTTTTGTCTCACCAGGGGTGATGCTCGGATTCGTGTTTATCGTCGAAGGAATGAGCGTTACACCGAGGCCTGTACTCTGGAGCGGGATCGATTTGAAGGTGGAGGGTCCATCATGGTCTGGGGCGGTGTGTCACAGCATCATCGGACTGAGCTTGTTGTCATTGCAGGCAATCTCAACGCTGTGAATTACAGGGAACACATCCTCCTCCCTCATGTGGTACCATTCCTGCAGGCTCATCCTGACATGACCCTCCAGCATGACAATGCCACCAGCCATACTGCTCGTTCTGTGCGTGATTTCCTGCAAGACAGGAATGTCCTCAATCCCATTGAGCACGTCTGAGACCTGTTGGATCGGAGGGTGAGGGCTAGGGCCATTCCCCCCAGAAATGTCTGGGAACTTGCAGGTGCATGGTGGAAGAGTGGGGTAACATCTCACAGCAAGAACTGGCAAATCTTGTGCAGTCTATGAGGAGGAGATGCACTGTAGTACTTAATGCAGCTAGTGGCCACACCAGATACTAAATGTTACTTTTGAGTTTGACCCCCCCTTTGTTCAGGGACACATTAGTCAATTTCTGTTAGTCACATGTCTATGGAACTTGTTCAGTTTATGTTTCAGTTTTTGAATCTTGTTATGTTCATACAAATATTTACACATGTTAAGTTTGCTGAAAATAAATGCTGTTGACAGTGAGAGGACGTTTCTTTTTTTGCTCAGTTTGAGGTCACTTAGAAATGTCCTTGTTTTTGAAAGAAAAGCAATTTTTTTGCCCATTAAAATAACATCAAATTGATCAGAAATACAGTGTAGACATGGTTAACGTTGTAAATGACTATTGTAGCTGGAAACGGCAGATTTTTAATAGAATATCTACACAGGCGTCCAGAGTCCCATTATCAGCAACCATCACTCCTGTGTTCCAATAGCATGTTGTGTTAGCTAATCCAAGTTTTTCATTTTAAAAGGCTAATTGATCATTAGAAAACCCTTTTGCAATTATGTTATCAGAGCTGAAAACTGTTAGTTAACTCAATTCCAATGTATCCATAATATTCTAATCTCTTTGAGCACCAGAAGGTGATAGTTGGTATTATGATTGCCCCTATGGTTCATTGAGGTACTTCAAACTGTATTGTAGTCCCCTAGCATTATAATTATATATCTTGGACACTAATTCGATTTTTATGAATATTAAAAAAAAAAATTGGATCTTCATTCTTTGGTCCATGTATTTATGAGCCATAACTGTTTATCATCAAGTAGTATGTTCATTAAATCCATCTTCCTTTGAGGATCTATTATTTTAACAGATTGTACATCAAGATCCAAATTGTTTTTGAATAGGATCATAATATCTTTTACATTTCTTAACCCATGACTGAAATATATTTTACCATCCCATTCTTTTCGCCAGGCCACTTTGTCAAAAGATATTGCATGAGTTTCCTGAAGACAATAAATATGGTAATCCTTCTTTAGCAATGCAAAAACGACTCTTCTTTTCTTATCATCAGTTAAACAATTATAATTATTGTTAGCTATACTTAATTCACTGATTACCATGATGGGTTATATTTTAAAGATACTTATCATTATCACTATTTTGAAATACTTATCCATACTAACTAAGTAGACCTCCAGTTTTCCTTCAATAACCCTTCCCCAAATTGTTTTTAAAACAGACAAAAAACAAACAATAAATCCCTCACCTTTCCCCTTAGATGCTTCCTGCATGAATCTGTCCTGTTGCACTAGTGAGAGTGCGACTTTATTGTTTCCTCCGTAGTGGTCATTCCCAATAATGCAGATTATTGGTCAGTGGCTATGTCTCTATACAATACAAATACAATTATGGAGTCTTAAAAGGAGTCCTGGGTAAGGCCAAAATGTCACAAATATTCAAATGTCAATAATTATTTCTCAATTATGCTTTAAGATACAAATGTCAAATTGGACAAAAATCCTTTCTTCAAAAGGATCCTTCTATGGATAACATTTATTGAAAATCCAGAAAAAACTGGAGGTTTTGTGAGGAATCAACCTCTTTGAAGCGGTAGGTTTTCAGACATTTTCAGATGGGCACGGAATCTGCTGTCCTAAAATATATATCTGCATATATCCTAAAATACAGTGGCTTGCGAAAGTATTCACCCCCCTTGGCATTTTGTTTCCTTACAACCTGGATTTAAAATATATTTTGGGGGGGTTTGTATCATTTGATTTAAACAACATGCCAACCACTTTGAAGATGCAATATATATATTTTTGTGAAACAAACAAGAAAACTTGAGCGTGCATAACTATTCTCCCCCCAAAGTCAATACTTTGTAGAGCTACCTTTTGCAGCATTACAGCTGCAAGTCTCTTGGGGTATTCCTCTATAAGCTTGGCACATCTAGCCACTAGGATTTTTGCCAATTCTTCAAGGCAAAACTGCTCCAGCACCTTTAAGTTGGATGGGTTCCGCTGGTGTACAGCAATATTTAAGTCATACCACAGATTCTCAATTGGATTGAGGTCTGGGCTTTGACTAGGCCATTCCAAGACAGTAAAATGTGTCCCCTTAAACCACTCAAGTGTTGCTAGATGGTGAACCTCCGTCCCAGTCTCAAATCTCTGGAAGACTGAAACAGGTTTCCCTCAATAATTTCCCTGTATTTAGCGCCATCCATAATTCCTTAAATTCTGACCAGTTTCCCCAGTCCCTGCCAATGAAAAACATCCCCACAGACATAGCATTTTCCTTGATGGCTAAAAACCAGAGTACCTTCTTCCATATGTTTGGGGAGTCTCCCACATAACTTTTGGCGAACACGTGTTTTCTAAC
This sequence comes from Salvelinus namaycush, assembly GCF_016432855.1. NCBI lineage: Eukaryota > Metazoa > Chordata > Actinopteri > Salmoniformes > Salmonidae > Salvelinus > Salvelinus namaycush. The sequence continues at coordinate 19,751,866 of NC_052338.1, read as the reverse complement.
TTTTTTTGTAAGCAATGGCTTTTTTCTGACCACTCTTCCGTAAAGCTCAGCTCTGTGGAGTGTACTGCGTAAAGTGGCCCTATGGACAGATACTCCAATCTCCGCTGTGGAGCTTTGCAGCTCCTTCAGGGTTATCTTTGGTCTCTTTGTTGCCTCTCTGATTAATGCCCTCCTTGCCTGGTCTGTGAGTTTTGGTGGGCGGCCCTCTCTTGGCAGGTTTGTTGTGGTGCCATATTCTTTCAATTTTTTAATAATGGATTTAATGGTGCTCTCTGGGATGTTCAAAGTTTGATCTTTTTTTATAACCCAACCCTGATCTGTACTTCTCCAAAACTTTGTCCCTGACCTGTTTGGAGAGCTCCTGTCACGACTTCCGCCAAAGTCGGCCCTTCTCCTTGTTCGGGTGGTGTTCGGCGGTCGACGTCACCGGCTTTCTAGTCACCATCGATCCATTTTTCAGTTTCGTTTTGTTTTGTCTGTATTATACACACCTGGTTTCAATTCCCCCATCATGTTCCCTATTTAACCCTCTGGCTTTCATTTCTGTTTTGTCCGTGATTGTTTGTGCGTTAGTGGTTGTGATGATTTCGTGTGTGTTTGTGATTGTTTCCATTTGTGGAACTTTTGCCTATATTTTGAGTAAAACACTGTGGTTTCGCTCAACACCTGTGTCCTGCGCTTGACTCCGATACTTCTCCGCACACAACCTTGACAGCTCCTTGGTCATCATGGTGCACCTTGCTTGGTGGTGGCCCTTGCTTAGTGGTGGTGCAGACTCGGGGGCCTTTCAGAACAGGTGTATATATACTGAGATCATGTGACACTTAAATAAAGTCCACCTGTGTGCAATCTAACTAATTATGTGACTTCTGGGGGTTTTCATTTCACTTCACCAATTTGGACTATTTTGTGTATGTCCATTACATTAAATCCAAATAAAAATCTATTTAAATTACTGGTTGTAATGCAACAAAATAGGAAAAATGCCAAGGGGGATGAATACTTATGCAAGGCACTGTATTTGCAAATTTATCTTCGTTTCAGCACCAATTCGTCTCCTTTTACCTCATTGTTATGTAATATAAATACAGACATTTAAATCAACACTTTTCAGGTAAGTACTTTTAACAGATTTCTTTTTCAGTAACTATTTTATTTTCAGAGGCCAGGGTAGACAACCTGAACCTCAAAGCTGTGGTAGGGGATTATTCTGCTCCATTATCACACAGCTATATGACTCTATATATTCATCTTCAAAGGAGGTCTTGTGATTTATGTTATATATTTATTTAAGTAGGAAAGTCAGTTATCCTGTTATGGCTGCAAGCCCGACGCCGGTACACTTATGACAACATCCAGCTCAAGTGCAGGGCGCGAAATTCAAAATCTATTTTTTTTAAATATTTAACTTTCACACATTAACAAGTCCAATACAGCATTTGAAAGATAAACATCTTGTGAATCCAGCCAACATGTCCGATTTTTAAAATGTTTTACAGAGAAAACACCACATATATTTATGTTAGCTCACCACCAAATACAAAAGAGGACAGACATTTTTCACAGCAACGGTAGCATGCAGGTAGCATGCACAAAGCCAACCTAACTAACCAAGAACCAACCTAAATAACCTAGAAAAAACTCCCTCAGATGACAGTCCTATAACATGTTACACAATAAATCTATGTTTTGTTCAAAAAATTTGCATATTTGAGCTATAAATCAGTTTTACATTACTGCTACCATCATAGCTACAGTCAGAAATAGCACGGGAGTAGCCAGAGTAAATACAGACACCAACGTCAACTACCTAATTACACATCATAAAACATTTCAGAAAAATATATGGTGGATAGCAAATGAAAGACAAAGATCTTGTGAATACAGCCAATATTTCCGATTTTTTAAATGTTTTACAGCGAAAACACCACGTATATTTATGTTAGCTCACCACCAAATACAAAAGACAGACAGACATTTTTCACAGCAACGGTAGCATGCAGGTAGCATGCACAAAGCCAACCTAACTAACCTAGAACCAACCTAAATAACCTAGAAAAAACTCCCTCAGATGACAGTCCTATAACATGTTACACAATAAATCTATGTTTTGTTCGAAAAATGTGCATATTTGAGCTATAAATCAGTTTTACATTACTGCTACCATCATAGCTACCATCATAGCTACAGTCAGAAATCGCACGGGAGTAGCCAGAGTAAATACAGACACCAACGTCAACTACCTAATTACTCATCATAAAACATTTCAGAAAAATATATGGTGGATAGCTAATGAAAGACAAAGATCTTGTGAATACAGCCAATATTTCCGATTTTTTAAGTGTTTTACAGCGAAAACACAATATATCGTTATATTAGCTTACTACAATAGCTAACACACAGCAGCATTGATTCAAGGCAAACGGTAGCGATAGCACAGTTCGACAGATATATGAAATCGCATCCCAAATTGGGTCCTTATCTTTGTTGATCTTCCATCAGAATGTTGTTCAAGGGGTCCTTTGTTCAGAGCCGTCTTTGTTTGGATCCAGAACGAACTATTTCCCTCTTGAATTAGCAAGCACACTGGCCGTGCGGCGCTAACCTCTCCTTCTTGAACAAATTCTTGCAACGCATCACGTCTAAAGTCCCGAATAAATTTCAATAATATAATTAAACTATATTGAAAAAACATACTTTAGGATGATATTGTGACATGTATCAAATAAAATCGAAGCCGGAGATCATATTCACCTATAACGACGGTTTTCCAGGAGGCGATTCCAGGTCCAACTTCGCGCCCTCGAAAAAAAAATAATGGCGGACCTCTCACTCCAAGAGGGTGTATTCAATCCCAGAACAAGATAATCAAGTCATTTCTGCTCTCACTTCCGCTTGACACCCAGGGGAAGGTGTATGACGTGTTTCTATAGTCCCAAGTGACATGCCCTTTTATAGACAAGCTCTTGAAGAGAGACCTCGCTTTTGGAAATCTCACTTCCGGATAGGAAATGGGCTGTAAAAAGAGTTCTGTTTCACTTAGAGAAATAATTCAAACGGTTTTAGAAACTAGAGAGTGTTTTCTATCCAATAGTAATAATAATATGCATATTGTACGAGCAAGAATTGAGTACGACGCCGTTTGAAAATGGGCACCTCTTCCCAGTTACTCAATACGCCCACTGCAGCCATAAGAAGTTAATAAGAACAAATTCTTACTTACAATGACGGCCTAGGAACACTGGGTTAACTGCATTGTTCAGGGGCAGAACGACAGATTTTTACCTTGTCAGCTCAGGGATTTGATCTAGCAACCTTTCGGTTACTGGCCCAACGCTCTAAACACTAGGCTACCTGCCGCCCCTCTGCGAGCAGAGCTTGTGGTCGTTGGGTTGTCTGATAGGCCAATCTGTGGAATGACTCTTGGCTTACACTTGTTTCTTCTAAGGCTGCCACGTCTCGATGTTGTAGAATCTTGGAGTCACTGCCGAGCTGCTGACTGTGCCAGTGCTGGGGACATTCTTGATCCAAACACGCTGTCTAGGAACAAGGTTTGGTGCTTCTGCATTGCAGATACCCAGTTTTAGTCTGGGTATCTGTATAAGCAGTCAGCTTAGTGATGAGCTTGGAGGGCATTAGGTGTTGTCACATAGGTGTTCATTTTGTCCAGGTGGGAAAGAGCAGTGTGGAGTGCAATGGAGATTGCGTCATATTTGGATCTTTTGGGGCGGTATGCGAATTGGAGTGGGTCCAGGGTTTCTGGGATGATAGTGTTGTGAGCCCTGACCAGCCTTTCAAAGCACTTCATGGCTACATATCTGAGTGGTACGGAGCTATAGTAATTTAGGCAAGTTACCTTGGCGTTCTTGGGCACAGGAACTATAGTGGTCTGCTTGAAACATGTAGGTGTTACAGACTGGGTCAGGGAGAGCTTGAAAATGTCAGTGAAGCCACTGGTCAGCACATGCTCTTTTTACCCTTCCTGGTAATCTGTCTGGCCCTGCGGCCTTGTGAATGTTAACCTGTTTAAAAGTTCTTACTCACATCGGCTATAGAGAGCGTGATCACAAAGTTGTCCGGAACAGCTGGTGCTCTCATGCATGGTTCAGTGTTGCTTGCCTCGAAGCGTGCGTAGAAGGCATGTAGCTTGTCTGGTATGCTCGCGTCACTGGGGAGTTCGCGACTGGGTTTCCCTTTGTAATCCGTGATAGTTTGCAAGCCCTGCCACATTCGATGAGCGTAGATGGATTCAATCTTAGTCCTGTATTTACGCTTTGATGGTTCGTTGGAGGGTAACTGGTACTTCCTGTTTGAGTTTTTGGTTGTAAGCAAGAATCAGATGGATAGTGTTATGGTCAGATTTGCCAAATGGAGGGCAAGGGATATCTTTGTACAAGTCTCTGTTTGTGGAGTAAAGGTTGTCTAGTGTTTTTTTCCCTCTAGTTGCTCATGTGACATGCTGGTAGAAATTAGGTAAATGATTTAAGTTACCCTTCATTAACCTGTCTAGCCCCAGGGTTCCACTAGCGGAAATATTAAACTTTCACACATTAACAAGTCCAATACAGCAAATGAAAGATAAACATCTTGTGAATCCAGCCAACATGTCCGATTTTTAAAATGTTTTACAGCGAAATAACCACGTATATTTATGTTAGCTCACCACCAAATACAAAAAAGCACAGACATTTCTTTCACAGCACAGGTAGCTTACACAAAATCAACCAAACTAACCAAGAAACAACTTCATCAGATGACAGTCTTATAACATGTCATACAATAAATCTATGTTTTGTTCGAAAAAATTGCATATTTCAGGTATAAATCATAGTTTTACAATGCAGCTACCGTCACAAATAGCACCGAAGCAGCCAGAGTAATTACAGACACCAACGTGAAATACCTAAATACTCATCATAAAACATTTCTGAAAAATACATGGTGTACAGCAAATGAAAGACAAACATCTTGTGAATCCAGCCAATATTTCCGATTTTTTAAGTGTTTTACAGCGAAAACACAATATAGCATTATATTAGCTTACCACAATAGCCAGAAACACAAGCCATTTACCAGCAGCAAAAGTTAGCGATCTTAACAAACCAGCAAAAGATATATAATTTTTGACTAACCTTGATAAGCTTCATCAGATGACAGTCTGTCACGTTCCTGACCTGTTTTCTGTTGTTTTGTATGTGTGTGATGGTCAGGGTGTGAGTTTTGGGTGGGCAGTCTATGTTTTCTGTTTCTATGTTGGTTTTGGGTTGCCTGGTATGGCTCTTAATTAGAGGCAGGTGTTTTGCGTTTTCCTCTAATTGAGAGTCATATTAAGGTAGGTTGTTCTCACTGTTTGTGTGTGGGTGATTGTCTCCTGTGTCAGTGTCTGTATGTTACGCCACACGGGACTGTTCCGGTTTTTGTTACATTTTTTTACATTTACATTTAAGTCATTTAGCAGACGCTCTTATCCAGAGCGACTTACAAATTGGTGCATTCACCTTATGATATCCAGTGGAACAACCACTTTACAATAGTGCATCTAACTCTTTTAAGGGGGGGGGGGGGGGTTAGAAGAATTACTTTATCCTATCCTAGGTATTCCTTAAAGAGGTGGGGTTTCAGGTGTCTCCGGAAGGTGGTGATTGACTCCGCTGACCTGGCGTCGTGAGGGAGTTTGTTCCACCATTGGGGTGCCAGAGCAGCGAACAGTCCTGACTGGGCTGAGCGGGAACTGTACCTCCTCAGAGGTAGGGAGGCGAGCAGGCCAGAGGTGGATGAACGCAGTGCCCTTGTTTGGGTGTAGGGCCTGATCAGAGCCTGAAGGTACGGAGGTGCCGTTCCCCTCACAGCTCCGTAGGCAAGCACCATGGTCTTGTAGCGGATGCGAGCTTCAACTGGAAGCCAGTGGAGAGAGCGGAGGAGCGGGGTGATGTGAGAGAACTTGGGAAAGTTGAACACCAGACGGGCTGCTGCGTTCTGGATGAGTTGTAGGGGTTTAATGGCACAGGCAGGGAGCCCAGCCAACAGCGAGTTGCAGTAATCCAGACGGGAGATGACAAGTGCCTGGATTAGGACCTGCGCCGCTTCCTGCGTGAGGCAGGGTCGTACTCTGCGAATGTTGTAGAGCATGAACCTACAGGAACGGGTCACCGCCTTGATGTTAGTTGAGAACGACAGGGTGTTGTCCAGGATCACGCCAAGGTTCTTAGCACTCTGGGAGGAGGACACAATGGAGTTGTCAACCGTGATGGCGAGATCATGGAACGGGCAGTCCTTCCCCGGGAGGAAGAGCAGCTCCGTCTTGCCGAGGTTCAGCTTGAGGTGGTGATCCGTCATCCACACTGATATGTCTGCCAGACATGCAGAGATGCGATTCACCACCTGGTTATCAGAGGGGGGAAAGGAGAAGATTAATTGTGTGTCGTCTGCATAGCAATGATAGGAGAGACCATGTGAGGATATGACAGAGCCAAGTGACTTGGTGTATAGCGAGAATAGGAGAGGGCCTAGAACAGAGCCCTGGGGGACACCAGTGGTGAGAGCACATGGTGCGGAGACAGATTCTCGCCACGCCACCTGGTAGGAGCGACCTGTCAGGTAGGACGCAATCCAAGCGTGGGCCGCGCCGGAGATGCCCAGCTCGGAGAGGGTGGAGAGGAGGATCTGATGGTTCACAGTATCAAAGGCAGCCGATAGGTCTAGAAGGATGAGAGCAGAGGAGAGAGAGTTAGCTTTAGCAGTGCGGAGCGCCTCCGTGACACAGAGAAGAGCAGTCTCAGTTGAATGACTAGTCTTGAAACCTGACTGATTTGGATCAAGAAGGTCATTCTGAGAGAGATAGCAGGAGAGCTGTCCAAGGACGGCACGTTCAAGAGTTTTGGAGAGAAAAGAAAGAAGGGATACTGGTCTGTAATTGTTGACATCGGAGGGATCGAGTGTAGGTTTTTTCAGAAGGGGTGCAACTCTCGCTCTCTTGAAGACGGAAGGGACGTAGCCAGCGGTCAAGGATGAGTTGATGAGCGAGTTGAGGTAAGGGAGAAGGTCTCCGGAAATGGTCTGGAGAAGAGAGGAGGGGATAGGGTCAAGCGGGCAGGTTGTTGGGCGGCCGGCCGTCACAAGACGCGAGATTTCATCTGGAGAGAGAGGGGAGAAAGAGGTCAAAGCACAGGGTAGGGCAGTGTGAGCAGAACCAGCGGTGTCGTTTGACTTAGCAAACGAGGATCGGATGTCGTCAACCTTCTTTTCAAAATGGTTGACGAAGTCATCAGCAGAGAGGGAGGAGGGGGGAGGAGGGGGAGGAGGATTCAGGAGGGAGGAGAAGGTGGCAAAGAGCTTCCTAGGGTTAGAGGCAGATGCTTGGAATTTAGAGTGGTAGAAATTGGCTTTAGCAGCAGAGACAGAAGAGGAGAATGTAGAGAGGAGGGAGTGAAAGGATGCCAGGTCCGCAGGGAGGCGAGTTTTCCTCCATTTCCGCTCGGCTGCCCGGAGCCCTGTTCTGTGAGCTCGCAATGAGTCGTCGAGCCACGGAGCAGGAGGGGAGGACCGAGCCGGCCTGGAGGATAGGGGACATAGAGAGTCAAAGGATGCAGAAAGGGAGGAGAGGAGGGTTGAGGAGGCAGAATCAGGAGATAGGTTGGAGAAGGTTTGAGCAGAGGGAAGAGATGATAGGATGGAAGAGGAGAGAGTAGCGGGGGAGAGAGAGCGAAGGTTGGGACGGCGCGATACCATCCGAGTAGGGGCAGTGTGGGAAGTGTTGGATGAGAGCGAGAGGGAAAAGGATACAAGGTAGTGGTCGGAGACTTGGAGGGGAGTTGCAATGAGATTAGTGGAAGAACAGCATCTAGTAAAGATGAGGTCAAGCGTATTGCCTGCCTTGTGAGTAGGGGGGGAAGGTGAGAGGGTGAGGTCAAAAGAGGAGAGGAGTGGAAAGAAGGAGGCAGAGAGGAATGAGTCAAAGGTAGACGTGGGGAGGTTAAAGTCACCCAGAACTGTGAGAGGTGAGCCATCCTCAGGTAAGGAACTTATCAGGGCGTCAAGCTCATTGATGAACTCTCCAAGGGAACCTGGTTAGTTTGTTCGTTTTATGTAGTCTGTTTTCCTGGTTCATGCGTTCTTCACGTTGTATGTAAGTTCGTGTCCAGGTCTGTCTACATTCGTTTATTTGTTTTGTAATTATTCAAGTGTTCGTCGTGTTCTTCTGTTTTTGTTTATTAAATCATTATGTATTCACAACCCGCTGCATTTTGGTCAAATCCCTGCTACTCCTCTTCGGATGAGGAGAAGGAGGAAGCACGTTACAAAATCACCCACCAAACCCGGATCAAGCAGCGGGTTAACGGACAGCGCACAAAGCAGGATTTCTGGTCTTGGGAGGAGATCATGGAAGGAAAGGGACCATGGGCTAAAGTTGAAGTTAATCACCGCCCATGGGAACAGCTGGAGGAAACCGGAGAGAGGAACAGGCGTTATGAGGGGACGCGTCTAGCACGGAAGCCCGAAAAGCCAGTGAGTACTACCCAAACATTTCTTGGGGAGGGGGCTAAGAGGTAGTGGGCCGAGGGCAGGTAGGAGACCTGCGCCCACTTCCCAGGCTAACCGTGGAGAGCGGGAGTACGGGCAGACACCATGTTACGCAGTAGAGCGCACGGTGTCTCCTGTACGTGTTCATAGCCCGGTGCGGGTTATTCCACCTCCCCGCACTGGTAGGGCTAGGGTGAGCATTGAGCCAAGTGCCATGAAGCCGGCTCAACATATCTGGCCTCCAGTACGTCTCCTCGGGCCGGTGTACATGGCACCAGCCTTACGCATGGTGTCCCCGGTTCGCCAACACATCCCAGTGCGGGTTATTCCACCTCCCCGCACTGGACGGGCTACGGGGAGCATGCAACCAGGTAAGGTTGGGCAGGCTCAGTGCTCAAGGGAGCCAGTACGCCTACACGGTCCGGTATTTCCGGCGCTACCTCCTCGCCCCAGCCCAGTACCACCAGTTCCGGCACCACGCACTAAGCCACCTGTGCGTCTCCAGAGCCCTGTTCCTCCTCCACGCACTCTCCCTATGGTGCGTGTCTCCAGCCCAGTGCCTCCAGTTCCGGCACCACGCACTAAGCCATCTGTGCGTCTCCAGAGCCCTGTACGCACTGTTCCTTCTCCCCGCACTCGCCCTGAGGTGCGTGCCCTCAGCCCGGTACCTCCAGTTCCGGTACCACGCACCAGGCCTATAGTGCGCTTCGAGAGGTCAGTGTGCCCTGTCCCTGCTCCCCGCACTAGCCTTGAAGTGCGTGCCGTCATCCCGGTACCTCCAGTTCCGGCACCACGCACCAGGCCTACTGTGCGCCTCAGCAGGGCAGAGTCGGCCGTCTGCCCAACGCCTTCTGCACTGCCTGTCTGCCCAGCTCCGTCTGAGTCATCTGTCTGCCCAGCGCCGTCTGAGTCATCTGTCTGCCCAGCGCCGTCTGAGCCATCTGTCTGCCCAGCGCCGTCTGAGCCATCTGTCTGCCCAGCGCCGTCTGAGCCATCTGTCTGCCCAGCGCCGTCTGAGCCATCTGTCTGCCCAGCGCCGTCTGAGCCATCTGTCTGCCCGGCGCCGTCTGAGCCATCTGTCTGCCCAGCGCCGTCTGAGCCATCTGTCTGCCCAGCGCCGTCTGAGCCATCTGTCTGCCCAGCGCCGTCTGAGCCATCTGTCTGCCCAGCGCCGTCTGAGCCATCTGTCTGCCCAGCGCCTTCTGAGCCATCCGTCTGCACAGCACCTTCTGAGCCATCCGTCTGCCACGAGCCTTTAGAGCCGCCCGTCTGTCCCGAGCCATTAGAGCCGTCCGTCAGTCAGGAGCCGCTAGAGCCGTCCGTCAGTCAGGAGCTGCCAGAGCCGCCAGCCAGTCAGGAGCTGCCAGAGCCGCCAGCCAGTCAGGAGCTGCCAGAGCCGCCAGCCAGTCAGGAGCTGCCAGAGCCGCCAGCCAGTCAGGAGCTGCCCTACAGTCAGGAGCTGCCCTACAGTCAGGAGCTGTCCTACAGTCATGAGCTGCCCTCCAGTCATGAGCTGCCCTCCAGTCATGAGCTGCCCTCCAGTCATGAGCTGCCCTTCAGTCATGAGCTGCCCAACAGTCATGAGCTGCCCTACAGTCATGAGCTGCCCTACAGTCATGAGCTGCCACTCAGTCCGGAGCTGCCACTCAGTCCGGAGCTGCCACTCAGTCCGGAGCTGCCACTCAGTCCGGAGCTGCCACCCAGTCCGGAGCTGCCACCCAGTCCGGAGCTGCCACCCAGTCCGGAGTTGCCATTAGTACAGAGTTGTCCCTCTGTCCTAAGCTGTCCCTCTGTCCGGAGCTACCTCTCTGTCCTGAGCTGTCTCCTCTATGTTGGAGGGGCCTTAGTAAAGGTTCCTGGACCATGGTTGGGGGCGAGGGTCGCCACTCAAAGGACGCTAAGGAGGGGGACAAAGACAGTGGTGGAGTGGTGTCCTCGTCCACCGCCGGAGCCGCCACCGCGGACAGATGCCCACCCAGACCCTCCCCTTGAGTTTTAGGGGTGCGCCCGGAGTTCGCACCTTGAGGGGGGGGTTCTGTCACGTTCCTGACCTGTTTTCTGTTGTTTTGTATGTGTGTGATGGTCAGGGCGTGAGTTTTGGGTGGGCAGTCTATGTTTTCTGTTTCTATGTTGGTTTTGGGTTGCCTCTAATCCTCTAATTGAGAGTCATATTAAGGTAGGTTGTTCTCACTGTTTGTTTGTGGGTGATTGTCGCTGTGTCTGTGTTTATTGCACCACACGGTACTGTCTCGTCTCGTTCGTTCGTTCGTTCGGTCGTTCCTGTTCATGTGTTCTTCGTTTCATGTAAGTTCGTAGTTTAGGTCTGTCTAGTTCGTTTTGTTATTTTGTAAATTAGTCAAGTGTATTTTGTGTCTGTTCTTCGTCTTGCAATAAAGCATCATGTATTCATCACCCGCTGCGCCTTGGTCCACTAACTCACCGAAAGACGACCGTTACACAGTCCTATAACATCAGGTTATACAACACACTTATGTTTTGTTCGAAAATGTGCATATTTAGAGCTGAAATCCGTGGTTACACATTGTGCTAACGTAGCATCTTTTTCCCAGAATCTCCGGATATTTTTATGACACTCACCTATTCTGACTAAATAACTATTCATAAACTTTACCAAAAAATACATGTTGTATAGGAAATGATAGATACACTAGTTCTTAATGCAATCGGCGTGTTAGAATTCTAAACATAACTTCATTACAACATCCAGCTTACGTTATAGCGAGAGAGTGCCCAAAACCTGGGCGCAAACTAATTGTAAACATGTTCCGACAGATTTATGAAATAACGTCATAAAATGGGTCCTACTTTTGTTGATCTTCCATCAGAATGTTGTACAAGGGGTCCTTTCTCCAGAACAATCGTTGTTTGGTTTTAGAGTGGCCTTTATCCCTCTTGAATTAGCAAGCTAACTAGGCAAGTGGCGCGAAGCTCTCCGTCGTGAACAAACTCAAGAGAACGCAACACGTCTAACCTCCCGAAAATATTTCAATAATCTGATGAAACTATATTGAAAAAACATACTTTACGATGATATTATCACATTTATTAAATAAAATCAAAGCCGGAGATATAAGACGTCTATAACGACAGCTTTTCAGATGCCAACACTGGTGACCTTTATGCGCTTCCTGAACAAAGGAATTCTGGGGTCATGTCATTCCAAGCTCTCTCTTTTGACCATAGAAATACCTAGAAACCCCATTTCCCCTCTCACAGCCTATGGACATCTAGTGGAAGGCGTATGAAGTGCATGTATACTAATAGAATTCAAGCACATTTATAGGCAGGTCCTGGAACAGAGCATCGATTTCAGATTTTTCACTTTCTGACAGGAAGTTTGCTGCAAAATGAGTTCTGTTTTACTCACAGATATAATTCAAACGGTTTTAGAAACTTGAGAGTGTTTTCTATCCAATAGTAATAATAACATGCATATTGTACGAGCAAGAATAGAGTACCAGGCCATTTAAATTGGGCACGATTTTCTCCCAAAGTGAAAACAGCGCCCTCTATCCCAAACAGGTTAAAGTCCCTGGCAACTAGGAGTGCCACCTCTGGATGAGAATTTTCTTGTTTTCTTTTGCCTTATACCGCATGTTGAGTGCGGTCTTAGTGCCAGGATCGGTTTGTAGTGGCAAATAGACAGCTAAGAAGAATATAGATGAAACCTCTTGGTAAATAGTGGGGTCTACAGCTTATCATGAGGTACTCTAACTCAGGTGAGGAAAAACCTCAAGACTTCCTTAATTGTCAATAGGGGGGCGCTGTTTTCACTTTGGAAAAAATCGTGCCCAAATTAAACTGCCTCGTACTCTATTCTAGATCATACAATATGCATATTATTATTACTTTTGGATAGAAAACACTCTCTAGTTTCTAAAACCGTTTGAATTATATCTGTGAGTAAAACAGAACTCATTTTGCAGCAAACTTCCATACAGGAAGTGAAAAATCTGAAAACGATGCTCTGTTCCAGGGACTGCCTATTCAATTGCCTTATATTTATCGATATGCATGCACTTCATACGCCTCCCACTAGATGTCAACAGGCAGTGGAAGGTTGAATGGGGTGTCTAGCTTGATCTGAGGCCGAACAAGAGCTTTTGGAGTGACAGGTCTGGAAATGTCTTTGTCTTCTCTGGCGCGCGAAGTACCTCGACATTGTCTTCTGATAAGTGTTCGGTATAACACAGCGGATATCTCCGGCTCTGATTTTATTTGATACATGTGATAGTAACATCATGAAGCAGGTTTTTTCAACCGAGTTTTATCAGTTTATTCAACGTTTATTGGGACTTTTGGAATTTTCCGTTCTTTGCGCCAAGAGAAGATGGGCATGTTCGCGCCACGTGGCTAGCTAAGGTTGCTAATTCGACAGAAGAAATGAACATTCTAAAACCAAACAACGATTTATTCTGGACCAAGGACTCCTTGTACAACATTCTGATGGAAGCTCAACAAAAGTAAGAAAACATTTATGATGTTATTTCGCATTTCTGTGTAAATTATAATAACATTTATGATGTTATTCTCCACCGTTTTGGTGAGTGCTGTCTCACAATAATGCAAGCTGTACGTTATGGTAAAGTTATTTTTAAAAATCTAACACGGCGGTTGCATTAAGAACCAGTGTATCTTTCATTTGCCATACAACAAGTATTTTTATGTAAAGTTTATGATGAGTTCTTTGGTCAGATTAGGTGAGTGTCCAATATAGCTCCGGACATTCTGGAAAAATGTTGCTACATATTCACAATGTATAACCACGGTTTGCAGCTCTAAATATGCACATTTTTGAACAAAACATAAGTGTATTGTATAACCTGATGTTATAAGACTGTCATCTGATGAAGTTGTTCAAGGTTAGTAATTAATTTTATATATTTTGCTGGTTTTTGCGATAGCTACCTTTTGCGGTGAATAAATGCATTTGTGTGTTTGGCTATTGTGGTAAGCTAATATAATTCTATATTCTGTTTTCGCTGTAAAACACTTAAAAAATCGGAAATATTGTCTGGATTCACAAGATGTTTATCTTTCATTTGCGCACCAGCTGTTGTTGACAAAGCGACACAGACCACCCTCCCTGGTCTTACCATAGGTTACTGTTCTGTCTTGTTGATGCACGGTAAACCCAGCTAACTGAATATTGTTCTTGTTCAGCCACGACTCTGTGAAAGATAAGATATTACAGCTATTAATGTCCTGTTGGTAGGATAGTCTCGAACGGAGCTCATTAATTTTATTCTCCAGTGATTACATGTTCGCCAATAGAACGGATGGAAAAGGCGGATTATCCACTCGCCGACCCATTCTCACCAGACATCCCCCCTGTAGCGGCGTCTCCTCTTCATACGAATTATGGAGATTTGGACCTGATCCTGTATCAGCAGTATATCCTTCGCGTCCGACTCATTAAAGAAAAAACTTGTCCAGTTCAAGGTGAGTAATTACTTTTCAAGTGTCCAGAAGAGACAGATCTATAACAGTGTCATATATATCAGAGAAACATTTAAATATTAATTCCCAGAAACCTGACAGTTTATGACAGCCCCAAAACATATGCAACAGTGTGGCTGGTTTCGTTTTACATCTGACACAGGTAGGATCAAAATCAGAGAATATTCTTCCCAGTTTGGTCCCGGACCAGTGGATCCGGTGAACCACCTTGAATTGAATGAATGAACCACCTTGAATTGAACACACTAGGCTGTGTCTAGTGCTAAAAGAGGATGAATGCACCCTGTGCAGCACAGATTCCCAGGTGTCTTCCCCAAGTTCCGCCCCCAAATCCTTTTCCCATCGAGTCTTTAAAGGCACTAAAGAAGGGTTCTGTAAGTCATTAATGATTGCATATACATCTGAAATTGGGCCCCCCAGGAAGCTTGTTCAGCTCAAAGATGTTTTCTATAGCTATATTCGCAGGGCTATGGGGAAATGCAGGTGTGTTAGCTCTGACAAAGTTCCTAGTCTGGAGATAGTGGAAAAAGTGGGATTGGGGGAGGTTGACCTTTTCCTGTAGCTGAGCAAAAGAGGCAAATGTATCATCAAAGAATAATTGGGCTAGTGAGGAGAGGCCTAGTGAGTGCCAGATGGCAAAAGCCCCATCATTCAAAGATGGAGGAAATAAAATGTTCTGATAGATTGGGCCTGATAGAGAAAAGCCTCAGAGGCTAAAGGCTAAACTGAACTGATTCCAAATTTTAAGAGACTGCTTTACAATTGGGTTAACAGACCATTTGCCTAGGGACACTGGGTGAGACGAGCACAACACAGAAGAAAGTGCAGCAGGTTTACACGATTCAGACTCCATCTGAACGCAGAGTGGTCTAGGGCCAGTAGGATCAGTCTGCAGCCAGTACAAAAGGGCTCTGAAATTTGCAACCTAAAAGTATATCTGAAAATTTGGTAGAGCTAAACCACCCAATGCCCTAGACTTCTGAAAATGTTTTCTACCAATCCGTGGTACCTTGCCATCCCAAATAAAATAAATGAATCTTTGATCCAGTGAATTCAAAAAAGTTTTGGAATAAAAAATGGGTAAACATTGAAATAAATATAAAAATTTGGGCAGCACATTCATTTTAATGACATTAATCCTTAAGTAAAAGATTGTTTCAAACTGTCTGCTAGAGAAACAAAGTTTTACTGAAACAAATTTGAATATTTCCTTGTCACTCCCAAGTAGGTGAATTGATCCCGGACAATACTAATCTGAAAACTTGTAAAAGAGCACTTTAAAGCAGCCTTATTTACAGGAAAAAGCTCACTCTTGCCTAGATTCAGCTTGTACCCTGAAATTGATCCAAACTTTTTAAGAACAGATAAAGTACGTGGCAATGAGGAATCAGGGTTGGAGATAAACAAAAGGAGGTCGTCAGCATATAGCGAGACTTTCTGCTCTAAGCCCGTCCTGATTATACCTTGAATGGCATCATTAGAGTGCAGTGTGACGGCGAGGGGCTAAATTGCCAAAGCAAACAACAAGGGGGAGAGTGGACAACCCTGTCTGGCTAGCCTCCCACCTCGACAACAGCCAGTGAAATTGCAGGGCGCCAAATTCAAAACAACAGAAATCCCATAATTAAAATTCCTCAAACATACAAGTATTATACACCATTTTAAAGATAAACTTCTTGTAAATTCAAGCACAGTGTCCGATTTCAAAAAGGCTTTATTGCGAAAGCACACCATGCGATTATGTTAGG
The DNA here is from genome assembly GCF_016432855.1 of Salvelinus namaycush. Taxonomy (NCBI): domain Eukaryota; kingdom Metazoa; phylum Chordata; class Actinopteri; order Salmoniformes; family Salmonidae; genus Salvelinus; species Salvelinus namaycush. Next base: position 19,736,117 of record NC_052338.1, on the reverse strand, counting down.
TCAGCACCTAGTCACAGAGAACCATACAGACATTTTCCAGCCAAGGAGAGGGCTCACAAAAGTCAGAAATAGCGATTAAATTAATACCTAACCTTTGATGATCTTCATCAGATGGCACTCATAGGACTTCATGTTACACAATACATGTATGTTTTGTTCGATAAAGTTCATATTTATATCCAAAAATCAGACTTTACTTTGGAGCGTTATGTTCAGAAATGCATTGTCTCAAACAAACATCCGGTGAAAGTGCAGAGAGCCACATCAAATTACAGAAATACTCATCATAAACATTGATCTAAGATACAAGTGTTTAACATACATTTGAAGATAAACTTCTCCTTAATGCAACCACTTTGTCAGATTTCAAAAAGGCTTTAAGGCGAAAGCACACTTTGCGATTATGTTAGGTCAGCACCTAGCAACAGAAAACCATACAGCCATTTTCCTACCAAGGAGAGGTGTCACAAAAGTCAGAAATAGAGTTAAAATTAATCACTTCCCGCTGATGATCTTCATCTGATGGCACTCCCAGGTCTCCATGTTAGACAACAAATGTTAGTTTTGTTCGATAAAGTCCATCATTTATGTCCAAATACCTCCTTTTTGTTTGTGCGTTTAGTCCAGTAATCCAAAATGCACACAGCGTGAGCACAGTCTAGACAAAGTCAAAAAAGTTATATTACAGTTTGTAGAAACATGTCAAATGATGTATAGAATCAATCTTTAGAATGTTTTTATCATAAATCTTCAATAATATTCCAACCGGACAATTCCTTTGTCTTTAGAAATGAAAAGGAACGGAGCTTGTGCTCACGACCGCGCACATGACTAAACTAAAGGCTTTCAACCAGACCTCTGGTTCAAACAGCTCTTATTCGCATCATCCTTCACAGTAGAAGCCTGAAACAATGTTCTAAAGACTGTTGACATCTAGTGGAAGCCAGAGGAAGTGCAATCTGACCCCATAGACACTGTATATTCAATAGGCAATGACTTGAAAAACTACAAACCTCAGATTTCCCACTTCCTGGCTGGATTTTTCTCAGGTTTTTGACTGCCATATGAGTTCTGTTATACTCACAGACATCATTAAAACAGTTTTAGAAACTGCAGAGTGTTTTCCATCCATATCTACTAATAATATGCATATCCTAGCCTCTGGGCCTGAGTAGCAGGCGGTTTACTCTGGGCACGCTTTTCATCCAGACGTGAAAATACTGCCCCCTACACCAGTGAGGTTAACTTCTCTAGGGTAGGGGGCAGCATTCGGAATTTTGGATGAAATGCATGCCCAAAATAAACGGCCTGTTTCTCGGGCCCAGAAGATATGATATGCATACATACTGGTAGATTTGGATAGAAAACACTCTAAAGTTTCCAAAACTGTTAAAATAGTGTCTGAGTTTAACAGAACTGTTTTGGCAGGCAAAAACCTGAGAAAAATCCATTCAGGAAGTTTTTTTTTTTTGGTTTGTAGTTTTCTATTCAATGCCATTACAGTATTCCTTGACTTAAGGACTCAACTTGCAGTTTCTATGCCTTCCACTAGATGTCAACAGTCTTTAGAACGTGTTTCAATCTTGTATTGTGAAAAATGAGGAAGTAAGAGCAGTCTGAATGAGTGGACCCTAAAGTTTCACGGAGCTTTTTCTTGCGCACAACCGAGAGAGTGCGTTTCTTGTTTACATTTTATATTGACGACGTTATTGTCAGGTTGAAATAGTATCGATTATTTAGGCTAAAAACAACCTGAGGTTTGAATATAAACATCGTTTGACATGTTTCTATGAACTTTACGGATACAATTTGGATTTTTTTGTCTTCCTGTTTTGACTGCGTTTGAGCCTGTGGATTACTGAAGAAAACGCGCGAACAAAACTGAGGTTTTTGGGTTTATTAACCCACTGTTCCTAGGCTGTAATTGTAAATAAGAATTTGTTCTTAAACTGACTTGCCTAGTTAAATTCATCCTTGAGATGTTTCGACAAATTTCTGCAGCATTGAAGATTCTCAAGAGCAGACTCCCATCATTCTTAAAAACCTTCCAGAAGGAAAAGCATCTGTGCAGCACTCCACCAGTCAGGCCCTTATGGTAGAGTGGCCAAAAGGCACATGACAGCCCAATTGGAGTTTGCCAAAAGGCACCTAAAGACTCTCAGACCATGAGCAATAAGATTATCTGGTTTGATGAAACCAAGATTGAACTCTTTGGCCTGAATCCCAACTGTCTGGAGGAAACCTGGCACCATCCTTACGTTGAAGCATGGTGGTTGGCAGCATCATGCTGTCGGGATGTTTTGCAGCGGCAGGGACTGGGAGACTAGTCAGGATCGAGGGAAAGATGAACGGAGCAAAGTACAGGGAGATCCTTGATGAAAACCTGCTCCAGAGTGCTCATGACCTCAGACTGGGGCGAAGGTTCACCTTCCAATAGGACAACGACCCTAAGCACACAGCTAAGACAATGCAGGAATGGCTTCGAGTGGCCCAGCCAGAGCCCGGACATGAACCGGATCGAACATCTCTGGAGAGACCTGAAAATAGCTGTGCAGCAACGCTCCCCATCCAACCTGACAGAGCTTGAAAGGATCTGCAGAGAAGAATGGGAGAAACTCCCCAAATACAGGTGTGCCAAGCTTCTAGCATCATACCCAAGAAGACTCGAGTCTGTAATCGCTGCCAAAGGTGCTTCAACAAACTACTGAGCAAAGGATCTGAATACTTATGTGAATGTGATATCGGTTTTTGTTTTTTACACATTTGCAAAAAAATCCTAGTTTTGCTTTGTCATCATTTGGTATTATGTGTAGATTGAAAAAACAACAAATTGAATCCATTTTAGAACAAGGCTGTAATGTAAGAAACAAATGTAACAAAATGTGGAAAAAGTCAAGGTCTGAATACTTTCCGAATGCACTGTACATGGCTCGTTTCAGCTAGTTTAATGTTGTTCTTGATAACTGTCTTGTGTTTATTTTTTTCTGATTTCAAATGCTAATATGGCCAAAGTTTGCAAGCTAGCTAACCAACATCTGTAACAATGTACTGTATTTTATACAACAAGTGCTCATTGTGCAAATGTATTTGTTTTTTGGAAGACAGACTTTTGCACAAGTCTGCTTCATCTACTGCACGGATAGATTTTGGGCAGTCAACCCTCTATCTTCGCCTCTTCCTCTCTGCCCCACTTTTTAAAACTTCCGGTGACCACTCAGTTGTAGAGGATCAGTTAGATGTAGAATCACTAATGTAGAAATAGTATTCTCTTCCAAATAATAGGTTTTGTCTGAAATTCTCCAAACAAGATTTCTGAATAAACAGGGAATTTATTGACATTACATGAATTTTGCAACCCTAGCCCTGACACTGTTGTTATGTAGATACATTTTACAGGTGCTGCAGAGCAGGGAAAAATGCACCAACTCTATACCATTATTCCATGCCATGAACATACATGTCAAGCTTTTAAAGTGACCTTTTCTACAGACCGGTTTGGTTGCATGGATGTCCAACAGGCTGGCTATTTCTTCCTGATATGCATTGTGTACATCTTCCTCCATTTTCTTTGCATTCTTGTACACCTCAGCCCACTTTTCCTCTGTCTAGTAAACAAGCATGTCAGAGTACGGTAATAGATTGTCAGAAATCAAACATACTACAAAAGAATGCTGTTTGTTAATTACTGACTGCAATTTCACACACACTGTATATTTCTCAATCTAACATTTGTTTTCATTTAATATCAAATGTCTCATCCATTTCATCTGTTGCCACAGACTGTGTACAGCTCTGTCTAAGATGGATAGAGAAATTAATGATCTGAGAACATTCTCATGAACTTAATTTGATTGGTAATTTAACAACAATGATTATTTGTTGAATTTTGTTTAGGCTGTGTGCACAGTAATGTTTTGGTCTTAATGTATACCATCAATTATATACATGGAAATGTGATTCTTACCACGTCTGCAAAACACTTCCCACGATGGATTGTTTCACTTGGGAATTTGATTTGAAGATCAAACATATCTTTCAAAGTGTTTGCAAGCAGATGCAGGCGCTCATCTTCATAGGCATAGACCTTGCGATCCTCACAAACCAAAACAACCAATTGGGAACACTCTGCTTCACAAAAAGAAAAGTTATCTATTGCTCCAATGACCACCATTTCCATACTCTCTGGAAAGTAGGACCATTTCCAATCTTTCAATTCCTCATCATCTCCTGCGTAGACTGTGTTATCTAGGTTTCCAAATCTTAACTTTTGGGAACCTTCTGGCATGTTGAGGGACAATTTCTTATCCCTATATTTTCTCACGACTTCTTCAACACTTTTTATAAATGCCACAGCCCCTGTAGTAATAGGAACATAAAAAAAGTTCTAAAACTACTAGTCAAGTGCAATCTAGAAATAATGTTAGGCTATATAAATGTTTTGACTACTAGGCCTACCTTTTTTCTCCACACACTGCAGGAAATCGCTCCTCATTTGCTTTTCTTCAGTTAAACTACATCTAATAAAAACGGATCAATTATGAATATATTGCCAAAGTATCAATAACAGGCCTGTGAAGTTATTTGGTCACTCATATGTCTTGATTTACTGCCTAAAGGGGTAGTTGACACAAATTAATCATCCTTACCTGTTTGCCTTGATGTCCGCTGCTGGGTTTCTGTGATGGCATAATGTCAAGGTCAAGTTTTTCATAATATCCACATGGCAGTCATTGACACTGAAATACATGGATAATGCATTGATTAATAAACAAAACATTAAAGTTAAATGAAGTTAAAAAAACACAACTATTTACGTTTGAACATACACAGTTGTGTTGAATAAATGGTAAAAGTAAAGTATGGGTGACTGTTTGTACTGTATCTTTCAGTCTTGGCCTTTGGAATAGAGAGCATGTGTTTACTATAGGGCCTATGGAATAGAGAGCATGTGTGTACTATAGGGCCTATGGAATAGAGAGCATGTGTGTACTATAGGGCATTTGGAATAGAGAGCATGTGTGTACTATAGGGCCTATGAAATAGAGAGCATGTGTGTACTATAGGGCCTTTGGAATAGAGAGCATGTGTGTACTATAGGGCCTTTGGAATAGAGAGCATGTGTGTACTATAGGGCCTTTGGAATAGAGAGCATGTGTGTACTATAGGGCCTTTGGACTAGAGAGGATGTGTGTACTACGGGTGGATCTGCTGGCTGACACTTCTCCTTGGCAGGCAGGTAAACAGTCTCTGAAGGGGGACTTGAACAGGTGTAATAGTCCTGTGTGTGTAGCTGGTGTAGAGAGTCAGGCGCAGGACAGCATAATCAACGTATTTTACTCAAAATCCCAAAAATACACAGCAACATAACGAGCCCACAAAACGGACCGATGTACAAAGAACAATCACTCACAAACAAAACATGGGGAACAGTTAAATAATAAACAAGTAATTGGTTGAGTGAAGCCAGGTGTGAAAGACAAAGACTAAAATGGAAAATGAAAAATAGATCGGAGGTAGCTAGAAAGCCGGTGACGTCGACCACCGAATGCCGCCTGAACAAGGAGAGGGACCGACTTCGGCGGAAGTCGTGACAGTGCCCCCCCCCCCCCCCTCGGCTCATATCCCAGCCTCAGACGCGTCCACCTCCACTATGAACGCCAAAGAGGGATCCGGATCAGCCAGCACGGGAGCCGAGGTAAACAGAACCTTCAGGTGACCAAAAGCCCTGTCCGCCTCAGCAGACCACTGCAGCCGCACCAGCCCCCCCTTCAGCAGTGAGGTAATGGGAGCTGCTACCTGACCAAAACCCTGAATAAACCTCCGGTAGTAGTTGGCAAACCCTAGAAACCGCTGCACTTCCTTTACGGTGGTGGGAGTCGGCCAATTACACACGGCTGAAATGCGGTCACTCTCCATCTCCACCCCTGAAGTGGAAATGCGGTACCCTATGTAGGAGACGGACTGTATGAACTACAGACATTTCTCAGCCTTGACGTACAGGTCATGCTCCAACAGTCGACCAAGCACTCTGCGCACAAGGGACACATGCTCGGCGCGTGTAGCGGATTATATCAGAATGTCGTCGATATACACCACTACACTCTGCCCGTGCAGGTCCAGGAAAATCTCGTCAACAAAGGCCTGGAAGACTGATGGAGCATTCATCAACCCATACGGCATGACAATGTACTCATAGTGCCCCGAGGTGGTACTAGATGTCGTCTTCCACTCGTCCCTCTCCCGGATACGCACCAGGTTGTAAGCGCTCCTGACATCCAATTTGGTGAAGAAGCACGCCCCGTGCATAGCTGTACCTCACTGTGATCTGATTGATACCCCTATAGTCAATTCTTGGGCGCAGAACTCCATCCTTCTTCTTCCCCCCAAAAAACTTGAGGACGCAGGTGAAGTGGATGGCCTAATGTATCCCTGCCCCAGGGATTCGGAGACATATGTTTCCATAGCCGCCATCTCCTCCTGTGACAGAGGATACACGTGACTCCTGGGAAGTGCTGCTTCTACCAGGAGATTTATCGCGTAATCCCCCCTGTCGATGGGGTGGTAATTGAGTCGCCTTCTTCTTACAGAAGGCGAGAGCCAAATCGGCATATTCTGAGGTTGATGCGCACGGTCTGGCCCACTCCAGTCACAAGAATTATGTTTAACAATAAACATCCTCGTGAAATACCACGGAAAAAACAAACCAGTCTGGTGCGTCAACAACAAACACGTAACACAAACAAACACGTAAGATTTTACACAAAGACATGATGTGTAACAGAGGAATAAATACATGTAGATTGATTGGGGAATGAAAACCAGGTGTGCAGGGAACAAGACAAAACAAATGGATACCTGAAAAATGGAGTGGCGATGGCTAGAAAGCCGGTGACGTCGACTGCCGCCCAAACAAGGAGAGGAGCCGACTTCGGCGGAAGTCGTGACAGTAAAACATAAGACTCCCACCTCTGATTTGCAAACCAACAGGCGTATCTCATCGATCTTCGGTAGTAGGCTTTGGACGTTTAAGTGCACAAAATGTAAGCCCTTCTTCCCAAAGGCCTCATTGAATTCCCGATCCACTTGTAACTTGCCTACCACTGCGCTGCCATCTTCCCACTGCCCTGTCTCCCGTGGCCTCTCTTTCCCCATGGAGTACCCCTCCCCAGGTGCTACTCCATCATCCTCACCACCGTGTCCCCCGTCACTCGCCTCTGGTTCCCTCCGCTCCGCTCTTGACCCCCCCTCCTCCGGTGCACTCTCCACCCTCGGAAAGCTCCCTGGTCCCACGCCACCTTCAATGCTCACACACCCCGCGGGTACAGCACACCAACAGCAACGGTAAGCTTCCTTGACCCCTTGCACAAAGCTAGAATCGCTGCATTTTAGATGAATCCACTGTGCGCATTCCAAACATACCAAAGCTTTGCTGTTACTCTTTATCCACCGTTCGCAAGCTAAGCATAGGCCGTTTGATGGGGTTCGTGATAAAGTGAGGTCCAGCGCATTGATGGATATCACCCAATAAGAGAAGGCATAGAGTTATTATAAGATCTCCACCATTAATTTACGATTTCAGACTGGATTTCGATGATCGTTTGGTTTGTGCCAAGAAGGTGCTATGAAAGTTTGATATATAACATTCCTTCCAAATCCGAAGTGCTGGATGCCATCAAAAGTGTTTGCATGACTGAGAAGTTGCTGAGAATGTACTATTCTTTCATCTAAATAGCAGAGGCAATTATTTCCAGTAACATTTAAAACAAACACATAAAGTAAAAGTGCTGCCACCATGCCGAACTTGCCGGTCGCCATCTTGAAATCATGTCAGGTAGTGAGGGTAGGAAACAACATCTCCACCCCACTGATACTCAACACTGGGGCCCCACAAGGGTGCGTTCTCAGCCCTCTCCTGTATTCCCTGTTCACCCATGACTGCGTGGCCATGCACGGCTCCAACTCAATCATCAAGTTTGCAGACGACACTACAGTGGTAGGCTTGATTACCAACAACGACGAGACGGCCTACAGGGAGGAGGTGAGGGCCCTCGGAGTGTGGTGTCAGGAAAATAACCTCTCACTCAACGTCAACAAAACAATGGAGATGATCGTGGACTTCAGGAAACAGCAGAGGGAGCATTCCCCCATCCACATCGACGGGACAGTAGTGGAGAAGGTGTAAAGTTCCACGGACAAACTGAAATGGTCCACCCACACAGGCAGCGTGGTGAAGAAGGCGCAACAGCACCTCTTCAATCTCAGGAGGCTGAAGAAATTTGGCTTGTCACCCCGAAAACACTCACAAACTTTTACAGATGCACAATCGAGAGCATCCTGTCGGGCTGTATCACCGCCTGGTACGGGAACTGCTCCGCCCACAACCGCAAGGCTCTCCAGAGGGTAGTGCGGTCTGCACAACGCATCACCGGGTGCAAACTACCTGCCCTCCAGGACACCTACAGCACCCGATGTCACAGGAAGGCCAAAAAGATAATCAAGGACAACAAGGGCAGGTAGCCTAGTGGTTAGAGTGCTTAGAGTGTTGGGCCAGTAACCGAAAGGTTGCTGGATCGAATCTCCTAGCTGACAAGGTAAAAATATGTTGCTCTGCCCCTGAACAAGGCAGTTAACCCACTGTTCCCTGGTAGGCTGTCATTGTAAATAAGAATTTGTTCTTAAATGACTTGCCTAGTTAAATAAAGGTTACATCTTGTTCACCCCTGCTATCATCCAGAAGGCAAGGTCAGTACAAGTGCATCAAAGCTGGGACCAAGAGACTGAAAAACACTTTCTATCTCAAGTCCATTAGACTGTTAAGGACCCTGGGACTAAACACCTCCCTCTGCAACTGGGTCCTGGACTTCCTGAAAGGCCGCCCACTTGGTGGTAAGGGTAGGTAACAACACATCTGCCACGCTGATCCTCAACACTGGGACCCCTCAGGGGTGCGTGCTCAGTCCCCTCCTGTACTCCCTGTTCACCCATGGCCAAGCACAACTCCAACACCATCATTAAGTTTGCCGACAACACAACAGTGGTAGGCCTGATCACCGACAACCATGAGACAGCGTATTTGGAGGAGGTCAGAGATGACAACCTCTCCCTTAGCGTGATCAAGACAAAGGAGATTATTTTGGACTACAGGAGAAGGAGGACTGAGCACACCCCCATTCTCATCGACGGAGCTGTAGTGGAGCAGGTTAAGAGCTTCAAGTTCCTTGGTGTTCACATTTCCAACAAATGATGATGGTCCAAACACACAAAGACTATTCCCCCTCAGGAGACTGAAAAGATTTAGCATGGGTCCTCAGATCCTCAAAAGATTCTACAGCTGCACCACTGAGAGCATCCTGACTGGTTGCATCACCGCCTGGTATGGCAACTACTGTGCCTCTGACCGCAAGGCACTACAAAGGGTAGTGCGTACGGCCCAGTACATCACTGCGGCCAAGTGTTCTGCTATCCAGGACCTCTATACCAGGCGGTGTCAGAGGAAGTTCCTAAAAATTGCCAAAGACTCCAGCCACACCAGTCATAGACTGTTCTCTCTGCTACCGCATGACAAGCGGTACCGGAGCACCAGGTCTAGGTCCAAAAAGCTTCTTAACAGCTTCTACCCCCAAGCCATTAGACTCCTGAACAGCTAATCAAATGGCTACCCAGACTTTTTGCATTGTCCCCCCCACCACTTATTTGACTCTGCTGCTACTCTCTGTTTATTATCTATGCATAGTGACTTTACCTCTACCTACATGTACATATTACCTCAATTACCTCGACTAACCTGTGCCCACGCACATTGACTCTGTTCCGGTACCCCCTGTATATAGCCTCGCTACTGTTATTTTATTGTTGCTCTTTATTATTTGTTATTTTTCTATCTTGCTTTTTTTTTTTTATCTATTTTTTTATTCAGTTTATTTTAGTAAATCATTTAACACTTTTTTAAACTGCATGGTTGGTTAAGGTAAGTTATTTCACTGTTGTATTAGGCGCATGGGACAAATACAATTTGATTTGATTTTGATATTAGTCATCAACGAATATAAAACCCATGTTATCCTGAACACCAGTGTCTTTTAATAATATGCTGTCACGAATCCCGTTTCCTGAGTCGGTTTTTTGCCTGTGTTCTGTCCTGGAGTGTTTTTTCCGGCGTCCTGGAACGCACCCTGTCTGGTTGCCGGGCAATGTTGCCAGTTGGGAGTTCTGATTACCCGCACCTGTATCCCATCAGCTATCTGCACACCTGGTCCTGATCATCATCTCTTCTCTTCATAAGCCCGGATCTGACATCCATTCCCTGCCGGATCGTTAGCCATGAACATTACTCACCCGGATCATTTACCCCATTCCCGCCTGGTCGTCGGAGGATTCTGCTACCCCATTGGATCCACCTATTTACTCCCATCAACTCACCACCGCTGCCCGCTACGCCACCTGGATATATCTACCCATTCACTTTCACTTGTAAATAAATACTCACCTTCTTCCTACTCTCCTTGTCCTGGTCTGCTTCTGGGTTCGATTTTGAAAGAACGTGACAGAACGATCCGGCCAAGGATGAACCCAGCGGACCTGGACTCCGTTTGCCATGCCATTACCCAGCAGGGGAAGACATTGGGACAACACAAGACGGCGCTACAGGAGATAGCGGGTTCAATCCAGAACTTATCTGCTAGCTTGACACAAATCCAGGATCAGCTCAGTTTGCCGGCGATTCATTCACCACCTGTTTCACCCATCTCACCTGCCGTGTCTGGAGCGGTTTCCTTCCGTGAACCCAAGGTACCGACGCCTGATAAATATGAAGGGGATTTGGGAAGATGCCGTTCGTTTCTTATGCAGTGTGGGTTAGTGTTTGATCTGCAGCCCCATTCTTACGCCACTGACAAGGCTAGGATAGCCTTTGTTATTGAACTGCTGCGTGGAAGAGCTCTGGAATGGGCTTCAGCCGTTTGGGAACGACAGGGTACCTGCATGGCTTCATACCAGGAGTTCACGGGAGAGATGAGAAAGCTTTTTGACCATCCAGTCCGAGGTAAGGACGCAGCTAAACGTTTGTTCACTCTTCGCCAAGGAGCTCGCAGTGTGGCAGACTTTATGATCGAGTTCAGGACATTGGCGGTGGAGAGTGGTTGGAATGAGGAGTCCCTACAAGCGGCTTTTTACCAGGGGTTGTCAGAGCGACTCAAGGACGAGCTGATATCCTATCCAGAGCCTAGTGACCTAGACAGCTTGGTCACTTTATCTATTCGGGTAGATAATAGAGTCCGAGAGAGAAGGAGGGAGAAGCAGTGGGGCCCATCCAATCAATCAGCAACTCGGTTACCATTCGGTTCAGGAAGTGAACCAGAACGTATTGATCGTTATTCCCCACACGGGATTAGTGGAGGGGTCTTGCCACCAGATTCTGAACCAATGCAAGTGGGGCGACACGGGCTAACTAAGGAGGAGCGCCAACGTAGACGTGAGACCAACAGCTGTTTCTACTGTGGTAGCTCGGGACATTACATCTCCGCTTGTCCACAGCGCCCGTTAAACTGCCCGGCTCGCTAGTTTTGGGAGGTATTTTAGCGAGCCAGTTTCAACCTCTCAACGATCTTGTCAGACCCCGTTTTCCTGCGACCCTTATGAATAAGGATCAGAGCTTAGAGATGAACGCTTTTATCGATTCAGGTGCCGATGGCAGCTTTATTGATGCCGACTTGGTGGAACAGCTGGGGCTTTCCAAGGAGCAATTGCCGGAAGCCATTGAAGCAACCACTCTGAACGGCAGTAGTCTGGCACGGATCACTATGAGGACTGAACCGGTTAAGATGTTGGTGTCGGGGAATCATTCAGAGTTTCTCCTTTCTCATTCTGTCCTCGCCCCATGTTCCTCTGGTTCTTGGTTACCCCTGGCTGAAGGAACACAATCCCTCGTTTGATTGGGTGACGGGTAAGGTAACTAGTTGGAGCATTGAGTGTCATGCTAACTGCCTTAGGACTGCCTGTTCTCCTGCTGTTTCCAGTCAGGTCAGGGACTCTGCTCCTCCTGATTTGTCCCTGGTTCCAGAAACATATCACGAGTTGGGTGAAGTATTCAGTAAACAGAAGGCTCTGTCCCTTCCTCCCCACCGACCTTATGACTGTGCGATTAATCTGTTTCCTGGAGCTGCCTTTCCCAAGGGACGGTTATACAGTATCTCTCGACCTGAACGTGAGGCCTTGGAGACCTACATCAAGGAGTCTCTAGCTGCAGGTCTCATTCGGCCCTCGTCATCACCTCTCGGAGCAGGATTTTTTTTTGTGAGCAAGAAGGATGGCTCTCTTCGACCGTGTATTGATTATCGGGGTTTGAATGATATTACGGTTAAGAACAAGTATCCCCTGCCCTTGATGAGCTCGGCTTTCGATTCCTTACAGGGTGCTACGGTTTTTACGAAGCTGGATTTACGTAATGCTTATCATTTGGTTCGGATCAAAGAGGGGGGCGAGCGGTTGACTGGGTTCAATACTCCGATGGGACATTTTGAGTACCAGGTGATGCCGTTTGGACTGACCAACGCTCCTGCTGTGTTCCAAAGTATGGTGAATGACGTTCTGAGAGATATGATTGGTATTTTTGTGTTCGTTTACCTGGATGATATCCTCATCTTCTCGAAGGAGCTTTCTAGCCACGTTCAGCAGGTCAAGCAGGTCCTGCAGCGGTTACTGGAGAACCGTCTGTTCGTGAAGGCTGAGAAGTGTGATTTTCACGCCCACACGACGTCCTTCCTCGGGTACATCATATCCAGGGGAGAGATCAAGATGGACCAAGAGAAGGTTCGGGCGGTTCGGGATTGGGTCCAGCCCGGTACGAGATTGCAGCTCCAGAGATTCCTGGGGTTTGCAAATTTTTATCGGAGGTTTATCCGTGATTACAGCCGGGTGGCCGCCCCTTTAACTGTACTGACGTCTTGCACCAGAAAGTTCTGTTGGTCTCCTGAGGCAGACCGAGCATTTCTAGATTTGAAGAGCCGATTCACCAACGCCCCGATTCTCTCTCAACCTGACACTTCCCGTCAGTTCGTTGTGGAGGTGGATGCGTCTGATGTGGGGGTGGGTGCCATCCTGTCCCAGCGTAGCTCCACTGACGGTAAACTCCATCCCTGCGCCTTCTACTCTTGTCGTCTTTCTCCAGCTGAAAGAAACTACGATGTGGGTAACCGGGAGCTTCTCGCTGTGAAGCTTGCCTTGGAGGAGTGGCGTCACTGGTTGGAGGGAGCGGAGCAACCGTTTGTGGTCTGGACTGACCACAAGAATCTGGCTTACGTGCAATCGGCTAAACGTCTCAACTCCCGTCAGGCCCGGTGGGCTTTGTTTTTTGGACGCTTCAATTTTTCCCTGACGTTCCGACCTGGGTCGAAGAACGGGAAGGCGGGCGCCCTGTCCCGGATGTTCTCCAAGACGGAGGAGAGTGGGGCCAAGACTGAGACGATTCTTCCCCAGAACGTTGTCGTGGGAGCCGTTACATGGAGGATTGAGGAGGATGTGATGGCAGCCCTTCGGACACAGCCCGGGCCCGGTAACGGTCCACCCGGTCGGTTGTTCGTGCCTGAGTCGGTTCGTTCTGCTGTCCTTCAGTGGTCCCACGCCAGCAAGATAGCTTGTCAACCTGGCGTTGCTCGGACTATGGCGCTACTGCGCAGACGATTTTGGTGGCCTGCCATGGGAGAAGATACCCGGAGGTTTGTTGCCGCTTGTCCTGTTTGTGCGCAGAATAAGAGTACCAATCGGGCCAGCTCTGGGCTTCTTCACCCCCTACCTATTCCCCGGCGACCTTGGTCGCATCTGGCCCTGGATTTTGTCACGGGGTTGCCCTCTTCTGTTGGTAACACGGTTATTCTGACCATTGTGGATAGATTCAGCAAGTTTGCCCACTTTGTTCCCCTCTCCAAGCTGCCTTCTGCCACTGAGACGTCCGAGATCCTGGTTAGGGAGGTGTTCAGGGTCCACGGGTTGCCCTGTGACATTGTTTCTGACCGTGGTCCTCAGTTTACCTCTGCTGTCTGGAAATCCTTCTGTTTGGCCATTGGAGCTACAGTCAGTCTCACATCTGGATTTCACCCCCAATCTAATGGTCAGGCGGAGAGAGCCAACCAGAAGATGGAGTCCACGCTGCGCTGTCTTGTTTCCTCTGATCCCACCTCTTGGTCCTCTCAATTACCCTGGGTCGAGTATGCTCATAATACTCTCCCTTCATCTGCCACTGGGATGTCTCCCTTCCAGTGCCTGTACGGTTACCAACCTCCCTTGTTTCCTTCTCAGGAGCGGGATCTCTCGGTTCCTTCTGTCCAGACCCACATTCGTCGTTGCCACCGCACCTGGCATCGGGCCAGGAAGGCCCTCCTTAAGGTTTCTGACCGATATCAGATCCAGGCGAATCGTCGCCATATTCCTGCCCCCGCTTATACCGTCGGTGATAGGGTTTGGTTGGCTACACGGGATCTTCCTCTACGGACTGAGTCGAGGAAACTGTCACCGAAGTTCATTGGTCCGTTTGTAGTGGAGAGGATCATTAATCCTGTTGTGGTCCGACTCAAGTTGCCTGCTACACTAAGAGTACATCCCACCTTTCATGTCTCCTGCCTCAAGCCGGTTCTCCTCAGTCCTCTGTTTCCCCCTCCTCCTCGTCCTCCTCCTCCTCGGATGATCAGAGGTGGTCCTGTCTACACGGTGCGCCGAATCATGGACTCCAGACGGCGGGGTCGAGGGTACCAGTAATTAGTGGATTGGGAAGGATATGGTTCTGAGGAGAGGAGTTGGATTCCTCGGCGTCAGATCCTTGACGATGACCTGCTTCGTGACTTTTACCGCCTCCACCCTGGCGCTCCGGGTAGTCCGCCCGGTGGCGTTCGTCGGAGGGGGGGTACTGTCACGAATCCCGTTTCCTGAGTCGGTTTTTTGCCTGTGTTCTGTCCTGGAGTGTTTTTTCCGGCGTCCTGGAACGCACCCTGTCTGGTTGCCGGGCAATGTAGCCAGTTGGGAGTTCTGATTACCCGCACCTGTATCCCATCAGCTATCTGCACACCTGGTCCTGATCATCATCTCTTCTCTTCATAAGCCTGGATCTGACATCCATTCCCTGCCGGATCGTTAGCCATGAACATTACTCACCTGGATCATTTACCCCATTCCCGCCTGGTCGTCGGAGGATTCTGCTACCCCATTGGATCCACCTATTTACTCCCATCAACTCACCACCGCTGCCCGCTACGCCACCTGGATATATCTACCCATTCACTTTCACTTGTAAATAATTACTCACCTTCTTCCTACTCTCCTTGTCCTGGTCTGCTTCTGGGTTCGATTTTGAAAGAACGTGACATATGCACGGTGTAATATTTGTATGAATGAATCCTATGAAGCCTATGCATAGAAAAAACATTAGCAGCTCTAATGCTTATCTTCACAGTGAAAAACCACTATTTTGAATCATTCTTAAATAGTCAGTAAAATATCTGATTTAGCTATTTTTAAAAATTGTATCCTTTATCATGCATGCAAGGCTGTTTGTCTGTCCACCATGATGGAGCTGCAGAACAAGCAATTTGTGAGAGGAGGACCCTATACTGTAGGATAATTATTCTGGTTGGTGTCAACATAATTCATGACCAGGTACTGAGCAAATCAATTATGTTACTTGTCATTCCATTTTGGGATAATTGTTAACTGAATTGCTAGCACTAGTTGCTCACGCTACTACAGTGGCTACTACACCCCCTCAGTGGAATGCAAATGCCACATCAGGTGATGCTGCCTTCGAATCCTGTCCCAAATGGCAGTTACCTAAGTGCTGCCTTCTAAGGTAGGTGCCTTTGGAGACAGGTATTCAGCAGGCAGCTGCCTTTGGATTGGGACACAGCCATAGACTGACCAGGTGAATCCAGTTGAAAACTAGGATCCCTTATTTATGTCACTTGTTAAATTCACTTCAATCAGTGTAGATGAAGGGAAGGAGACAGGTTAAAGAAGGATTTTTAAGCCTTGAGACAACTGAGACATGGATTGTGTATGTTTGCCATTCAGAGGGTGACAAAAGGCAAAAAATTGAAGTGCCTTTGAACGGGGTATGGTAGTAGGTGCCAGGCACACCGGTATGTGTCAAGACCTGTAACACTGCTGGGTTTTTCACTCCAGTGTGTATCAAGAATGGTCCAACACCAAAAGGACATACAGCCAACTTGACACAACTGTGGAAAGCATTAGAGTCAACATATGTTAATTAGATTAGACTCTTAAGGATTATTAAAGGTAATAAGGAACACAATGCATAATGAGAGGAGTGTTGACACATTATACCACAACAGTGTACAAAACAATTCCCACAATGACTCAGTAAGACAGACAGGATAGACCTGATCCCCATGTAACTGTTAGTACAGTAGTCATAGCTACAGGAAAGTTACAATAGGTAATGGATCCTTATCATCCCACCTTGCGCCCCATTTGGCCTAAAAACCCTAGCCTACATAGTCCATTTAAGCTATGGTGAGATGACATGACTTGTGTGATGATGAGTTACCTTGCCTGAGACCTGAAGCCTTGTGTTAGCTGCCTGAGCCAATGCTTTAGCTTAGGGAGCTAACACAATCTTGTGGCTAAAAGGTGACCCAGGTATAAGTCCAGTGAAATTGTATATCTGGGGACACCTTTTGCAAAAGAAAGTAAAAGACATTGAACGGGATCTTAAGCACTTACAAAATAGTAACATATTGTAAACATTGACGACATTGAACACAATTGTGCACACTTTTCAGGTTCCTGTTTTGGCTTGTGAGTGCTACTTTAAATTATACAAAACATTATAACCATCTTTAAATTGAGTTCATTTGTATTTGGTATTGCTCCTGTGGGGACAGATAAGAGATTGAGTCTGGATTCTCCCCACAGATTATCCTGAATGGCAGTCACAATATGATTTACATACATGTCTTTCAACCTTTCCTGGTTCAATTGCACTGGTGCCATACCGCTTACACTAAGGTCTGGCACTAGACTAGATCAATTGATGTCATTGTAACGTGTTGAGTAACCTTGCCCGAGACCTGAAAACTTGCATTAGCTCCAAAAGTTAATGCCTAAGCTTTAGCTCAGCATAGTCTAACACAGTTTTGTGGTGAGCAGAACTAACCATGACAGTAACACCAGCCACCATCGGGCTCACTCCCACCAGATACTTCTACTAAAACAACCTGTAAAACTGTAATCAGAAACTTAAACTGATGAATGATGTTGAATAAATGTGTTATGAAGGTTGTTATGAATGATACTGAAATATTCGGGAAGGGATCATTTTCATAAAGGTTTTATGAATGCATTATGTCCACCTCCTTCATATAACGTGTTATCTTTAGTTCTTGATTCACTAAATCAGAATTAGGACCCCTTCATCAGGGACTGTGATCTCACCTCATGGAGGTTTTCTACTATTAATTCTTAATTTATAGAGCATCTCATCACATGGGACCATATCATCACAAGACCATATTAAACGGGACCATATCATCACATGAGACCATATAATCACGAGACCATATCATCACATGAGACCATATCATATCACCACATGAGACCATATCATCACACGGGTTGGCGCCCCCCCTTGGGTTATGCCGTGGCGGAGATCTTTGTGGGCTATACCCGGCCTTGTCTCAGGATGGTAAGTTGGTGGTTGAAGTGATCCCTCTAGTGGTGTGGGGGCTGTGCTTTGGCAAAGTGGGTGGGGTTATATCCTGCCTGTTTGGCCCTGTCCGGGGGTATCATCGGAAGGGGCCACAGTGTCTCCTGACCCCTCCTGTCTCAGCCTCCAGTATTTATGCTACAGTAGTTTATGTGGCGGAGGGCTAGGGTCAGTCTGTTATATCTGGAGTACTTCTCCTGTCTTATCCGGTGTCCTGTGTGAATTTAAGTATGCTCTCTCTAATTCTCTCTTTCTCTCTTTCTTTCTCTCTCTCGGAGGACCTGAGCCCTAGGACCATGTCTCAGGACTACCTGGCATGATGACTCCTTGCTGTCCCCAGTACACCTGGCCGTGCTACTGCTCCAGTTTCAACTGTTCTGCCTGCGGCTATGGAACCCTGATGTCACGCCCTGACCGTAGATTGCTTTGTATGTTCCTATTTTTAGTTTGGTCAGGGTGTGATGTGGGTGGGTATTCTATGTTGTATGTCTAGGTTTTCTATTTCTATGTGTTTGGCCTGGTATGGTTCCCAGTCAGAGGCAGCTGTCTATCGTTGTCTCTGATTGAGAACCATACCTAGGTAGCCTGTTTTCCCACTTTTGTTTGTGGGTGGTTGTGTTCTGTTTAGTGTATGTCACCTTGCAGAACTGTTCGTTTGTCATTTTTGTTGTTTTTGTTCAAGTGTTAGTATTTATTAAAATAGTTAATATGGACACTTACCACGCTGCACCTTGGTCCTCTTCTCTTTCTCCCGACGACAATCGTTACACCTGACCTGTTCACCGGACATGCTACCTGTCCCAGACCTGCTGTTTTCAACTCTCTAGAGACAGCAGGAGCAGTAGAGATACTCTCAATGATCGGCTATGAAATGCCAACTGACATTTACTCCTGAGGTGCTGACTTGTTGCACCCTTGACAACTGATGTGATTATTAGTATTTGACCATGCTGGTCATTTATGAACATTTGAACATCTTGGCCATGTTCTGTTATAATCTCCACCCGGCACAGCCAGAAGAGGACTGGCCACCCCTCATAGCCTGGTTCCTCTCTAGGTTTCTTCCTAGGTTTTGGCCTTTCTTGGGAGTTTTTCCTAGCCACCGTGCTTCTACACCTGCATTGCTTACTGTTTGGGGTTTTAGGCTGGGTTTCTGTACAGCACTTTGAGATATCAGCTGATGTAAGAAGAGTTATATAAATAAATGTGATTTGATTTGATCATATCACATGAGAGTGAGATCATATCATCACATGAGAGCATATCATATCATCACATGGGACCATATCATATCACCACATGAGAACATATCATATCATATCACCACATGAGTCCATATCATATCACATGAGAGTGAGACCATACCATATCACATGGGACCCTATCATCACATGAGATCATATCATATTGATATGATTGATATTCATGAAATAACACTTTTGAAATGTTTTGTTTGGTGTTCAACAGTTATAGATCGTGGGTAAGTGTATTTGATTGGGTCAAGAACAGGTGTGGGATCTCTATCCTTTCTGCACTTGTTGCTAAGTTATATGCAAGTGTGGGTGCAGACATACAACTTGTATACCATGATTTAGATTGCAAGTTATGATGGCGTATGTCAGGGCCCTCCAGCCCTTTTCATGGAGAGTTAAACTCCTGTAGGTTTTCGCTCCAACCCCTGTTGACCTGATTCAGTTGATCTGCCAGCTACAGTAATTAAAATAATCAGGTGTGGCAGATTAGAGTTGGAGTGAAAACCTACAGGACGGTAGCTCTCCATGAACAGTGTGGAGAGCCCTGGCCTGGGTCATACTTTAATAAATATCCTCTATCACCAACTCATCAGTTTCTAGTGGTTGAACATTCTTTACTCTGGTATGATGAGGAGAATTAGCAATGGAACATTAGAACACAGAGTGCTTGTGCCTACACAAAGAGTTTAGTTCACTTCACATCATTATCTACAGTGCCTTAAGAAAGTATGCATACCCCTTGACTTATTTCACATTTTTGTTGTGTTACAGCCTGAATTAAACATTTACTAAATATAATTTTTCCTCACCCATCTACACACACTACTCCATAATCACAAAGTGAAAACACGTTTTTCAAAATGTCAGCAAATACTGAAAATGAAATACAGAAATATCTTATTTACATAAGTATTCACACCCCTGAGTCAATACTTTGTAGAAACACCTTTGGCAGCGATTACAGCTGTGAGTCTTTCTGGGTAAGTCTCTAAGAGCTTTGCACACCTGGAGTCTACAATATGTGCACATTATTCTTATAAAAATGATTCAGGCTCTGTCAAGTTGGTTTTTGATCATTGCTAGACAGCCATGTTCAGGTTTTGCCATAGATTTCTAAGACAATTTAAGTAAAAACTGTAACTAGTCCACTCAGGAACATTCAATGTCATCTTGGTAATCAACTCCAGTGTATATTTGGCTTTGTGTTTTAGGTTATTGTCCTGTAGAAAGATTAATTTGTCTCCCAGTGTCTGTTGGAAAGCACTGTACCAGGTTTTCTTCTAGGATGTTGCCTGTGTTTAGCTCCATTCCATTTATTTTTATCCGAAGAGGGTCACCAAGGGATGTGTTGTGTTGGATTTGCCCAAAACATAACATTTTATATTCAGGGTGTAACGATTCTCGTTGGTGGAAGGAGAGGAGGACCAAAAATGCAGCGTGGTAAGTGTTCGTTATATTTTCATTTCAAACTGAACACTACACAAATAACAACGATAAGAAAAAACGAAACAGTTCTGTAAGGTGAACAGACACTAGACAGAAAATAAACACCCACAACCAAAATGGGGAAAACAGGCTACCTAAGTATGATTCTCAATCAGAGACAACAAACGACACCTGCCTCTGATTGAGAACCATACTAGGCCAAACACATAGAAACATAACAACATAGAAAAAAGAACATAGACTACCCATTCCAACTCAAGCCCTGACCAACCTAACACAAAGACATAAAAAAGGAACTAAGGTCAGAACGTGACACAGGGAAGGAAGTTAAATTCTTAGCCAATTTTTTTTTGCACTTTTACTTCAGTGCCTTATTGCAAACAGGATGCATGTTTTGGAATATTTATTTTATGTACTTTTCCCTCTGTCATTTAGGTTAGTATTGTGGAGCAACTACAAGGTTGTTGATCCATCTTCAGTTTCTCCTATCAAAGCCATTAAACTATGTAACTGTTTTAATGTCACCAGAACAATATCACGGGAAATAACCATGTTGTCTGACAGAGCTGTCTTTGCATAAATGGAGGAAGAAAAGTACTAAGCATTCACATTCATCTGTGGAAAGAATCCAGACTAAATAACTTCTCTGTCCCCACAGGAACAATGATGCTCATCTCAGTCTCATTTGAAATCCAAATGAACACAAACTTTGCTTTGCAAATTGTGTCCCCAGACATAGCATTTGACTGTGCAAAACAAACAAGCGCACACGATTACTCTCTTAACCTCAATACACGTGGAGGTTGTTTTTACTCAATACAGAAAATAAACAACATTTACATAAATTGTAAATTGACTTATTTTTCTACTACTAGCCACAGAATCCATTTCGACCAACTTGCCTAGTATCACTTGAAAAGTCACTCATGAGAACACAATTGTGACATTTTAGAACATACAATTTGTATTGTACTTTTCAGGCAAGTACGGCTGCATACCTATGGCAGGGTTTGGGTCAACTCCATGTAAAATGCAACTTATAAAATGCTATTTGTTTTATGTAAATAAAGTGCAATTATTTTATGAAAATAATGTGCATACTTATTATTAGCCAAATACCAATATTTCTGTATTACTTTAAACTGTTGGTCTAACTCTAAAAGCTCAGACACACCAGTAGGATTGTCAAACGTTTGACTGCCGACAGTACATTCTTAGAAAAAAGGGTTCTAAAAGGGTTCTTCAGCTGTCCCCATAGGAGAACCCTTTTTGGTTCCAGGTAAAACCCTCTTTTGTCTCTGGTTCTACATGGAAGTTTTTATTATGATATCTGAGTGAGACTGAGTAACAAAATCTGACCATGAATAGTTTATTAGCTGGCCGCTAAACTAACTTAGCGATCTAAAACATTTTAGCTGACATTGGCTAATTGACTGACTGTCAATGACTGACATAATAGAGAGAAAAACTGCTGATGCACAACCAAATTTCGAAATTGCACCTTGTGTATTCTACTGTTCTAACTCGCAACAGTAAGTTGAGGCCACCAGTTGCCCATCCCTGGTCTAATTGAGTATATATAACAATTTACTCATTGTGTCGTCAAGGCCAACAGAACCAAATCAAGGGAATTCACCATGTTGTCTGACACAGAGTTGTCTTTACATAAATGGAGGAAGGGCAGAGAACCAGGAAAAGTAGAAAGACGTATATGTAAAACATATTGTAACTGCCATTCAGGGAAATCTATGCAAAGAATCCTGACTGAATGACGTCTCTGCCCCCATAGAAGCAATGAAATAATCTCATTTCAATCTCATTTTACATCTAAATGAACACAAAATAAAGATACGTTATAAATGTTTCGTATACTTTCAGTCAGTAGTTTTGTAAGTAGTGCTCACAAGCCAAAAAGGGCCCCTGACAATTGTGTACTACATCATTAATTTTGTATGTTTGGGGACACCATACAAATTCGTAACATATTGTACAAATTATTTGTAAGTGCTTAAGATCCTGTTCAATATCTAACTTTCCTTTGCAAATGGTGTCCCCAGACATATAATTTGACTTGACTTAAACCTGGGTCATCTTTTAGCCACAAGACTGTGTTAATCCCCCTGTGCTAAAGCGTTAGCATTGGCTCAGGAAGCTAACACTAGGCTTCAGGTTTCAGGCAAGGTTACTCATCATCACACAGGTCTTGTCATAGCACCATAGCTTAAAATGGTCTATGTAGGCTAGGGTTTTTAGGCCAAGTGGGGCGTAAAGTGGTATTATAAGGAACCATATTAACCTATTGTACCTTTACTGTAGCCTGTTTCTGTTGCTATGACTACTGTAACAACAGTTACATGGGGATCAGGTCTATCCTGTCTGTCTTATTGAGTCATCGTGTGAATTGTTTTGTACGCTGTTGTGTCAACACGCCTCTCCTTATCACCTTTAATCATGACAGCCTTAACAAAAATAGAGTAGCTTTAGTAGGTTTGGTTCTGCGTGCAGAGGTGGAATGGAGTGGAATGTTGACTGTCATGTTCCAGCTTTTGTCTGTTTCTGATCCGCTTTAACTCCTTTCCATTGTTTCATTGCTCCACTGTCACCAGTCATTCACCAGTCCAAACGGTCGTGTCAGGTTTTGTGGCCAGGTGTTAAACCAGGTGTTAAATGAGGTGAAAAGGAGACTGGAGTGCCACTACTACTAGTTAAATCATTGACTTAATCAGAGTTAATTTGATTGTCATTGATGAACTAAACCACTCCATGGCTTTATTTGATCAGGGACTGTAAACCCACCTCTTGGACACCCTGACACTGTAGCTTAGTTCTATCCACAGTAAATCCTTCAATCAGACAATGCCATCTTAGCGTGAGAAAATATCTACCTCTACTGGCATACCACAGTTATGTCTGCAATGTACAGACTTGCGTGCACAGAGGTGAAACTATTCCTGTGTGACTGACTGTCACCCCACACGTCTGACACTACTAAATCCTGCTTACATCCTGGTTGTGAAATATGTCTTCTCAACCGTGAAGACGTTGACTCGTTGGCAATGACACCAAACTTGTATGGATGGGGACATCCAAGTTTTGTTGGAACATTTATTTGTTCTGCCCAACCCCACATTAAAGTACATACTTGTATTATTTATTTATAAACAGACAGTTTCTGCCTAACCCCTCCCAGGGCATGTAAAGAGATATGGGGCCTGTTCAGGATGTAACATTGCCTGGCGCTCAGACAGAAATGCATCATGTAGAACAGAAATGATTGTCTGTCAAATAGAATAGATTACAGAATAATTTCAGCTTTATTCAATCTATTTATATTTACAACCTTTATATTGTTTCATTTCACTGAATACACCAGTGTTGTCATATGAGGATTTTTTAAACTCAGTTTGGAATAAAGAAATACTGAGATTATGGCTAGAAATTAGTGTCTATTGGTGCTGCATTAGTGTCTCAAAGAGAAACAACAAACACACAAGATAACGTGATTGAATAAATATTGCATTGTTTAACATTTTTATTTCAATGTAATTCAATTTCAATATATCTATAATCAGTTTCAATATAGTAGATATTGCATTCATTTTCTGTGTATCATGTTTACAAACCTCAATTTCAAGTTTACCAAAGATTTATATATTGTATTTCTCAGATGCATTCAGATTTATTTTTCAAATTCAGTTTTCGAATTCCGTTTTCAAATTCAGTTTTCGAATTCGGTTTTCAAATTCAGTTTCTAAATTCAGTTTCAAAACTGCTCTCAACAATATCCTGAAAAGTAAAAGAAAATGATAAATCTATCTCCCTTCCAGCCAATCACAGAGTTAAACAGGCTACCACCTGAATTGTCTAAGAAAAGTGAGGAGAGAGAAAACCCCAACTTAATTTTGGCCAATTCCTCCTGACAGAGCTGGTGTACCTCAACAACTTTAAACATCTGCTATCTGAGCAGCTAACCGATCGCTGCAGCTGTACATAGTCCATCGGTATATAGCCCACCCAATTTACCTACCTCATTCCCATACTGTTTTTATTTATTTACTTTTCTGCTCTTTTGCACACCAGTATCTCTACTTGCACATGATCATCTGATGATTTATCACCCCAGTGTTAATCTGCTAAATTGTAATTATTCGCTCCTATGGCCTATTTATTGCCTACCTCCTCATGCCTTTTGCACACATTGTATATAGATTCTCTTTTTTTTTTCTTTTTTCCTACTATGTTATTGACTTGTTTATTGTTTACTCCATGTGTAACTCTGTGTTGTTGTCTGTTCACACTGCTATGCTTTATCTTGGCCAGGTCGCAGTTGCAAATGAGAACTTGTTCTCAACTAGCCTACCTAGTTAAATAAAGGTGAAATAAAAATACAAATAAAGTACCTGAGTCAGGTTTGTAGGCCTCGCTCACGCTTTTTCAGTTCTACACACACATTTTATATAGGATTGAGGTCAGGGCTTTGTGATGACCACTCCAATACCTTGACTTTGTTGTCCTTAAGCCATTTTGCCACAACTTTGGAAGTATGCTTGGGGTCATTGTTCATTGGGAAGACCCATTTGTGACCAAGCTTTAACTTCCTGACTGATGTCTTGAGCTGTTGCTTCAATATATCCACATAATTTTCCTCCTCATGATGCCATCTATTTTGTGAAGTGCACCAGTCCCTTCTGCAGTAAAGCACCCCCAAAACATGATACTGCCACCCCCGTGCTTTATGGTTGGGATGGTGTTCTTCGGCTTGCAAGCATCCCCCTTTTTCCTCCAAACATAACGATGGTCATTATGGCCAAACAGTTATATTTTTGTTTTATCAGACTAGAGGACATTTCTCCAAAAGTACGATCTTTGTCCCCATGTGCAGTTGCAAACCATAGTCTGGCTTTTTTATGGCGGTTTTGAAGCAGTGGCTTCTTCCTTACTAGAGCGGCCTTTCAGGTTATGTCGATATGCGACTCGTTTTACTGTGGATATAGATACTTTTATACCGGTTTCCTCCAGCATCTTCACAAGGTCCTTTGCTGTTGATCTGGGATTGATTTGCACTTTTCGCATCAAAGTACGTTCATCTCTAGGAGACAGAATGTGTCTCCTTCCTGAGCGGTATGACTGCTGCGTGGTCCCATGGTGTTTATACTTGCGTACTATTGTTTGTACAGATGAACGTGCTACCTTCAGGCATTTGGAAATTGCTCCCAAGGATGAACCAGACTTGTGGAGGTCTACAATTTTTTTGCTGAGGTCTTGGTTGATTTTCCTTGATTTCCCCATGATGTCAAGCAAAGAGACACTGAGTTTTAAGGTAGGCCTTGAAATACATCCACAGGTACACCTCCAATTGACTCAAATTATGTCAATTAGCCTATCAGAAGCTTCTAAAACCATGACATAATTTTCTGGAATTTTCCAAGCTGTTAAAAGGCACAGTCAACTTAGTGTAAGTAATCTTCTGACCCATTGGAATTGTGATACAGTGAATATTAAGTGAAATAATCTGTATGTAAACAATTGTTGGAAAAATTACTTGTGTCATGCACAAAATAGATGTCCTAACCGACTTGCCAAAATTATAGTTTGTTAACAAGAAATTTGTGGAGTGGTTGAAAAACTTGTTTTAAATGACTTCAACCTAAGTGTATGTAAACTTCCGACTTCAACTGTATATACTGTTTTCTATACTATTATACTGTATCTCTGTCCGTTCTGCTCTGACATCGCTCGTCCATATGTATATAATCTTAATTCATTCCTACTTAGATTTGTGTGTATTGGGTATATGTTGTTTAATTTGTTAGATATTACTTGTTAGATATTACTGCATTGTCAGATCTAGAAGCACAAGCATTTCACTACACCCTCAATAAAAACTGCTAATCACGTGTATGTGACAAATAATTGAATTTGAACATCCCTGCTCTGTCTTCCCATTGATTCTTGTAAACATATATATATATATATATATATATATAAACATGTAGACAAAGACATACAAAAAATAAATTCCCAAAATATTAAATTATAGAACATTTCTAGGCAACAATGAGAGGGGGGAGAGTGTGTGTGAGTGGATTCCTCCGCTTCATTTCCCTCTGTTCGGTTGTTTGCTTCATTTTGGTTCCCATTCTCTTGTTTGCCTTCTGCAACAAAACAGCAAAAACATAGGAAAAAGCAATTTAAAAACAATGGTGATTCCTTTGTCACATCAGGCAATTTAATGTGAATAAAACAATACTTTTCAAAACGTAGGTTGACACAAAGCACCAGCTTCGTTTGCTGTCTAGCTTTTTACAGGTGCTGCAGAGCAGGGAAAATGCACCCAACTCTATACCATGAACATACACGTCCAGCTTTTAAAGTTACCTTTTCTACAGACCGGTTTGGTTGCATGGATGGCCAACAGGTGGCTATTTTTTTGTGATATGCATTGTGTACATCTTCCTCCATTTTCTTTGCATTCTTGTACACCTCAGCCCACTTTTCTTCTGTCTAGTGGACAAACATGTCAGAGTACGGTAATAGATTGTCAGAAATCAAACATACTACAAAATAATGCTGTTTATTAATTACTTACCACAATCCACACTAACTGTAAATGTATGAATCTAACATTTGTTTTCATTTAATGTCAAATGTCTCATCCATTTCATCTGTTGCCACAGACTGTGTCCAGATGGATAGAGAAATGATCTGAGAATATTCTCATGAACTTTATTTTATTGGTCATTTAACAATAACTATTATTTGTTGAATTTTGTTAAGGCAGTGTGCAGTAATGTTTTGGCCTAAATGCATGCTATCAATTGTGTACAGTGCATGCGTAAAGTATTCAGACCCCTTCCCTTTTCCAAATTTTGTTACGTTACAGCCTTATTTAAAAATGGATTAAATACATTTTGTTCCTCAATCTACAAACAATAACTCATAATGACAAAGCAAAAACCGGTTTTTAGAATTTAGAATATTTCAAATATAATACAAATAAAAAACAGAAAAAACTTGTTTACAAAAGTATTCAGACCCTTTACTATGTATGAGACTCGAAATAGAGCTCAGGTGCATCCCGTTTCCATTGATCATCCATGACATGAGATCATCCATGAGATGTTTCTAAGACTTGATTGGAGTCCACCTGTGGTAAATTCAATTGATTGGAAAGGCAAAGACCTGTCTATATAAGGTACCACAGTTGGCAGTGCATGTCAGAGAAAAAACCAAGCCATGAAGTCAAAGGAATTGTACTTAGAGCTACGAGACAGGATTGTGTCGAGTTGCAGATCTGGGGAAGGGTACCAAAAAACTGTCTGCAGCATTGAAGGTCCCCAAGAACAGAGTGACCTCCATCATTCTTAAATGGAAGAAGTTTGGAATCCCCAAGACTCTCCCTAGAGCTGGCCGCCCGGCCAAACTGAGCAATCGGGGAAGAAGGGCCTTGATCAGGGAGGTGACCGAGAACCCGATGGTCACTGACAGAGCTCCAGAGTTCCTCTGTGGAGATGGGAAAACCTTCCAGAAGGACAGCCATCTCTTCACCAATCAGGCATTTATGCTAGAGTGTCCAGAGGGATGCCAATCCTCAGGAAAAGGCACATGACAGCCCGCTTGGAGTTTGTCAAAAGACATCTACAGACCTCTCAGACCATGAGAAACAAGGTTCTCTGGTCTGATGAAACCAAGATTGAACTATTTGGCCTGAATGCCAATCGTCACATCTAGAGGAAACCTGGCACTATTCCTGCGGTGAAGCATGGTGGTGGCAGCATCATGCTGTGGGGATGTTTTTCAGCGGCAGGGACTGGGAGACTAGTCTGAATAGAGGGAAATATGAATGGAGCAGAGTACAGAGAGATCCTTGATGTAGTGTCATACCCAAGAAGACTTGAGGCTGTAATCGCTGCCAAAAGTGTTTCAACAAAGTACTGAGTAAAGGGTCTGAATACCTATATAATTGTGATATCAGTTTTTTTATTTGATAATTTTGCTAAAATAAAAAATAAACTGTTTTTGCTTTGTTATTATGGGGTATTGTGTGTATATTGATGAGGGGGAAAAAACGATTTTATACATTTTAGAATAAGTCTAACGTAACAAAATGCACTGTACATTGACATTTTATTCTTACCACGTCTGCAAAACACTTCCCACGATGGATTGTTTCACTTGGGAATTTGATTTGAAGATCAAACATATCTTTCAAAGTGTTTGCAAGCAGATGCAGGCGCTCATCTTCATAGGCATAGACCTTGCGATCCTCACAAACCAAAACAACCAATTGGGAACACTCTGCTTCACAAAAAGAAAAGTCATCTATTGCGCCAATGACCACCATTTCCATACTCTCTGGAAAGTAGGACCATTTCCAATCTTTCAATTCCTCATCATCTCCTGCGTAGACTGTGTTATCTAGGTTTCCAAATCTTAACTTTTGGGAACCTCCTGGCATGTTGAGGGACAATTTCTTATTGATATATTTTCTCACGACTTCTTCAACACTTTTTATAAATGCCACAGCCCCTGTAGTAATAGGAACATAAAAAAAGTTCTAAAACTACTAGTCAAGTGCAATCTAGAAATAATGTTAGGCTATATAAATGTTTTGACTACTAGGCCTACCTTTTTTCTCCACACACTGCAGGAAATCGCTCCTCATTTGTATTTCTTCAGTTGACCTACATGGAATAAAACTGATCAGTTATGAATATATTGAAAAAGTATCAATAGTTGTCCTGTGAAGTTATTTGGTCACTCATATTTGATGATTTACTGCTTAAAAAAGGATAGTTGACACAAATGAATCATCCTTACCTATTTGCCATGATGTCAGCTGCTGGGTTTCTGATGAGATGGAATGGCAACGGTAATGATGGCAAGTTCAAGGTCAAGTTAACAATATCCACATGGCAGTCATTGACACTGAAATACATGGATATTGCATCAATAAATAAACAAAACATTCAAGTTAAATGAAGTAAAACACAACTATTTACGTTTGAAGATACACAGTTGTGTTGAATAAATGACAAAAGTAAAGTATAGGTGACTGTTTGTACTGTATCTTTCAGTCTTGGCCTTTGGAATAGAGAGCATGTGTGTACTATAGGGCCTATGGAATAGAGAGCATGTGTGTACTATAGGGCCTATGGAATAGAGAGCATGTGTGTACTATGGGGCCTTTGGAATAGAGAGCATGTGTGTACTATATGGCCTATGGAATAGAGAGCATGTGTGTACTATAGGGCCTATGGAATAGAGAGCATGTGTGTACTATAGGGCCTTTGGAATAGAGAGCATGTGTGTACTATGGGGCCTTTGGAATAGAGAGCATGTGTGTACTATGGGACCTTTGGAATAGAGAGCATGTGTGTACTATAGGGCCTATGGAATAGAGAGCATGTGTGTACTATGGGGCCTTTGGAATAGAGAGCATGTGTGTACTATATGGCCTATGGAATAGAGAGCATGTGTGTACTATAGGGCCTATGGAATAGAGAGCATGTGTGTACTATAGGGCCTTTGGAATAGAGAGCATGTGTGTACTATAGGGTCTATGGAATAGAGAGCATGTGTGTACTACGGTTGAGGCTGCTGCCTGACACTTCTCTTCGGCAGGAAGGTAACCAGTCTCCGAAGGGAGACTGCAAAGTCCAGGCACAGTTTCTCTCTTCGCTTATGGGGTGAGGGCAGTCAGTGTTGTATTGGTC
The DNA here is from genome assembly GCF_016432855.1 of Salvelinus namaycush. Classification (NCBI taxonomy): domain Eukaryota; kingdom Metazoa; phylum Chordata; class Actinopteri; order Salmoniformes; family Salmonidae; genus Salvelinus; species Salvelinus namaycush. The sequence goes on along the minus strand of NC_052338.1, from coordinate 19,705,995 downwards.
GGTATACAGCAGGTATATGCCATAAACCCACTTATTTTTCAGAAGGCATTGCATATAGTCACTTCTTAATACTTCACGATGCGTATCAAAGGAGTGTAGTGGAGGTATACACCGTATCAACTAATAAGGCTGATGGAACAGGTCAGAATGTTTAGCTTAAAGGGATACTTTAGGATTTTGGCAATAAGGCCATTTATACCATTTGTGTGTCCAGTATGAAGGAAGTTGGAGGTAGTTTAGCGAGCCAATGCTAACTAGCGCTAGTGCGATGACGAAGTCTATTGGTATCTGCTAGTATTCACCGCCTGGCCGGTGGCGATTTTTTTGATTGTTCAGCAGTCTCTTTTGGCTTGGGGGTAGAAGCTGTTGAGGAACCTTTTGGTCCTAGACTTGGCGCTCCGGTACCTCTTGCCGTGCGGTAGCAGAGAAAACAACCTATAACTTGTGACTGGAGTCTCTGACAATTTTATGGGCTTTCCTCTGACACCGCCTATTATGTAGGTCCTGGATGGCAGGAAGCTTGGCCCCAGTTATGTACTGGGCCGTTTGCACTACCCTCTGTAGCGCCTTACGGTCAGATGCCGAGCAGTTGCCATACCAGGCGGTGATGCAACCGGTCAGGATGCTCTTGATGGTGCAGCTGTAGAACCTTTTGATGATCTGGGGACCCATGCCAAATCTTTTCAGTCTCCTGAGGGGGAAAAAGTTTTGTTGTGCCCTCTTCACAACTGTCTTGGTATGTTTGAACCATGATAGTTTGTTGGTGATGTGGACACCAAGGAACTTGAAACTCTCGACCAGCTCCACTACAGCCCTGTCGATGTTAATTATGACTGTTGGGCCCGCCTTTCCTGTAGTCCACGATCAGCTCCTTTGTCTTGCTCACGTTGAGGGAGAGGTTGTTGTCCTGGCACCTCACTACCAGTTCTCTGACCTCCTCCCTATAGTGTTGGAGTCGTGTTTGGCCACACAGTCGTGGGTGAACAAGGAATACAGGAGGGGACCAATTATAAACCCCTGAGGGGTCCCAGTGTTAATGTTCAGTGTGGCACACGTGTTGTTGCCTACTCTATTAACTTCTTATGGCTGCAATCTCGTTAACGGGATGATATGACAACAGCCAGTGAAAGTGCAGGGCGCCAAATTCAAAAAACAAAAATCTCATAATTAAATTTCCTCAGACATACATGTGTTTTATACCATTTTAAAGGTGATGTTGTTGTTAATCCCCCCAACGTGTCCAATTTCAAATATGCTTTTCAGCGAAAGCACTACAAACGATTATGTTAGGTCACACCAAACCACAAAGTTCATATATATTTCCAAAAATCTGAGTTTACATTGGCGAGTTACATTCACTAGTTCCAAAAACATCCAGTGATTTTGCATAGCCACATCGTTTCAACAGAAATACTCATCATAAATGTCGATGATAATACAAGTTATACACATGGAATTATAGGTATACCTCTCCTTAATGCACCGCTGTGTCAGATTTCAAAATAACTTTACGGAAAAAGCATACCATGCAATAATCTGAGACCGAGCTCAGAACAATAGTCAAGTTAGCCGTCATGTTGGAGTCAACAGAAACCAGAATTTACATGATAAATATTCCCTTACCTTTGATGATCTTCATCGGAATGCACTCCCAGGATTCCCAGGTCCACAATAAATGCTTGATTTGTTCGATAATGTCCGTTATTTATGTCCAATTAGCTACTTTGATTAGCGCGTTTGGTAAACAATTCCTAAGTCACGAAGCGCGTTCACTAAAACCTGACGAAATGTCCAAAAGTTCCGTAACAGTCAGTAGAAACATGTCAAACGAGGTATTGAATCAATATTTAGAATGTTGTTAAAATAAATCTTGAATAACGTTCCAACCGGAGAATTACATTGACTTCAGATGAGCGATGGAACGGAGCTGCCTCTCATGTGAACGCGCGTGGTCAAAGAATGTTCACCTCATGGCAGTGGTGACTAATTCTCCTCTTATTCGGCTCCCCTTCACAGTAGAGTCATCAGACAACGTTCTACAGACTGTTGACATCTAGTGGAAGCCGTAGGAAGTGAATACTCATTCATATCTCGCTGTGATTTCAATGGGATCTTGGTTGAAACTCGACCAGCCTCAGAATTTCCACTTCCTGTTTGGATTTTTTCTCAGGTTTTTGCCTGCCATATGAGTTCTGTTATACTCACAGACATAATTCAAAAGGTTTTAGAAACTTCAGAGTGTTTTCTATCCTATAATAATAATAATATGCATTTATTAGTAACTGGGACTGAGGAGCAGGCCGTTTACTCTGGGCACCTTTCATCCAAAGTGAAAATGCTGCCCCCCTGCCCCCTATAGTGACTTGGCTCTGACCGAACATAATCGTTTGGTGTGCTTTCGTCGTAAAGCCTTTTTGAAATCGGACACTGTGGCTGGATTTACAACAAGTGTATCTTTAAAATAGTGTAAAATACTTGTATGTTTGAGGAATTTTAATTATCTGTTGTTTTGAATTTGGCGCCCTGCAGTTTCACTGGCTGTTGACGAGGTGGGACGCTACCGTCCCACATACCCTAGTGAGGTTAAAACGGCTGTCTAATAATGAATAACAACCAACTTGAGAGCTTGAATATTTTTTTAAATTAATAATGTGAAAATATTGGAAAATCCAGGTGTTCTAACTTTTAATAAATGTGAATTATTTTCAAAAAACCTTCGCTTTGTCATTATAGGGTATTGTGTGGAGATTGATGAGGGAGATGTTTTATTTAATACATTTTAGAAGAAAGCTGTAACGTAACAAAATGTGGAAAAAGTCAAGGGGTCTGAATACTTTCTGAATGCGCTGTATATCTTGAGCCCCAGCCTTCCTATCATGCACCGTTGACGTCACGTGTTCTGTCCACCCAGCAGAATCCGCGTTGGGCTTTGTGCCCCAATGCCCTCAAGAACTCTTCAGCCAGATCCACCGACGTCCAAGTATTTGTCCCCCACCTCCTCCTTTAATCTCAGACTACGTCAAAGTATTTTCTGTTATTTTTCTCTGCTAGGATAATCCATGTAAGTAGCCACCATAATGTTAGTCAGCTAGCTAGCAAAATTTTTGTTTTTACTTCTGACACCAATGTAATGACCTTGATAGATCATAAATAAAATAATGTCCGCAACGGAGGATCGTGTTCTCGAATTCAACGGCTTATTAACAAGAACCAGCCGTAGCCTACGCCAAATAAATTAGTGTTCAAACAACAACGGGTATCCAACTAAGTCAGGACATAAAAAAGGGAGCACATTGGAAACATGACAGTATAAGACCCCTACCCAGACCCCTACCCAGCCCCCTGCACAGCCAACCCCGCTTTCCACCAACCACAAGTACGCCTGACACCGAAACATTCCAGACATTCCTGTATATAGCCTCGTTGTGTTACTTTGTATTATTTTTTACTTTAGTTTATTTTGTAAATATTTTCTTAATTCTTAACTCTTCTTGAACTGCACTGTTGGTTAAGGGCTTGTAAGTAAGCATTTCACAGTAAGGTCTACACTTGTTGTATTCGGCGAATGTGACAAATACAGTTTGATTTGATTTGATTGGCAGACAGCAGGGTGACTGGTATGATGGAGCCTGCAAAACCTAGATAACTGTTCATGCGCGCCAACAACACACAATAGAAGAACGTCAGAAAACGAGCGCACAACTGTCCAAGCGGGTCGCTAAAGTATTATCCGAGTTTCCCGCTTTAATGCAGCATAACAATTTGAGGGGTTTGGCCCCAGGTCAAAGCAGCTAAAGGTGGTTTGCTGAGTGACGAGATAGCCAATCCCCTCTGTAAACTAAGTTATATGGAACATGTTTCTATTGGTACAAGCTTTACAACATTGCCTACTCGCCTTGTTAGCATGAAGTATGTCAAGTTGTGTTGTACAAATTACCACGACACAAATCACCAATAATAAAGTGTATCATAGAAGATAAAATAGAGAATAACAAACATTTAATAAATAATTATTTTGGTCCAAATGGCAACTTACCCAAGCAATTGAGACTCAGTTGTTGGCTGTGCCCTAACACCAGGGACTGAACACTCTCTGCCAGAAGGAAAACGAGCGCACAGTTTTATATGCTCGTATCAGGTGATTCGCTGTAATTCCCTTGCAGCAAAAGTGTCTGTCATGCAGAAGCAAACAAACCTGTTTGGCCACATACTGTAGTGTCACGCCTGCTCCCGCTTTCCCTCCCTGGTGCTCAAGCGCACCAGGCTGCCCAATATACAATGAGTGTACAAAAGCATCAGCAGTTTTTCTGTTGTTATGTCAGTCACTGACAGTCAATCAATTAGCCATGTCAGCCAACAATTTTTTAGATTGGTAAATTAATCTAGCCAGCTATCTAAACTTGTATGAATCATGGCTGAATACCGACTGGGCACACAGTGCACGTGCCCAGGGGCCCTGACCTCCAGGGGGCCCACATTGATTTTGTTAGTCACTCTCACTCAGATATCATTAACATGGCATAAGTCACAGCAAAATGTGTAGAATTGCAGGTAATTAGCTTTAAAACAGACAGCTTTCTACGTCCCATGGCAAAATGTGTGGAATTTAAGGATAATAACTTTCTCTCTGCTGTCAAAGGGGGGGGGGGGGCGAAAGTGTTTTGGGATGGCCCCCATCCAAATCTTGCTTAGGGTCCCCAAAAGGCTAGGGCCAGCCCTGAATCAGTTACCCAATTTAGGCAGGGCCCCCCAGTTACCCACATGGGCCTCCTAACTCCTCCCCTCCTCCACATTTTATGATTAACAGAGCATCAATGCGCTATGAAGATATCAATAAGTGATATCTGTACAGTCAATCTTTAAAAAATATTTTAAAGTAGGCTACACCACTGCTGTTTTCATCATCTAGCTTTTCAAAAGTATCTGTAATCTGATTAAAATATTTTTTGTGGTAACGGATAACAGTTACTCTTTTTTGGGTAATCCATTACATGTACATGTAATCCGTTACACCCCAATCCTGAGTGTGGCCCAACGGACCTCAGACCTCGATGAAGACCGAATGCGTGAATCGTCGACCAGCCATAACCAGCCATGATTATCGTAGAGCACTCAATCGATTCACTTTATATGTGTGCGTTGTATTGACCTTCTCCCTTGATTTAAAGATTTAGTTTAAGTATAACTCTGACTTGTGTGATAAGTTTGTCTCTCCTCATTTGATAGTAAAGAAATTAACCACCACACAGGTAATTTTATCCAAAGTGACTTCCAGTACAGTGAGTGTGTATATGTGTCTCTCTCTCTCCCCATCTGTAGCCGATGCCGTGTGTGTGTGCCCGTGTGTGTGTGTGTACCTGTAGCCGAGTGTGTGTACATGTAGCAGTAGAGCTTCCGTCCCTCTCCTCGCCCATACCTGGGCTCGAACCAGGGACCTTCTGCACACATCAACAATTGCCTCCCACAAATCATAGTTACCTGTCACTCCACAAAAGCCAAGGCCCTTGCAGAGCAAGGGAAACAACTACTTCAAGGTCTCAGATCGAGTGACGTCACCTATTGAAATGCAATTAGCGTGCACCCTGCTAACTAGCTAGCCATTTCACACCGGTTACATACAGTATGTGTTCCCCTGTGTGTGTGTGCATGTACAGTATGTGTTCCCCTGTGTGTGTGTGTGTGTACCTGTAGCCGAGGTTGTGTGCATGTACAGTATGTGTTCCCCTGTGTGTGTGTACCTGTAGCCGAGTATATGTATAGTATGTGTTCCCGTGTGTGTGTGTGTGTGTACATGTAGCCGAGGTTGTGTGCATGTACAGTATGTGTTCCCCTGTGTGTGTGCCTCTGTGTATGTGTATGTGTCTCTCTCCCCCTCTCTCTCCACCTGTAGGCGATGCTGTGGTGTCCGTTGTTGTTCAGGATGGTCTGGTCAGGTCCCCTCCAGGTGACAGTAGCTTTGGGTCGGCCACACACCTTACACCTCAGAGTCACACTCTCCCCGTTGTCACACGTCACCTCGCTCAGGGGGACGAGGAACTCCGGTGAGACTAAGGGTCCAAGGTCAAATGACATCATCACTGAGCAGCTGAGTGGGCTAGGGAACGTGTCATAGTGAGAGCATATCATGTATTTACATAATTTTCTGCTCAGCATCTGTAGATTGTTGCTGGTGATCTTTTCTCATTCTTTGATTATTATTTGGTACAGTACAATTAACTTTATTGTTTCTAAGTGTCTTGGACACAGTCAATACACTGCTGAATATCTGTATATCCATTCTGCTGTATTGAGATCATCTTTATTGAGACTAGACATTAAAAGACAATAGAGGACTTACCATCATAGATGTAGTTGGGGTTTAGAAGCTGAAAAAACAAGACAGAAAACAGGATGTCAGACGTCAAAGAAGAACGCTTTATGTAGATCTGAAATGATTGGAGGGGGCATTGCTGGTTCCCATTGGTTGTTTACTAGCAATGCAGTAACATTGGCACGACTTAGCTCTCTGATAGGTGTAAGCAATATGGTGAAATTCCACTTAGCCTATCCGACCCTCTCACTTCCACACACGCACCTAGGCATTACAGGTAGGGTCTAGCGGTCTATAATGATTGGACAAAAGGATTGATAATAACTTACCTTTACAGAAACCTTATTGGTTAGCCCTTCTCTAGACTTCCTGTAACCGTTTTCCAGCTTGCCCTCTTTCTTTCCCTCCTCTTTCCTCTCAGACTTCTTGCGGATGCGCAGGGTGGTGTGCCAGGATGAGGACTTCCTGTTTACACAAATAGGGTCTGTTGAAAGGTATATGATATACAGTATGATATAACACTAATCAATTACATATCTCATTATATCACACAATCCGTAGTTTTAGGCTAACAATATCTTGTGGTGTCACACTAAAATCTTTCCCCGTGTACTGTACATTTGCCACAGTATCTTACTTGATGGTTCCGTATGGGCAGTCGGGGATGATGGCAGAGGTGTGTCCTAGAACGAAACCGGGGGTCCAGCCCTCGGCAGCAGGGCCCTGTTCGGTAGCGGCCCGGAACACCAGGAACATGTTCTGTTGGTTAGAGGCCAGAATCTGAACCACCTCTCCCTGGGACACACTGACCTCATCCTCCGTCAGGGCCATGTAGTCAGCAACCATCACTCCTGTGTTCCAATGGCATGTTGTGTTAGCTAATCCAAGTTTATCATTTTAAAAGGCTAATTGATCATTGGAAAACCCTTTTGCAATTATGTTAGCAGAGTTGAAAACTGTTGTCCTGAATAAAGAAGCAATAAAACTGGCCTTCTTTAGACTAGTTGAGTGTCTGGAGCATCGGCATTTGTGGGTTCGATTACAGGCTCAAAATGGCCAGAAACAAATAACTTTCTTCTTCTGTCAGTCTATTCTTGTTCTGAGAAAGGAAGACTATTCCATGGGAGAAATTGCCAAGAAACTGAAGATCTCGTACAACGCTGTGTACTACTCCCTTCACAGAACAGCGCAAACTGGCGTGCGTGCGTGCGTGGCGTGGCGTGCGTGAGTGCGTGCGTGTCTTCCTACCTTGAGGAAGGCCTCTTTCTGTTCCAGGTGTTTGCTGATCATGGGGGTGACGTGGTCTGACTCACTGTTAGGACCCAGTTTATCAGCCCCCCCACACCAGTCCTCTTCCCTCTTATGCTCCTGCTCCAGGCTCTCCAACACACTGCACACCTGTTTCAGTCAGATATATACCGTACATAAACTACAGCTCCCATAATGCCACACCAGTCCTCTCCCCTCTTATAATCCTGCTCCAGGCTCTACAACACACTGCACACCTGTTTCAGTCAGATATATACAGTGCATAAACTACAGCTCCCATAATGCCACACCAGTCCTCTCCCCTCTTATGCTCCAGGTTCACCTACACACTGCGCACCTGTTAGGATCAGCAATGGGTTTAAAACTTCAGTTTTAATGCACATTTCCAAACACCTACACATTTGTTTATTATGTAACAATATTGGCACTTTCTAGCATGTCCATCTGGTAACTGCCTACCCCTTTAGTCTAGACTCAAAACGTTCCCCTGCCCCTTGCACAATGAGGGCGCCCCCTACCTGTTCGGAGGTCTTGTAGAAGGCTACAGAGGCGTTGACCAGTTTCAGCCTGTCCTCCATCTTCAACATGAGCTGCTGCCAGTGGGATGCTACACTCTCAGCACAGTCTCTGATCAGGTCCATGTCATAGTGGTTGGCCTGGAGTAACACCTCAGCCTTCTGCTGTGGTGTTTCTGCTGGTATTTAATGGGAAATAATGTGGTATCAATTGATGGTTCTGGTGTTGTAGTTGTACACACTGCTCCAGGTGTGTGTGTGCACATGCGTACCTGTTTGACTTCGGCCTGTAGGTGTCGCAGCTGTACACACTGCTCCAGGTGTCTCCTGTGTTGTTCACCTGCTACGTCCAACTCCTGCTGCTTCTCATGGAGGAACTCCAGCAGATCCTGAACACGAGTAGCCATGTCCACATCTCTGTCACACAGTAACTCTACACCTGGAGGGAGAGGACAGGGAGAGACAGAAAGAGAGGGGGATGGAGAGAGAGAGAAAGAGAGAAAGAATGTCATTCAATTTAAGCTCCGACGGGCACGTGTGTACTGCTACTCACCAGAGGCCTGAACTTCGTTGACATACTGCAGCAGTTCCTGTCCCTGGTGGATGAGGTCAGGTTGTTCATGGTCAGGGCCTTGTCAGCGTGGTGCTGGAGTCTCTGTTCTGCCAGGGTCAGGGGTTTCCAGTACCTAGTTGACTGGGAGGGTTATTGCCTGGAGGAGAGGTGCTGGGTCCCTGCTAAAGACATCTTGGACCCGACCCTCATCGCCGGTTTCCACCGCCGCCCCCCCCTGTCAGCCAGGTATGCACCCAGGTAGGACGCCAGGTGGCGTCCCTAGGGGGATACTGTCACGCTCTGATCTGTTTCCCCTGTTCCTGTGATTGTCTCCACCCCCTCCAGGTGTCATTTATTTTCCCCAGTGTATTTATCCCTGTGTTTCCTGTCTCTCTGTGCCAGTTCATCTTGTATGTTTAGTCAAGTCAACCAGCGTGTTTTTTCCCCGTACTCCTTTTTCTATTGTCTTTTGCTAGTCTTCTCGGTTTTGACCACTGCCTGACTCTGGACTACTTTCCTGCCTGCCTGATCATCCTGCCTGCCCTGACCTTGATTCTGCCTGCCCTTCGGTACCTTTTGGACTCTGAACTGGTTTTGGCCCTTTTGCCTGTCCACGACCATTCTCTTGCCTTACCCTATTGGATTAATAAATATTGTAAGACTCCAACCATCTGCCCCCTGTGTCTGCATCTGGGTCTCGCCTTGTGTCATGATACTGTCTAGAGGTCTACTAGGTTTTCATGGCAACGGCCGTTAGAGCTCACTTTGCCACATAGGTTAGAGTCCCTGTTGCAGCTTTCACTTTCTTCCGCTTCATTGGTGGCAGAGTTGGGATCACATCCAGCTCACGTGTAGTGATGTGATTCTGTTTTTGAACATTGTGTTGGGTGTAATTACATTGATATATCTAGTGAACAATATATAAGCAACAATAGGCATGACGGATAGAAGTAGTCACTACAGGTGTGATCAAGCCTTTACATCAAAGTTTCCTGAAGCTGAATGGAAAGTGCTATGCCTTGACCAGTTATACAGAAGAAAATACTAATTTACAGAAGTTAACTTACCAGTGTGGACCCAAAACAAACACATTCTACACATTTACAAACTCCCTGTTTAAAGTGTTATTGTCACGTTCCTGATCGGTTTTCCTTTGTTTTGTATTTATTTTAGTTGGTCAGGGCGTGAGTTGGGTGGGTTGTCTATGTTTGATTTTCTATGTTGGGATTTTGTGTTCGGCCTGGTATGATTCTCAATCAGAGACAGCTGTCAATCGTTGTCCCTGATTGAGAATCATACTAAGGCAGCCAGGGTTTCACTTGTGTTTTGTGGGTGTTTGTTCCTGTGTCAGTGTTTGGGCCACACAGGACTGTTTCAGGGTTAGTCACGTTTGTTGTTTTGTATTTTGTAGTGTCTTGTTGATGTTTCATTAAATAATGAACACTAACCACTCTGCGTTTTGGTCCTCTCCGTCTGTCAGCGAGGACAGCCGTTACACTAGTTGACATCTGTTCAGTTTTCTCTGTCATTTTCTCTGTCATATTTTGTGGAGCAAAGACATATAGGGACTGGGGAGAAAATACAATAAAGCAAACATAAAGTTTCTTTGCCAAATGTCCAAATTACATCAGTTTGACCGATCTTACTGGGGCCCATTTTGGCTTGTGAGCGAGCACTACTTTTAAAACTACTGGCTGAAATGATACAAAACATTTATAGCGTATCTTTAATTTGTGTTCAGTTGGATGTAAAATGAGACTGAAATGAGATCATTCCATTGCTCCTGTGGGGACAGAGATGTCAATCAGTCAGGATTCTTTCCACAGATTAACCTGAATGGTAGTTACAATATGTTTTACATATACGTCTTTCTACTTTTCCTGGTTCTCTGCCCTTCCTCCATTTATGTAAAGACAACTCTGTGTCAGACAACATGGTGAATTGTTCTGTTGGGCATGATGACACGATGAGAACAACGCAAACATGCATACAGTCAGGTCCATAAATATTTGGACATTGACCAAGTTATTATTATTTTAGCTGTTTACCACAGCATATTGGAGTTGAAATTAAATAATGAATATGAGCTGAGAGTGTTGAAAGGTTTAATTTGAGGGTATTTACATCCAATTTGGGTGAATGGTGTAGGAATTACAGCACTTTGTATGTGTGGTCTCCCTTTTTAAGGGACCAATTGGCTGCTCAGCTGCTCCATGGCCAGGTGTGTGTTATTCCCTCATTAGTTCATTTACAAGTAAGCAGATAAAAGGTCTAGAGTTGATTTCAAATTTGGCATTTGCATTTGGAATCTGTTGCTGTTAACCCTCAATATGAAGTCCAAAGAGCTGTCACTACCAGCGAAGCAAGCCATCATTAGGCTGACAAATCTAAACAAACCCATCAGAGAGATAGCAAAAACATTAGGTGTGGCCAAATCAACGATTTGGTACATTCTTAAACAGAAAGAACGCACTGAAGGAGCTCAGGAACACCAAAAGGCCCGGAAGACCACGGAAAACCACTGTGGTGGATGACAGAAGAATTCTTTCCCTGGTGAAGAAAAACCCCTTCACAACAGTTGGCCAGATCAAGAACACCCTCCAGCAGTTAGGCATATCTGTGTCAAAGTCAACAATCAAGAGAAGACTTCAGAGTAAATACAGAGGGTTTACCACAAGATATAAACCATTGGTAAGCCTCAAAAACAAGACGACCAGATTAGAGTTTGCCAAAAAACATCTGAATAAGCCTGTACAGTTCTGGAACAATATCCTATGGACAGATGAGATAAATATGAACTTGTACCAAAATGATGGGAAGATAAGAGTATGGAGGAAAGGAACTGCTCATGATCCGAAGCATTCCACATCATCTATGAAGCATGTTGGAGGCAGTGTTATGGCTTGGGCATGTATGGCTGCCAATGGAACTGGTTCCTTGGTATTTATTGATGATGTGACTGTTGACAAAAGCAGCAGAATGAATTCTGAAGTGTTTAGGGCTATATTATCTGCTCAGATTCAGCCAAATGCTTCAAAACTCATTGGACGACACTTCACAGTGCAGATGGACAATGACCCAAAGCATACTGCAAAAGCAACCCAATACCAAAGAGGAATGTTCTGCAATGGCCATGTCAAATATCTGACCTGAATCCAATTGAGCATGCATTTCACTTGCTGAAGGCAAAATCCACCAAGATGAGCATACTGGTACAGGTGGCGAAGATGGAAATCAGGGATGATGTTTGGATCCAGAATGTCCTCCACTGGAACCCAACACCGCTCCTCTGGGCCGTATCCCTCCCAGTCCACCAGGTATTGGAGCCGATCCCCACGATGTCAGGAGTCCAGTAGGGATCTGACGGCATAGGCGAGAGCGCCCTTGACGTCCATGGGGGGCAGAGGGGTGTCGTGGGGGAAAGTATCAGCCAAGGGATCAGGAACCACCAGCCTGAGAAGGAAGACATGAAAAGAAGGTGAGATGCGGTAGTCACTGGGAAGCTGTAACCAATACGTCACCTCGTTGACCCTCTGGAGAACCTTGAACTGCCCCACAAACCAGGGGCTCAACTTCTTGCAGGGCAGGTGGAGTGGGAGCCAGACGTGATCCCCTAGATGGAACACGGGAGTCTCACTAGGGTGGTGGTCTGCCTGCTCCTTCTGACGGTGGACGACGCGCTGGAGTCTCACATGAGCCTCGCTCTACACCTCTTCTGTGCGCCTGAATCACTCAACAGCAGGAGCTTTGGTCTGGCCCGGGGTCCACGGAGCCACTCCGCCCATGGAAGGAATTGGGCCCACTCTCCCTGCCGGTCCTGGCAGTGATTCCTCAGGAACCTTCCCAGCTTCTGGTTCATCCTCTCCACTTGCCCGTTAGACTGAGGCCTATACCCTGAAGTGAGGCTGACCGTGACCCCGAGCTTCTCCATAAAGGCTATCCGTACCCGTGATGTGAATTGTGGCCCACGGTCAGCACGATGTCCTTCAGAAGGCCATAATGCCCGGAAGACCTGCTGGAATAGTACCTCAACGACCTGGAGAGCAGTAGGGAGACCAGAAAGAGGGATGAAATGACAGGATTTAGAAAATCTATCCACAACTACCAAAATGGTAGTGAAACTGTCAGAGGAGGGGAGATCAGTGACAAAGTCAATGGATAGATGAGACCAGGGACGCTGAGGCACGGGAAGGGGAAGGAGTTTAACTTTTTAGGGATAGGGGGCAGCATTTTCACTTTGGATGAATAGCGTTCCAAAATTGAACTGCCTCCTACTCTGTCCAAGATGCTAATATATGCATATTATTATTACTATTGGATAGAAAACACTCTGAAGTTTCTAAAACTGTTTGAATTATGTCTGAGTATAACAGAACTCATATGGCAGGCAAACTTCCAAACAGGAAGTGGAAACTCTGAGGCTGGTGTTTTTTCTACTCATCGCCTATTCAAATCCCAGGAAGATATGGATTTGTTTGCACTTCCTACGCCTTCCACTAGATGTCAACAGTCGGTAGAACGTTGAATGAAGTTTATACTGTGTTGTGGGGCCGGATGAGAGGTGTTTCAGTCAGGGGTCTGGCAGATTGCCAGTTCCTGGTCACGCGCATTCCACATGATGTCGCCTTGCGTTCCACACTTCTAGAGACACGAAGGAATGCTCCGGTTGGAACGTTATTGGATATATATGATAACAACATCCTGAAGATTGATTATCTACTTAGTTTGACAATTTATTCGACCTGTGATATAACTTTTTGAAGTTTTCGTCCGACGTTATGCGTGACTTGCACAAGCGTTTGGATGTGTACTAACGCGCTAGCAAAAGTAGCTACTTGGACATAAATAATTGACATTATCGAACAAAACAACAATTTATTGTGGAACTAGGATTCCTGGCAGTGCATTCTGATGAAGATGATCAAAGGTAAGGGAATATTTATGATGTAATTTCGTATTTCTGTTGACTCCAACATGGCGGAGAAATGTTATTGATATCTGAGCGGCGTCTCAGATTATTGCATGGTGTGCTTTTTCCGTAAAGTTAAAAAAAAATCTGACACAGCGGTTGCATTAAGAACAAGTGTATCTTTAATTATATGTAAAACATGTATCTTTCATCAAAGTGTATGATGAGTATTTCTGTTATTAGATGTGGCTCTGCAATTTCTCCGGATATTTTGGATTTATTTCTGAACATGGCGCCAATGTAAACTAAGATTTTTGGATATAAATATGCACATTATCGAACAAAAAATACATGTATTGTGTAACATGATGTCCTATGAGTGTCATCTGATGAAGATCATCAAAGGTTAGGGATTAATTTTATCTCTATTTCTGTTTTTGTATCTTTGGCTGGGAAAATGGCTGTGTTTTTTGAACTTGGTGGTGATCTAACATAATCATATGTTGTGTTTTCGCTGTAAAGCATTTTTTAAATCAGACACGAAGTGTAGATTAACAAGATGTTTATCTTTCATTTGCTGTATTGGACTTGTTAATGTGTGAAAGTTACATATTTCAAAAAAATATTTTTTTCATTTCCCGCGCTGCCTTTTCAGCGGAATGTTGTGGGGGGGTTCTGCTAGTGGAACGTGTGTCCTAGAAAGGTTAACTGCTGGAGCGTGCCTGGGAGATTTGGTTTGAGCACATATGGAACAGGAGTTGACATAGCAACTAACGTCCTGCGCCAAGGTAGGCCCCAATACTTCTTGGAGATAGATTGGGTAGTGCGAGAAATACCTGGATGTCCAGCGACAACAGCTGTGTGTGCCCAGATCAACAGCCGATCCCTTATCCCCGTGGGAACGTAAATGCCTTCAGGAGGACAGTTAGTGGGTGCGGGCTCCTTCTCCAGAGCCTGGGGGATGTCTACATCTACGTCCTAGACCACAGGGGCTACGACTCGAGAGGAAGGGATTATGGGTATATTCCAGACAGGACTCTCTCCCAAATCGTAGAGATGGGACAGGGCATTGGCTTTGGTGTTTTTTTAAACCTGGGCAATATCAGCCTCCTTGCTGTCCATATGTATTCCAAGTTCCGATGGTCGGTGAGGATGACAAATGGGTCCTAGGCGTCTTCCAGCCATGTCTCCACTCCTCTAATGCCAACTTCACCGCCAGGAGCTCTCTATCACCGACGTCGTAATTCCTCTCTACAGAGGACAGTTTCTTAGAGTAACATGCACACGGATACAATTTCTGTGGATTACCTTGTTGTTGAGACAGAACTGCACCCACTCCCACCTCTGAAGCATCCACCTCCACCACAAAAGGAAATTGTGGGATCTGGGTGTTTGAGCATTGGGGCGGAGGTGAAATGTCCCTTGAGTAGACGGAAGGCCTCGTCAGCTGCTGGACTCCACATCAACCTACGGGGACGACCCTTGAGGAGAGAGGTGAGAGGAGCGGCGATGTAGCTGAAGTTCCTGATGAAACGGCGGTAGAAGTTGGCAAACCCCCCAAAAAACATTGTAACCCCTTTGTGGTGGTTGGGACTGGCCATCTACCTTCTTGATGTCCATCTTCACTCCTTACGGGCTTATTTGGTAGCCTAGGAAGGAGACTGGCACTGGCACTTCTCAGCCTTGACAAACAGGTGGTTATGTGATGTGGTGAGGTTGGACCCAGGTGCAGAGAAGAAACCAGATGAGAAATCAGTGGTTAAAGATAAACATAATACTTTACTGAGAAACGGTAGCCGCAGGATCACAGTACACTTGAAAAACAACAAATACTAAGTCTCAAACTCACTCAGGGGGAAAAAACGCACACGGTAAACAATTCAAGGTTCAGCAAAGGACAACAGAAAACACACCTCTTTTAACAGGGAAATCAAAACGAATAAATAGGACACACCTGAGTGTCGTTAATGTCTCTAGGATGGTCTCTACCGCCCTCTGGTGACAGGTGGAACCATGACAGGACCCCCTCTTCTAGGAGCGGCACCAGCTGCGAAGCCAGGGCAACCACCACGTAGTTGGTTGAAGTCCCGAAAAAGTCCCGGATCCAGGATATCCCAGGCAGGCACCCATGCCCACTCCTCGGGGCTGTAGCCCACCCAGTCCACCAGGTACTGCAGGGTGCCTCAGACCCGACGAGCCTCCAACAGATGCCGGATGGTGTAGGCTGGGCAACCATCAAGAAGTCGAGGGGGCGGAGGGGCAGCTGTGGGGGGAAAGAAGGGACTGGTCCTTACCAGCTTGAGATGGGAGACATGGAAGGACGTGGCGGACGTGCAAGATGTGTTCCCGGAATGGTCTTGGAGAAGATCAGGATGTCATCGAGGTAAACAAAGACGAACCGATTCAACATATCCCTAAGCGTGTCATTGACCAATGCTTGGAAGACTGCTGGTGAGTTCGATAATCCGAAGGGCATGACTAAATACTCATAGTGTCCACTCAGAGTGTTAAAGGCAGTTTTTCAGTCATCTCCCTCCCTGGTTCTCATCAAATTGTAAGTGTTGCGGAGGTCCAGTTTGGTGAAGAATTGGGCACCATTGGCCAACACCAAGGCGGCGGACATCAGAGGTAGTGGGTAACAATTCTTAATCGTAATCCTGTTCAGCCCTCTGTAATCGATGCAGGGACGTAGACCTTCATCCTTCTTTCCCAGGAAGAATAAGCCTGCACCAGCTGGGGATGTAGAGGAGCGAATGAATCCTGCCTCCAGTGACTCCCAGATGTTATTGTCCATGATTGCTGTTTCAGCGGTCGAGAGGGAGTACAGACGGCCCTGGGGATGGGTGGAGCCAGGTAGGAGTTCTATGGCACAGTCGTATGGACGATGAGGAGGGAGGGTGGCGGATTGCCTCTTACTGAAGGCCTCCCGGAGGTCAAAGTAATCAGGAGGGAGAGCAGAAAAGTCTTGGTCTTCAATGGATGCCGGGGAACATGGCGAGGCTCTTGGTTAGGGTCTTAGGCATTTAGTCTGGCAGTTCTTACCCCAGGCTAATAGGTGCCCTGTGGACCAGGATAATTGTAGGTTGTGTAACACTATCCAGGGGTACCCTAGGATAAGGGGGTTCTTGGGAGCAGTGATCAAAAGAAAACTAAGAGTCTGAGTGGTTCACCCCAACTTGCAATTGAATGGGCTTGGTCTGAGTTTCCACCTGGCCGGAGCCAAAGGGGCGTCCATCGAGGGCTTGAATCTGCAGAAGGATGGGACATTTCATGCAGGGGATTTGTAATTCTCTGGCGAGGTCTTGGTCAATGAAATGATCCGCGGCCCCGGAATCCATGAAGGCTTGAATGTGGTGTTGACGGTTGGCCCAATGGAGGATTGCGGGTAGTGTCAGACGGTGACCGGGTAGCTGAGGTGTAACTGCACAGCTCGTCAGGGTCTCCCCTTGTCCTGGCGAACCCTGGCGTTTCCCGTCAACACTGGGCATGTAGAATGGAGATGGCCAAGACCTCCACAGTAGAGGCAGCAGCCGTCGCACATGCACCTGTCACGTTCCTGTGGGGTCAGACGTGTGCGTCCCAGGTGCCTGGGCTCCTCAATGCTGGGCTCGGGGGGCTTGGGGTGCTCCGGATACGGGGGTTGTGTCAAAAAGGCGCTCTCACACGTTCTCGGATGCGGTTGTCAATCCTGATGGCCAGTGTTATCAGGGACTCGAGGTCCTCTCCCAGTTCCCGAGCGGCTAGTTCATCCTTGATGGAGTTAGACAGACCCTGTTGGAAGGCGATGACCAGTGCCTCAGTATTCCACCCACTCTCAGCTGTGAGGGTGTGGAACTCAATGACGAAGTCAGCCACTGGTCTGACCACTTTGCGGAGGTTGAACAGTCCGCTTGCCGCTTCTCGTCTGCCGACTGGTTGGTTGAAGACTCGTCGCAGCTCGGCAGGGAAGGCTAATATTGAACTGTATGATGGTGGCTGCTGTTCCCACACCGCCGTTGTTGGAACAGACTATTTATATTTTTGACAACTTTTACTTTCAATTCACTACATTCCTAAAGAAAATAATGTACTTTTTACTCCATACATTTTACCTGACACTCAAAAGTACTCATTACATGTTGAATACTTAGCAGGACAGGAAAATGTATCAATTCACGCACTTATCAAGACAACACATGGTCCTCCCTTCTGCTTTTGCTTATTTTTTTTGTTGTTGAATTTATTTGTGTATATATGCAGTGTGTATGTACAGTATGTATATTATTTTACTGCTCTAGGGATGTAATTAATGTTCAGATGACCTTATTTACTATTATGTATTGATTTACTTTTGATTTTGATTTTTTTACTCTTTATGTGATGTGCAATGCAGAGAACTCCAGAAGAAGAACAATAATTTAACTACCAGAGTGAATTATTGTAATATTTGTTTATGTGTTTTTGGCGATTGGCGATTTGACGATTTGACACGAAAATAAAATGTAATTCATTCATTCATTTAATTCATAATTCATTCATTAAAAAAAACATTTTAATTCATGACAGGTTATGACACGTTAGGTCAGCTGTTATGACATATTATGACATGGTTATGACCTTGTCATAACACGTTATGACGCTGGTGTCAAGTAAATTGTTAAAAACATTTTTTACAGACAATTCAATATTGTTAATGTAAACAGTAAAAGTACAGGACCCAGAATCGACCCCTGCGAGACATCTATCATAATATACAGGAAAACAGATTTAACACCATAAGTACTGGCCTAGGGGGTCTGCCGTAGTGTTGGTTGTCACTCTGGCCTTGGCTTAACACATCAGAAGCCAATAATGAATGTTTCACTAAGATCCTAAAGCTGACTGAAGTGTGTTGGGTTTGGGCGCTTCAGGGTGGTGGACCCCTAGTTGCAGGATGGGGCGATCCAGCTATATTGTGTGCAAGTAAAGAGAGCTTTACAGTACTCTTAGGCCTATTACAGTGCTCTCCGTAATTATTGGGACAGTGAAGCATTTCTTCATATTTTCGCTCTATATTCCAAAAGTTTGGATTTGAAATCAAAGTTCAAGTGCAGACTGTCAGCTTTATTTGAGGCTATTTTCATCCCTATTGGGTGAACAATTTAGAAATTACAGCACTTTTTGTACATAGTCCCCCCCATTTTAGGGGACCAAATGTATTGGGACAAATTCACTTGTAAGTGTATTAAAGTAGTAAAAACTTAAGTATTTGGTCTCACATTCATAGTAGCATGCAGTGACTACATCAAGCTTGTGACTCAACAAATTTGTTGGATGCATTTGCTGTTTGTTTTGGTTGTGTTTCAGATTATTTTCTGCCCAATAGAAATGAATGGTAAATAATGTATTGTGTAATTTTGGAGTCCCTTTTATTGTAAATAAGAATAGAATATGTTTCTAAACACTATATAGAGTAAGACAGAGGGGATATGTTTCGCTAGCTCGGATGCTTTCTCCGGTGAGATAGTTTCAGCCACTTACCAATTTAAGGAAAGTTTGCGGGTGCACAGTGCACTGTTTTAGTTGCTGGAATTTTTTGGGATGAACGTGCAAAGGTAACCGAAATTGTGAAGTGATTTGTTTGACAATCAGATATGGCACATTAAACGTATTTACTATAAAACCCATGAAAAAAATGAAGGGTGGGGGGTGGGTCCTCAGACTGGCCTCTGCCCCTGCGCACACACACACTTAAGTACTGTTTAAACTTCAGGGATTCTAAATGAGTGTTCTCACAATTTCTGATTGGAGGGTTGACTGTACGATATCTAGAACCTTAAAGGGTTCTTTGGCTGTCCCCATAGGAAAACCCTTTGAAGAACACTTTTTGGTTCCAGGTAAAACCTTTTTGGTTCCAGGTAGAACCCTATACACAAAATATTTCTACCTGGAACCAAAAAGGGTTCTCCTATAGGGACAGCCGAATAACCCTTTTGGAACCCTTGCATGGCATGCATGGCCAAGTAATCATGGTAGAGTGGCCAGATGGAAGCCACCTAAATGACTCTCAGACCATGAGAAACAAGATTATCTGGTCTGATAAACCATTGTTGAACTCTTTGGCCTGAATGCCAAGCGTCACATCTGGAGGAAACCTGGCAGCATTCCTATGGTGAAACATGGTGGTGGCAGCAACATGCTGTGGGGATGTTTTTCAGAGGCAGTTCAGAGACTAGTCAGGATGGAGGGAAAGATGAACAGAGCAAAGTACAGAGAGATCCTTGATGAAAACCTGCTCCAGGGTAGCTGCAGGTTTTATCCATCCTTCTGCCTCACCCGCCTGTGCAGGGTTCTTCTTTGTGGAGAAGAAGGACAAAACCCTGCGCCTGTGCATCGACTAACGGGGACTCAATGACATCACGGTGAAGAACCGCTACCCACTACCTCATCTCCTCTGCCTTCGAGCCGCTTCAGGGGGCCACCGTGTTCTACAAGCTGGACCTACGGAATGCCTACCACCTGGTGCAGATACGGGAAGGGGACGAGAGAAATACTACCTTCAACACAGCCAGCGGTCACTACGAGTATCTGGTCATGCCATTTGGCCATACCAACGCCCCTGCTGTGTTCCAGGCTCTGGTTAATGGTGTTCTCCGCAACATGTTGAACCGGTTCGTCTTTGTCTACCTCAATGACATCCTTGTCTTCTCCCGCACAGCCCAAGAACACATGCTGCACGTCCAGACAGGTTCTCCAGAAGGAATGCCTTCTGGAGAACCAGCTTTTAGTAAAAGCAGAGAAGTGCGAATTCCATCGCTCCACCGTCCCCTTTCTGGGTTACATCACCGCTGCAGGGAGTGTACAGATGGATCCCAGAAAGGTGAGAGCGGTGGTGGATTGGCCCCAGCCTACGTCCAGGGTGTAGCTGCAACTTTTCCTGGGATTCGCCAACTTTTATCGCGGCTTTATCCGGGGTTACAGCACCCTGGCTTCCCCCCTGTCTGCACTCACCTCTCCCAAGGTTCCATTCATGTGGTCCCCAGCTGCTGACTGGGCATTCCGGGATCTCAAACATCGCTTCACCACAGCTCCCATCTTGGTTCTGACCGTAGTGGATCGGTTTTCCAATGCCGCCCACTTCATTCCTCTCTCCAAGCTATCCTCTGCCAAAGAGATGGCCCAGCTCATGGTGCAGCACGTCTTCCGGATCCATGGACTGCCAGTGGACATGGTTTCCGACCAGGTACCACAGTTCACATCCCGGTCTTGGAAGGCGTTCTGCACACTCATTGGGTCATCGACCAGCCTGTCCTCCGAGTTCCACCCCAGTCCAAAGGCCAGTCGGAGTGAGCCAACCAAGACCAGGAGACGATTCTGCCTGCCCTGACCCTGAGTCTGCCTGCCTGCCATGCTGTACCTTGCCACACCACACTGGATTATTGACCCCTCCCTGCTCTGACCCTGAGACTGCCTTCCATTCTGGACCTTTTGCACCCTATCTGGATTACTGACCTCTGCCTGCCCTTGACCTGTCGTTTTGCTTGTCCCTGTACAAGTAATAAACATTTATTACTTTGACACTGTCTGCATCTGGGTCTTACCTGAAACGTGATAGACACAAAGTGTGCCCACTAAACACAGACATCAACTCAACATCTATTCCACGTTCAGTTCAGCATAATTTCATTAAAATGATGTGGAAACAATGTTGATTCAACCAGTGTGTGCCCAGTAGGTGTTTGTTGTTGTGTGTGTTGCACTTAAAATGGTCCGTGAAGAAACATGTGAGCTTAAAAGGCTCCTTGCAGTGAAGAAATTAAGATGTGATTAACTGGTCAACAAAACATTATGCCATTAAAAATCTTGTGTTAACGCATTATTAACGGGTTAACTTTGACAGTCCTAAAAAATAAACATTTATGAAATGTTAACTTGTCAGACACTGACATTTTCGGTTTTCTGTATTGATAATCTGAAGCAGATAAAAAGTTTAACATGATTTGGAAAGTATTCAGACCCCTTCCCCCTTTCCACATATTGTTACGTTACAGTCTTATTCTAAAATATAATAAATAATTGTTTTCCTTATCAATCTACACAATATCCCATAATGACAAATGAAAACAGGTTTTTAGAAATGTTTGCAAATTTATTACAAACATAAAACAGAAATACCTTATTTACACAAGTATTCAGACCCTTTGCCATGAGACTCGAAATTGAGCTCAGGTGCCTCTTGTTTCCATTGATCATCCTTGAAATGTTTCTACAACTTGATTAGAGTCCACCTGTGGTAAATTCAATTGATTGGACATGATTTGGAAAGACACAAACCTGTCAATATAAGGTCTCACAGTTGACAGTGCATTTCAGAGCAAAAAAACAAGTATGAGGTCGAAGGAATTGTCCGTAGAGCTCAAAGACAGGATTGCGTCGAGGCACAGATCTGGGGAAGGGTACCAAAAAACGTCTGCAGCATTGAAGGTCCCCAAGAACACAGTGGCCTCTATGATTCTTAGATGGAAGAAGTCTGGAACCACCAAGACTCTTACTAGAGCTGACCACCCGGCCAAAGTGAGCAATCGGGGGAGAAGGGCCTTGGTCAGGGAGGTGACCAAGAACCCGATGATCACTCTGACAGAGCTCCAGAGTTCCTCTGTGGAGATGGAAGAACCTTCCAGAAGGACAACCATCTCTGCAGCACTCCACCAATCAGGCCTTTATGGTAGAGTGGTAAGGCGGAAGCCACTCCTCAGTAAAAGGCACGACAGCCTCCTTGGAGTTGGCCAAAAGGCACCTTAAGGACTCTCAGACCATGAGAAACAAGATTCTCTGGTCTGATGAAATCAAGATTGAACTCTTTGGCCTGAATGCCAAGTGTCACGTCTGGAGGAAACCTGGCACAATCCCAAGGGTGAAGCATGGTGGTGGTAGCATCATGCTGTGGGGATGTTTTTCAACGGCAGGTACTGGAAGAGTAGGCTAGATTGAGGGAAGGATGAACGGAGCAAAGTACAGAGTGGTCCTTGATAAAAACCTGCTCCAGAGAACTCAGGACCTCAGACTGGGGCGAAGGTTCCCCTTCCAACAAGACAATGCAGAAGTGGCTTCGGGCGAAGTCTCTGAATGTCATACCCAAGAAGACTCGAGGCTGTAATCGCTGCCAAAGGTGCTTCAACAAAGTACTAAGTAAAGGGTTAAAACGTATGTAAATGTGAATTTCTTTTGATCCCCATACAGTACACCTTATGGTACATTAGACATAGCAACAGGAACACAGGCTATAGTAAAGTTACTCATGTTCTGTAGCTAACTATGGTTCCTTATAGTAATTTCTCCCTTGTGTCCAATTTCACTAAATACTGCTTCTTACAATACAGGTGATAAAGCTTCAGTCTGGCTGGGAACGTGTAATTAGCATTAGTTCTGTCTTTTGTTATTTTTCATCTTTCTTTTTATCATGGTCTTACACAATGTTTTTACGTTACACTGATGTCTTGTGCTTATTATCTGAATTGGGGAAGAATGTAGGATTAGAAAAGAAATCTCTATAAAATGTATAGACTTTATTTATCACCTTTCATAGAAAACATAGTAGCCAAAAGCACTTCTGAAATGAGCACTTACTGAACAATGTAAAATGACAAGCAAGATACAGAGTAATACATACAAATATTACAGTGTGCATCTTCCATCTACAGCACTTTAATTAGCCAGTAGTGCTGACTGTGGGATTGATGGCAAACATTTCTTACAGTAAAAAAAATTATAAAACAATCATTGCAAAGAAAAACTATTATTTCAATCTGATATTTTTTGTAGACAGAGACCCAGAACAGACTAACAATGTTTTACATTCTTATATTATGTTTACGGAGTCAACTAGAATGAAAACAAATAGTGAAAATGAGGAAAAACACATTTTGATGTGACTTATAAAGAGGTATACAAAAGAAAACCTTTCAAAGCAATAGGGGTATACACATATAGGGGTATACTTAATTTAACTTGTAAGGCAAACAATTTAAATAGGATACATCAAATGTTATATTTGTGAAAAATAGCAAAAGGCCTTATTATATCCTCCTGGTAGGTGGAGGCCCGAAACACTTTGTCGGCATTATAGGACACAAGACCAAACTCTTTCAATCTGTTTGACAAGGTTTTTCTTCCCTTTTCTTTTATTCCCGTACGATCTCTTACCCTTCTGAGCCGTTCGTCTTCATTCCGGAGTAATTTGCTCAGGCTCTCCACCTCAGCACAATTACCATAGATGTTGTTGCCAGTCGGAGGATCTGCGTGCTCGAGCATGAAGAGCTCACGGCAGGGTTTACAAGGTGGCTTTTCTGTATGGATGCTATCCACACTAAAAGCTCTGCATCTCACTGGCCTTATAAATGTTACAGGTGTTTTTTCCATAACAGCAAGTGACACATAATGGTGCCATGTGTGTACACAAGATGAGGCAATCAGGATCCTTCGTTCCTTGTACCCAGTGCTGGACAAAGATGCCCCATAATGATAGCACTTCACTCGATCTTGGTCTTCAATGTAGTAGGAGATGCATATTGTTGCCGCAATCAATTTGTAATCACCAACCAAACCCAATTCTGTGATGAGATTGGACAGACGGCTTTTGATATCATCTTCTGTGTCATCTTCTGTCCTTAGGGTGACAACCTGCAAGCATATGACTATCAAAATTAAAATACTAACTTTGGTTGCTTTGACCAGTTCTATTGCGTCGTACATTAAAGTTTAAGAAGTCACTGCTCTTGGTTGAAGAAATTCCATTTGTTATGGAACCCATTTTCAAACAGAGCAAAACAAATCCCTGTTGTAAAGAGCACATGAGAAATAAGCATATTTATTTTACCAAGTCAGTTAAATGAGAACTCATTCTCATCTACAGCAATAATCTGGGGAATAGTTGAGAAAGATTGAATGAGCCAATGTTAGGAATTGGGGTAGTTCAGTGTTAGGCCATAGCAAGACAGCACAGTACGGCAGAGTTCCAAGCTGAATACATTGCCAACTCCTGACCGATCTCACAACGCCTGGATATGTATTTATCATATCAACTAACCACATCATATCATAAATTAATCTGATGTCCCATTGCACAATCGATGACGTGACACAACCATTGGTTGATGTGATGATGAGATGCAATGTCTGCAAGGTAGAGCACGACCTACTACTTCCACACCCCATCCCTAGGTGGCAGCAGCAACTGGTGCAGGTGCTGGGTTCTGCTATTGAGGCCTGATAAGCATGTGATTGCTATCAGTTGCGAGCCTTGCAACATTTTATATGTGTGAATACTTTTGTTTGAGCATGCCTTTGTGTTTTCCTTTTTTTATAAATCATTATTTTGGGCACAGCCATTTTGGACTCAAACCTGCTTGGACTGGCCGACTAAGAGAGTCAAGACTGAGCTGTCTCCTATAGACACACGCATCCAACACCTAGGGCCTCATATATCAAAGGTATATGTGCACAAAAACGCTGTAAACCTTGTGTGGACCAGTTTTCCTGCGAAAGGTTGGTATTTATTCATTTTGAACTTGACGGGAAAGTCTGCTTATCTCCACTCAAATCTCAAACCATGTGTATGCACAAATTCTAGTGGTCGATCAACTGTATTGCAAGCAAACATTGTTCTTTTGGGGGAAATTGAGGTGTTAGATTCACAGGAATTGGTAGGCTATAATGGTAGGCTAGTAGGCTAATAAAAATATTATAACATAGGCCTAATGATTAAAAAAAAGATGCATTTGCCGTTGGTAAGGAAACCATGCAGCAGCATGTCACCTAATATCTTTATTTTACATGTATTATACAGGCCGAAATCATAATCATATTGCAGGGTATGTCTCTCCTTTTCTGACATGACTGGTTTATTCGCTACACAACACATTTTAGGCTACAATTGCTCATTTAATATCCATGCTCGAAAGTAAATAGACTGGTAGCCTATTTAAAATACACTGCTCAAAAAAATAAAGGGAACACTTAAACAACATAATGTAACTCCAAGTCAATCACACTTCTGTGAAATCAAACTGTCCACTTAGGAAGCAACACTGATTGACAATAAATTTCACATGCTGTTGTGCAAATGGAATAGACAAAAGGTGAAAATTATAGGCAATTAGCAAGACACCCCCAAAAAAGGAGTGATTCTGCAGGTGGTGATCACAGACCACTTCTCAGTTCCTATGCTTCCTGGCTGATGTTTTGGTCACTTTTGAATGCTGGTGGTGCTCTCACTCTAGTGGTAGCATGAGACGGAGTCTACAACCCACACAAGTGGCTCAGGTAGTGCAGTTCATCCAGGATGGCACATCAATGCGAGCTGTGGCAAAAAGGCTTGCTGTGTCTGTCAGCGTAGTGTCCAGAGCATGGAGGCGCTACCAGGAGACAGGCCAGTACATCAGGAGACGTGGAGGAGGCCGTAGGAGGGCAACAACCCAGCAGCAGGACCGCTACCTCCGCCTTTGTGCAAGGAGGTGCACTGCCAGCGCCCTGCAAAATGACCGCTCGCATTGATGTGCCATCCTGGATGAACTGTACTACCTGAGCCACTTGTGTGGGTTGTAGACTCCGTCTCATGCTACCACTAGAGTGAGAGCACCGCCAGGGGTAACGCTCATTCACAAGCGCAGCAATATAGTTTGGCTCTGATTTATCAATGAAATGCATGTACTGTATGTTGTGCATACATAGAATAGAATAGAATCTATTCTATTCATAGAATCTACGTGTTAATCCAGAATTAAATGAGAGATTTACGCAGGTTTCAGAAATGAATTGAGAATGCCTCATAAATTCCAATTACATTCTTACATTTGAATTGAATGTGAATTAGTAAACAGGATACATAATTTCAATTCAAATTTGAATGAAAGGAAATAGAATTGATTTCAGTGAAATTCAAATGCCTCCTCTATTCTATCTTAGGTGTAGTCTAAAGATATACACATGTTGTACATAAAACATACAACATATCATTATATACATGCATATAAGATATTGATGAAACTATTGATTAAAATGAATGATCAAGGAAAACAAAACCTGTATGCAAATATACAAAGTTATTATATTTAATTAATTATTAACATTTTGTTAAATACGGGGAAGATACGGAAGGACTATCTGGACTATCCAAATTAACTCTCATGTTCTATGATAGTGGAATTTCCTTTGAATTGCACTCAAATAATTATGCTTCCTGTCACTCAAATTCAAATTCTACATCCGGTGGGGTGTGGCTAATTTAATTAGAATTTCACTCATGAGTTGAATGGGAGTCAATTCCAAACTTCTGAAGTGAGCCCAATCCTGATATGCTTACTTCTTACATCAATGCACACATTCAGACAGACTGGACAGGTGGTTTCGTAACACAATTGGAAGCTGGAATGATTAGGTGGTCATGATGGTATAACAAGTTTGGGAATTTAACCAGAAACCAGGGTTAAAACATATATTCTTGTGATAGGTGTCAGGAGATCTTTAGTGACAACAGAGTCGGGGACATTTGGATCTCCATTACACCAGCATAAAGAGTGCCCCCTACTGGCCTTCCAGCAAGGATCGACCAGGCCCAACCCCGCCTATCTTCAGAGACAAGCCAGCAATGAGATGCAGGGTGGTAGGTCTGTTGGCAGTGTAAGTCCATTTACTTCGTTTTTAAGAACCTTAAGTTAAGAAACACTAACCATATCTAGTAGACAGGAGAAGGGTGTCCGACGAGGCAATTCCGTGCTGTAACTCGCCAGTGGTCTCGGAAACACTTCCCTCACTCTCTCCAGCATCCCGCTTGACAAGATCATTTCCGGAGAGCACTTTCGTACATGTATGTTACCTAGGAAAAAGATGCTATGAAGCATCTTGAAAACACAAAGTTAAAGCCAGCCTGTAAGACTTCCTGTTAATTAATTAATTAATTATAACCCCAAATGTTTTCATGGACACTGCTGTGTTAAAGGCCCATTGCAGCTGTTTTTATATCAATACAAAATCATGTCTGTGTAACAGTTAAGTACCTTACTGTAATAGTTTTTCATTCAAATTGACAAAAATAACTTTTTAGCAAAAAACTATTACTCAAGCACGGATTTTGATAGGACTCTATGGGAGTGTTCTTGAAGCACCAAGACTCTTCCTAGAGCTGACCGCCTGGCCAAACTGAGCAATCGAGGGAGAAGGGCCTTGGTCAGGGAGGTGACCAAGAACCCGATGGTCACTCTGATAGAGCTCCAGAGTTCCTCTGTGGAGATGGGAGAACCATCGAGAAGGACGACCATCTCTGCAGCACTCCACCAATCAGGCCTTTATGGTATAGTGGCCAGATGGAAGTCACTCCTCAGTAAAAGGCACATGACAGCCTGCTTGGAGTTTGTCAAAAGTCACCTAAAGAATTCTTGGACCATGAGAAACGAGATTCTCTGGTCTGATGAAACCAAGATTGAACTCTTTGGCCTGAATGTCAAGTGTCATGTCTGCAGGAAACCTGGCACCATCCCTACGGCGAAGCATGGTGGTGGCAGCATCATACTGTGGGGATGTTTTTCATCGGCAGCAACTGCGAGACTAGTCAGGATGGAGGGAAAGATGAACGGAGCAAAGTACAGAGAGATCCTTGATGAAAACCTGCTACAGAGCGCACAGGACAGACTGGAGCGAAGGTTCACCTTCCAACGGGACAATGACCCTAAGCACACAGCCAGGACAACGCAGGAGTAGCTTCGGGACAAGTTTCTGAATGTCCTTGAGTGTCCCAGCCAGAGCCCGGACTTGAACTCGATCTAACATCTCTGGAGAGACCTGGAAATAGCTGTGCATCCAACCTGACAGAGCTTGAGAGGATCTGCAGAGAAGACTGTGAGAAACTCCCCAAATACAGGTGTGTCAAGCGTGCAGCATCATACCCAAGAAGACTCGAGGCTGTAATCGCTGCCAAAGGTACTTTAACAAAGTACTGAGTAAAGGGTCTGAATACTTATGTAAATGTGATATTTCCGTTTTTTATAAATTTGCACCAAAAAAAAACGTCATTATGGGGTATTGTGTGTAGATTGATGATTTAATCAATTTTAGAAAAAGGCTGTAACGTAACAAAATGTGGAAAATGTCAAGGGGTCTGGATACTTTCCAAATGCACTAGGGAGAAATATAGCCAATCATGGTTAGCCAGGATGGATCCCGAGATAATGTAAGGGTTGGACATGCCGAGAGATGAGTCCTGACTAGTCTGTAATGTCACAAGCTGCTGTCTGTAAATCGGGGGCTTCCCTGGTCATTGTATACAGTAGATAATATTTGCTACTGCTGATTTTTGGAAATGTACACCTATGGACAACTGCATAAGTGTTTCTACAGCTCTCAAAAGCATTGCTGCCCTGAATTTAGTTGGTGCTATCAACAAAGCTCAGTAGGAAAAAGTAGAGCGACTACTTTCTGGAGGAAAATGCCGTGTTGACTCACATGCATTTACATTTGAATTCTTAAAGAGATGGGTGGGGCTACGGCTTAGGAGGGTGTGAATGACACTGAATAGGCGTACACAAAGAAGAGCTCTCGAACAAGTGTGAAAATCTTTCAAGAGCATTTTTCCTACTTGTTTCCTTTAGTGTGGGATAACAAGTTTATTACTTTTCAAAGCAACATAATATCCCATGTTTCCTCCAACTACAGTGTATGATATCCATTATGAAGGTCTGAGTCTGTACTTTTAAAGTGTAAACGGGATAGTGGTAATTTTGGCAATGAGGCCATTTATCTACTTCCCGAGAGTCTGATGAACTCGTGAATACCATTTTTGTGTATCTCTGTTCCCATAGACTACCAGTCATTGCGCTAACACTAGTTAACAATTGTGCTTACGCTAGTTAGTGACTTCCTTCAAACTGCACATAGATACATACAATTTAATGTTACCCACTTGTTCATCTGACTTTAGGGAAGTAGATCAAGGGCCTAAATCCCAAACTAGCCCTTTAAGCTCACTTAGAGAAATTCGATCACAATTAACATCCAATACATACCTCTTCTGCTAATGTTATAATGTGCATATTTTCGTGATTTGCACAAAGTCCCACCACTCCGCAAATTATTTTTGCTGCATTTGTTTGGAAACCGTCCTCACTTCGAAAATCTTCTGCCCTGCGATAGTCAACATCATATTCAGAAAATTCCCATCTGATCATTCTTGATTCGACCACTTTGTCATTTTATGAAAGCATTACTCTGTGGGAAGATCTTAATTCACTGATTTCTCTTAATTAAACAAGTTACAAGATCATGAACTTAGCCTACTATTTGATTTTTGTAACAAGATGCTTCTGTCTAACAGATTATGACAACTTTTCAAATAACTGGTTATTTTCATTTGACCATATTAAAAGATAGTTGTTCTATGCTAATATAACATTTTACAATGTCATCTATACATTTTCAAAATTATACATATATCGTGTGAAAACTTTAAGCAGCTTACCTTTCCAAAAACCTCTGCAAGTGCAACAGAAAAGATGATGACCTTTATTACAACAAATTGTAATTTACATTAAATTAAACTTCTAATTATCACAACTCAACCAGATAAATAAGATTCTTACTGTATCAGCCATGTTCTCTGCGAGCATTGACGTGTGTAGCCTGCCACAAGGTTGATGTGAACTGTCAAGTGTATAATAATCACATGACACCATGTAGGAGTGGTTGTCCACAAGGTTGGCAACACATTGCACGAGCTGAATTTCCTTAGCTGAAGCCCCACCCACATGGCCAGAGATTCCACTGCCCACGTTTCCCAGGTATGAATTTTAGTCCCTCACTAGAGGGGAAGGAAGAACACAAGCAGTATTTCTGACATCAAGGAGAGAAAATGATAAGGGCTGTCAGTGCAAAAAAACTAAATGCGACAGTGGTGTAATACATAATTCAAATCTCCAAACATGGTTAGTGTTATTATAATATAATTACTTTTTAATCTAACAGTCTGTCATAATTGACTATGACAGATTTTTTTACTTTTCTGCCATATGCACTTTAGTGAACTTTAACTTCCAGCTAACCTAAATGTTACACTATTCGATTCCCACCAGGGGTTTACTTGAGATCAGGGGTGGGAGAGGTTCATCAAATGTGATAAAAAATACTTATTTGTATAGCACCTTTCATACACAAAAACCTGCTTTACAAAGAAAAGATTCCTGGAGGATCCTTTAGGGGTTCCTTAGATTGCTACACCAGGGGAACCCCTGACGGTGCCTCTAGGAACCTTTTTATTAAGGTTCTCTACATGTCAAGTATTGAATTTCAAGCACAGATTATACTACAAAGACCAGGGAGCTTTTTCAAAAGCTTCATAAAGAAGGTCAGTGATTAGTAGATGGGTAACAATATCAAATCAGACATTGAATATCTCTTTAAGCATGGTATAGTTAATAATTATACTGTAGATTATATATTAAACCACCCAGACACATCAAAGATAGTCATCCTGCTGAACTGAGCTGCAGGACAGGAATGAAACTGCTCAGGGATGTTACCATGAGGCCATTGGTGACAACAGCTACATAGTTAAATGGCTACATAGTTAAATGGCTGTGATGGAAGAAAACTGAGGATGGACCAACAACATTGTAGTGACTCTCAATAATAAACTAAACGACAGTGAAAATTTATACAAATATACAGAATATAAATATTCCAAAACATGCAACAAGGCACTAAAGTAATACTCAACAACAAAAAAACACAGCAAAGGAATACACTTTTTGGGTTAAATGCAAAGCCTTACAGTGCATTCAGACCCATTGACCTTTTCCATATTGTTATGTTACAGCCTTATTGTAAAATGGATTAAAATGCTTTTACCCCCTCATCAACCTACACACAATACCCCATAATGATAAAGCGAAAACAGGTTTGGCCGTTTCTCCAATTCATCTTTGCAGATCCTCTCAAGTTCTGTCAGGTTGGATGGGGAGCTTTGCTGCACAGCTATTTTCGGGTCTCTCCAGAGATCGGGTTCAAGGACATTCAGAGACCTGTCCCGAAGCCACTCCTTTGTTGTCTTGGCTGTGTGCTTAGGGTCGTTATCCTGTTGGAAGGTGAACATTTGCTCCAGTCTGAGGTCCTGAGCGCTCTAGAGCAGGTTTTCATCAATGATCTCTCTGTACTTTGCTCCCTTCATCTTTCCCTCAATCCGGACTAGTCTCCCAGTCGCTGCCGCTGAAAAACATCCCCACAGCAGACCTGTGCCTCGCTCATCATGCTTCACCATAGGGATGGTGCCAGGTTTCCTCCAGACATGAAGCCTGGCATTTAGACCAGAGAGTCTTGTTTCTCATCGTCTGAGAGTCCTTTAGGTGACTTTTGGCAAACTCTAAGCGGGCTGTCATGTGCCTTTTACGGAGGAGTAGCTTCTGTCTGGCCACTCTACCATAAAGGCCTGATTGGTAGAGTGCTGCAGAGATGGTTGTCCTTCTGGTTCTCCCATCTCCACAGAGGAACTCTGGAGCTCTATCAGAGTGACCATCGGGTTCTTCGTTACCTCCCTGACCAAGGCCCTTCTCCCTCGGTTGCTCAGTTTGGCCGGGTGGCCAGCTCTAGGTAGAGTCTTGGTGGTTCCAAACTTCTGATGGTGGCCACTGTGTTCTTGGGGACCTTCAATGCTGCAGATATTTGTTGGTACACTTCCCAGACCTGTGCCTCGCTCTATGGACAATTCTTTCGACCATCATGGCTTGGTTTTTGCACTGACATGCACTGTTAATTGTGGGACCTTATATAGACAGCTGTATGCCTTTCCAAATCATGTCCAATCAATTGAATTTACCACAGGTTGACTCCAATCAAGTTGTCAAAACATCTCAAGGATGATCAATGGAAACAGGATGCACTTGAGCTCAATTTCGAGTCTCATAACAAAGGGTCTGAATACAACATACAGTGGGGCAAAAAAGTATTTAGTCAGCCACCAATTGTGCAAGTTCTCCCACTTAAAAAGATGAGAGAGGCCTGTAATTTTCATCATAGGTACACTTCAACTATGACAGACAAAATGAGAAAAAAAATCCAGAAAATCACATTGTAGGATTTTTAATGAATTTATTTGCAAATTATGGTGGAAAATAAGTATTTGGTCAATAACAAAAGTTTATCTCAATACTTTGTTATATACCCTTTGTTGGCAATGACAGAGGTCAAACGTTTTCTGTAAGTCTTCACAAGGTTTTCACACACTGTTGCTGGTATTTTGGCCCATTCCTCCATGCAGATCTCCTCTAGAGTAGTGATGTTTTGGGGCTGTTGCTGGGCAACACGGACTTTCAACTCCCTCCAAAGATTTTCTATGGGGTTGAGATCTGGAGACTTTCCTCATGTTGTCTGTCATAGTTGAAGTGTACCTATGATGAAAATTACAGGCCTCTCTCATCTTTTTAAGTGGGAGAACTTGCACAATTGGTGGCTGACTAAATACTTTTCTGCCCCACTGTACCTAATAGCCATCACCCTCCACAAATTCCACCAAAAAGCAGCTCATAGATTATGTTAACACAGGCTGAAGACTGCAGTAGCTCAAGTCTCATTAATCCCCAAAGGTATGTGGACACCTGCTCGTCGAACATCTCATTCCAAAATCATGGGCATTAATATGGAGTTGGTCCCCCCTTTGCTGCTCTAACAGCCTCCACTCTTCTGGGAAGGCTTTCCACTAGGTGGAACATTGCTGAGGGGACTTCCATTCAGCCACAAGAGCATTAGTGAGGTTCGGTACTGATGCTGGGTGATTAGGCCTTGCTCACAGTCGGAGTTCCAATTCATCCCAAAGGTGTTCGATGTGTTTGAGGTCAGGGCTCTGTGTAGGCCAGTCAAGTTCCTCCTCACCAATCTCAACAAACCATTTCTGTATGGACCTCGCTTTGTGCAAGTGGACATTGTCATGCTGAAACAAGAAAGGGCCTTCCCCAAACGGTTGCCACAAAGTCGGAAGCACAGAATCGTCTAGAATGACATTGTATGCTGTAGCATTAAGATTCTCCATCACTGGAACTAAGGGGCCTAGCCCGAACCATGAAAAAGAGCCCCAGACCATTATTCCTCCTTCACCAACTTTACATTTGGCACTCTGCATTCGGGCAGGTAGCATTCTCCTGGCATCCGCCAAATCTTGATTTGTCTGTCAGACTGCCAGATGGTGAAGCGTGATTCATCAGTCCAGAGAACGCGTTTCCACTGCTCCAAAGTCCAATGGCGGCAGGCTTTACACAGCTCTAGCCGATGTTTGGCATTGCGCATGGTGTTCTTAGGCTTGCGTGCGGCTGCTCGGCCATGGAAACCCATTTCATGAAGCTCCCAAAGAACTTATGCTGACGTTGCTTCCAGAGGCAGTTTGGAACTCGGTAGTGAGTGTTGCAACCAAGGACTAGCAATTTGTACATGCTACAGCACTCAGAGGTCACGTTCTGTGAGCTTGTGTGGCCTACCACACAGTGGCTGAGCCGTTGTTGCTCCTAAATTCTTCCACTTCACAATAACAGCACTTACAGTTGACCGGGGCAGCTTTAGCAGGGCAGAAATTTGACAAACAGACTTGTTGTCCTATGATGGCTCCACGTTGAAAGTCGCTGAGCTCTTCAGTATGGGCCAGATTAAATGATATGACATGTTATTTTATGAAATCAATTCTCTGTAATTAATATTACCTGATTAAAGTAATCATGTAAGTGTAATTAACTAGAAAGTCGGGTCACCACGGAAGAATGTTTATAGAGCTGCTGTCTTCCGAATAAACTCTTAAAGACCTGGTAATCTTTTATATCAATAGCAGTCAATTATTAATCGTCACCTTATTCAGTCTCATCTGAACGTCGTAGAATTTTTGGTTATCTTCACTAACCCTGGATAACAAGTTGAATCAGCAATACAAAATTTGGTTTAATTATTTATTTACTAAATACCTAAATAATCACACAGAATTCATATACACAGGATGGATCATTCATTGGTTACTAATTATGTCATACAAGAAAACGTCCCTGGCGGACAGAACCGATATGACGGCTGGTTATACAAAGAAAGGGGGTTGGGTTTGAATGAAAGTGCGGGAAGACTGAGGAACAAAAGGATTGGGTCTC
This sequence comes from Salvelinus namaycush, assembly GCF_016432855.1. Taxonomy (NCBI): domain Eukaryota; kingdom Metazoa; phylum Chordata; class Actinopteri; order Salmoniformes; family Salmonidae; genus Salvelinus; species Salvelinus namaycush. The sequence continues at coordinate 19,671,323 of NC_052338.1, read as the reverse complement.
TATCAGACCTTTTGCCAGCAGCATACCACCCTGCATCCCACTACTGGCTTGCTTCTGAAGCTAAGCAGGGTTGGTCCTGGTCAGCCCCTGGATGCTGCTGGAAGGCCAGTAGGAGGCACTCTTTCCTCAGGTCTAAAAAAATACCCCAATGCCCCAGGGCAGTGATTGTGTAGGGTGCCGTCTTTCAGATGGGATGTTAAACGGGTGTCCTGACTCTCTGAGGTCATTAAAGATCCCATGGCACTTATCGTAAGAGTAGGGCTGTTAACCCCGGTGTCCTGGCTAAATTCCCAATCTGGCCCTCAAACCATCACGGTCACCTAATAATCCCGAGTTTACAATTGGGTCTTTCATCCCCCTCCTCTCCCCTGTAACTATTCCCCAGGCCGTTGCTGTAAATGAGAACGTGTTCTCAGTCAACTTACCTGTTAAAATAACGGGGGAAAAAATAAAAAATAAGCTATTGTAAATACAGAATCTTATGCATTCTAAATAACCGCCCATTTGGAAAAGGAAAATGCAAGAAATATTTACTCTGAGCTGCGCTTCGATAGATTTGTCGTAGATGGAAGGCTGGGTTGCCCAGCAGAGATCTCTTGTCCTTTGAAGAATATGTCTGGTAGTGGAACGGTTACGTTGTAGTACCGTCGTCGTGTGGTAGAACGGATATGTTGTAGTACCCTGTCTTTCTGAAGAGATTGTCCGTCCTTTCCTAGCCAACATTTACAGCTACTGCTGCTAACTCGACGTCTAGGATGTATCACTTCTTTAGTGAATAAGAGTTCAGGGTTCATACCAAGTTGCCATACTATAAGGTCATGCTATATTCTGGCTGGTATAGTCAAAATTCATCCTTCCAGCGTGTCGATCGTCACGTTAAAATTCACCCTTTTAAACGTATGGACATCAGTCCTCACGTCACCGGGAACACAATGCTAATTTCGTTAGGTTGTTGTCGTTCAACCAATCGCAACCAGAGCTCACGCTGAGGTTGGCTTAGTTCTGTAGTTGATTTTAGCCCTTTTAAATGTATGGACAGCAGTCCTCACATCATCGGGAATATAAGTTTGACTTTTCTTCAACGGGCTTTTGTAGTGGTGGAGAGAAGGGCGTGTTTCATAGTTCACAACCAATGTCTGTTCACTTGGGCGTGCCACTGAGTGAGCAGAGTTTACTTCATGAAAACAATTCTCTCATTTAGAAGCTAAAATTACATTTAATCTTTTCACAAATAGTTTCATATTTAAACATTTAAATGGCACAACAACTCCATGTGAATCTGATAACTAGAATGTGTAGAATTTCCAAGATAGTTTATGTTATCCTATCATCAGTAATAATGTCTCAGACGACAACTGATCTGACATCATATTCTTTAAATTCCAACGGATATTTTCAACTGGTTGGATTACCGAAATATGGTTCCGTGCCCCACCTTTTTGATATTACCAGACTCTCTCTTTATGTTAAAAAAGGGCTTTCCAAGAGTCAAATCTGTAGAGTAAAGAGAGGAAAGGGGGAAAGATATTTATGGGGGTCATAAACCTCACCAACAGGGCAACGTCATGCCATGGTGCACATATAGCCTATAGAGAAATGTAACCAATCGAATATTGTAAGAGCTTTCATTGTTTGCTTATATGCCACCTTTATTTATCCTACAGTTCTGACTTGAAGTGCAGGGATAATACTGTAAGAACGGCTGAGAAAATAGTTATATTGATTATGTCTGTCCTAGCTCGCTCATCTTGTCACTACAGGGGGTGCTGTTTCAACTTCGACATTTAGCGTTCCCAAATTAAACTGCCTCGTACTCAATTCTTGCTCGTACAATATGCATATTATTATTACTATTGGATAGAAAACACTCTAGTTTCTAAAACCGTTTGAATTATTTCTCTGAGTGAAAGGGAAGTCATTCTGCAGCTCACTTCCTGTCAAGAAGTGAGATTTCTGAAATTGAGGTCTCTGTTCCAGGGTCGGTTTATAAATTCCCTTATAAGGTATGGGGCTACATGCACTGCATACGCCTTCCCCTAGATGTCAGTAAGCGGTGAGACTTTGAATGGAGCGGATAGCACCATCTGGGGGAGTATAAAACCTCTTGGAACGGAAGTATCGACCTTTTCGACGAGGCGCCTGACGCAGCAGGGACACCGGCATGGCTTCTTCAAAAGCTTTCGGTTTAGCAGTTCTTTATCTCCGGCTCTGATTTAATTTGTTTTTTGTCTTAAATACTTCATAAGGTAGTTAATTTAAACCGACTTATAGCAGTTTATAGCAGTTTATTGCGATTTTCCTGGATTTCTTTGTGATGCACTTTCACGAGTTGGACACCTCTCCAGTGGGTGGCTAACGTTAGCGGCTATTTCGACAGGACAAGAGGACATCTTTCAACCCAAAGACGATTGTTCTGGAGAAAGGACACCTTGCCCAAGATTCTGATGGAAGCTCAGCTAATAGTAAGCAGTCTTTATGCTGTTAATTCGTACTTATGTTGACAAATGTCAAATAATAATTCCGCCATGAATTATGGTGCGGTCTCGCTTTAGCGCACGCTGTATTGCGCAGTAACGTTAATTTTAAAAATCTAACACAGCGATTGCATTAAGAACTAATTTATCTTTCATTTGCTGTCCAACTTGTATTTTTTAGTCAAGTTTATGAATAGTTTTCGATTAGAATAGGTGATTCTCCAAGATGGCGCCGGACAGATTGCTCTAAGTTTTGGCCACTATTCTCATTGTATAACCACGATTTGTGCCGCTAAATATGCACATTTTCGAACAAACTCTATATGCATTGTGTAATATGATGTTATAGGACTGTCATCTGAAGAATTCTGAGAAGGTTAGTGAAAAAATTAATATTTTTTGGTGGCTTATACTTTTCGCTATGTTTTTGCTTGAATCAATGCTGTTGTGATGTTTGCTATTGTGGTAAGCTAATATAACGTTATATTGTGTTTTCGCTGTAAAACACTTAGAAAATCTGAAATATTGTCTGGATTCACAAGATCTGTGTCTTTCAATTGCTGTATGCTGTGTATTTTTAAGAAATGTTTTATGATGAGTAATTAGGTAATACACGTTGCTCTCTGTAGTTATTCTAGTCGCTTCGGTGAGAGTTGTGATGGTGGCTGCAATGGTAAACTATGATTTATACCTGAAATATGCAAATTTTTCTAACAAAACATATGCTATACGACTGTCATCTGATGAAGTTGTTTCTTGGTTAGTGGCTATTTATATCTTTATTTGGTCGAATTTGTGATAGCTACTGATGGAGTAAAAAAATGGTGGAGTAAAAAAGTGGTGTCTTTTGCTAACGTGGTTAGCCAATAGATTTACATATTGTGTCTTCCCTGTAAAACATTTTAAAAATCAGAAATGATGGCTGGATTCACAAGATGTGTATCTTTCATCTGGTGTCTTGGACTTGTGATTTAATGATATTTAGATGCTAGTATTTACTTGTGACGCTATGCTAGGCTATGCTAGTCAGCTTTTTTACTGTGGGGGGTGCTCCCGGATCCGGGATGAGTACCAAGTAAAAGTTAATGTATTAATCGAAATTACGGATTGTATGTATGACATCAGCAGCCTGGTGGTCCAAAATAGCATAACTAGTGTATTTTAACACCCCACCTGTTTAAAATGAATTTAGTATATGTCAATCTAGAAAACCACGCAACTAAAAGCCACTTTCTAAACAATGTTTGGTTAGTTTCTAGCTTGTTAGCTAGCTAGCTAATGTTAAGTTAGTTTCTAGCTTGTAGCTAGCTAGCTAATGTTTGGTTAGTTTCTAGCTTGTTAGCTAGCTAGCTAATGTTTAAGTTAGCTGGCTAACCAGTTCAAATAATGATCATATCATATAGCTGACAACGTCTTCATTTGTCTTCAACATTACATGAAAATAAACTCACAACAAAATCATTATTTACAAGTTGAAAAACTTCTTTGGGCTAGGCCCCTTCTTTCTCAATTTCTACCTGAATGGCGTGCCCACAGTAATCTACCTGTTGCTCAGGCCCTGAAGCCAGGATATGCATATAATTGGTATCATTGGGGGAAAAAACGCTTTGAAGTTTCTAGAAATGTTAAAATAATATAGGAGAAAATCCCCCCCAAAAAATTTTTAGACAGACAATCCTCTTACAATGGCAAGTATAACGTCATACGGAAATGTATCTCCCTACATGCAATTCCTATGGCTTCCACAGGGTGTCAGCAGTCTATGTTCAAGGTTTGACGCTTGTAACTTCACAAACGAATAAGAAATAACAGTTTTAGTAGAAGGACACAGTCTTGGAATTCGTGTTTGCGTGCGCCATGAAGACAGGACACACCTGCTAAAATTGGTTTCCTATTGAACATACTTCTTTCCGTGAGAAATATTATCGTTTGATTACATTTTAGGGTAAATGAGGAGTAAATATAATGGTATCATTGGATAGAAAACACTCTGAAGTCTCTAAAACTGTTAAAATAATGTCTGTGAATGTAACAGAACTCATACGGCAGGCTAAAACCAGAGAAAACCCCATCCGGAATTATTCTTTTTTTGGAGGTCACAGGTCTTTTTAATACAAGTCAATGGGCTATATATAAAAATTCCAGTACCTATGGCTTCCACTAGATGTCAACAGTCTATATACAAGGTTTCAGGCTTGTTTCTTGAAAAACGAACAAGTCATTGTAGTTTTTCCAAGGAGAGCTTCATTAGAAAAGTAGTCTTTTGGCGCACGTGAAAGAGGGTGCGTTCTTCGTTCTTTTCCTTTCCTATTGAACATAGTTTTTTCCGTGTGAAATATTATCATTTATTTACATATTAGGGTACCTGAGAATTGTATAGAAACGTTGTTTGACTTGTTTGGACAAAGTTTACCGGTAACTTTTTGGATCCCTTTGTCTGCATGTTGAACCACTAGATTACTGAAATCAATGGCGCCAATTAACCTGATGAGGACAGAGGGCGCTGTTTTCACTTTGGGGGAAAATCGTGCCCAATTTAAACGGCCTCGTACTCAATTCTTGCTCGTACAATATGCATATTATTATCACTATTGGATAGAAAACACTCTCTAGTTTCTAAAACCGTTTGAATTTTGTCTGTGAGTAAAACAGAACTCATTTGGCAGTGGAAAGTCTGAAAATGATGCTCTGTTCAAGGGCCTGCCTATAAATGGGCATGATACGTATGAGTATACATGCACGTCATACACCTTCCCCTAGATGTCAAGAGGAAGTGAGAGAAGAAATGAAGTGATTATCTTGGTCTGAGGTGGAATAAATCCTCTTGGAATGACGTGTCCGCCATTTCCTGTTTTTTGGAAAGCGCGAAGATGAACCTGGAATTGCATTCTGGAAAGCTGTCGTTATAGGCGAATACTATCTCCGGCTTTGATTTTATTTGATACATGTTACAAAATCATCGTAAAGTATGTTTTTTCAATATAGTTTTATTAGATTATTGAAATTTATTCGGGACGTTAGGCGTGTTGCGTTGTCTGTGTTTGTTGACGATGGAGAGCTTCGCGCCACTTGGCCAGTGTGCTTGCTAATTCAAGAGGGCAAAACGATGTTCTAAATCCAAACAACGACTGTTCTGGACAAAGGACCCCTTGTACAACATTCTGATGGAAGATCACCAAAAGTAGGACCAATTTTGTGATGCTATTTCATATATCTGTCGAACTGTGTACTAGTAGTTTTGCGCCCAGGTTTTGGCCACTCTCTCGCTATAACATAAGCCTTATGTCGTAATGAAGATATTTTTAGAGTTCTAACACTGCGATTGCATTAAGAACTAGTGTATCTATCATTTCCTATACAACATGTATTTTTTTGTAATGTTTATGAATAGCTATTTGGTCAGAATAGGTGAGAGTCTAATAGAAATATCCGCACATTTTGGGAAAAAGATGCTACGTTAGCATAATGGATAACCACAGATTTCAGCTCTAAATATGCACATTTTCGAACAAAACATAAGTGTATGTATAACCTGATGTTATAGGACTGTCATCTGAGGAAGGTTTATGAAGGTTAGTGAAAATTAATATATTTTGCTGGTTTATTCGCTAACGCTAACGTGCCTTGATGAATGAATGCGGTTGTGTGGTAGGCTATTGTAGTAAGCTAATATAATGCTATATTGTGTTTTCGCTGTAAAACACTTAAAAAATCGGAAATATTGGCTGGATTCACAAGATGTTTGTCTTTAATTTGCTGTACACCATGTATTTTTCAGAAATGTTTTATGATGAGTATTTAGGTATTTCACGTTGGTCTCTATAATTACTCTGGCTGCTTCGGTGCTATTTCTGACGGTAGCTGTGATGGTAGCAGCAATGTAAAACTGATTTATACCTCAAATATGCACATTTTTCGAACAAAACATCGATTTATTGTGTAACATGTTATAGGACTGTCATCCGATGAAGTTGTTTCTTGGTTAGTTTGGTTGGTTCTTGGTTAGTTTGGTTGGTTTCGTACATGCTACCTGTGCTGTGAAAAATGTCTGTCCTTTTTTGTATTTGGTGGTGAGCTAACATAAATATATGTGGTGTTTTCGCTGTAAAACATTTAAAAAATCGGACATGTTGGCTGGATTCACAAGATGTGTATCTTTCATTTGCTGTATTGGACTTGTTAATGTGTGAAAGTTAAATATTTCAAAAAAATATTTTTTGAATTTCGCGCTCTGCCTTTTCAGTGGAATGTGGGAGGAGTTCCGCTAGCGGAACGCCGGGGCTAGAAAGGTTAAACATACTTTTCTGGATATAAAGAAGGACTTTATTGAACAAAACGACCATTCATTGTGTAGCTGGGACCATTGGGATTGCAAACAGAGGAAGATCTTCAAAAGTAAGTTATTTATTTTATCGCTATTTGTGATTTTGTGACGCCTATCCTGGTTGAAAAATATGCTGATGTGGGGCGCTGTCCTCAGACAATCACATGCTATGCTTTCGCTGTAAAGCCTATTGTAAATTGGACAACGCAGTTCAATTAACACTATTCTAAGCTTTTGAATGATGTAAGACACTTGTATTTTCATGAATGTTTAATATTGCGATTTTTTATTTTGAATTTGGCGCTCTGCAATTTCACCGGATGTTGTCGATAGGTGTCCCGCTAGCGGGACAAGAGGTTTTAAATAAAGGTAAAATAAAAAAACTGTGGGACCTTATATAGACAGGTGTGTGCCTTTCCAAATCATGTCCAATCAATTGCATTTACCACAGGTGGACTCCAATCAAGTTGTAGAAACAGGATGCATCTAAACTCAATTTCAAGTTGTATAGCAAAGGGTCTTAATACTTATTTAAATAAGGCATTTCTGTTTTTTATTTTTAATAAATTTGCAAACATTTCTACAAACTTGTTTTGGCTTTGTCATTATGAGGTATTGTGTGTAGATTGATGAGGAACTTTTTTGATTTAATCCATTTTAGAAGGCTGTAACGTAACAAAATGTGGGAAAAGTCTAAGTGTGTGAATACTTTCCGAATGCATTGCATGGTACTTATCATTTGTATCCTGTGTTTGTTTTCTGTTACAGTTTTACACTTCTAATTAAATCTACCAAAGATATCTCTGGCCTGGTTCTTGGAAGATGTAGTGTTTAAGAGTACATGCTACTGTACTAAAAAATCCCTCAATGGTAGCAAGACCTTAGTGAAGACAGCACAAGTGGGTATGTTCCATGTTAAATTTCAAAATAAGTGATGCCAAAAAATAATGAAAATATTGACATACATATCACAAACACTCATGGTCTCTGTACAAAGAAATATACATGCAAATGTAAATAAACAAATAATGTGAAATAAAACCATTTAAAATCATAATACTGTACATACAGTGGGGAGAACAAGTATTTGATACACTGCCGATTTTGCAGGTTTTCCTACTTACAAAGCATGTAGAGGTCTGTAATTTCTATCATGGGTACACTTCAACTATGAGAGACGGAATCTAAAACAAAAATCCAGAAAATCACATTGTATGATTTTTAAGTAATTAATTTGCATTTTATTGCATGACATAAGTATTTGATACATCAGAAAAGCAGATCTTAATATTTGGTACAGAAACCTTTGTTTGCAATTACAGAGATCATACGTTTCCTGTAGTTCTTGACCAGGTTTGCACACACTGCAGCAGGGATTTTGGCCCACTCCTCCATACAGATCTTCTCCAGATCCTTCAGGTTTCGGGGCTGTCGCTGGGCAATACGGACTTTCAGCTCCCTCCAAAGATTTTCTATTGGGTTCAGGTCTGGAGACTGGCTAGGCCACTCCAGGACCTTGAGATGCTTCTTACGGCGCCACTCCTTAGTTGCCCTGGCTGTGTGTTTCGGGTCGTTGTCATGCTGGAAGACCCAGCCACGACCCATCTTCAATGCTCTTACTGAGGGAAGGAGGTTGTTGGCCAAGATCTCGCGATACATGGCCCCATCCATCCTCCCCTCAATACGGTGCAGTCATCCTGTACCCTTTGCAGAAAAGCATCCCCAAAGAATGATGTTTCCACCTCCATGCTTCACGGTTGGGATGGTGTTCTTGGGGTTGTACTCATCCTTCTTCTTCCTCCAAACACGGCGAGTGGAGTTTAGACCAAAAAGCTCTATTTTTGTCTCATCAGACCACATGACCTTCTCCCATTCCTCCTCTGGATCATCCAGATGGTCATTGGCAAACTTCAGACGGGCCTGGACATGCGCTGGCTTGAGCAGGTGGACCTTGCGTGCGCTGCAGGATTTTAATCCATGACGGTGTAGTGTGTTACTAATGGTTTTCTTTGAGACTGTGGTCCCAGCTCTCTTCAGGTCATTGACCAGGTCCTGCCGTGTAGTTCTGGGCTGATAACTCACCTTCCTCATGATCATTGATGCCCCACGAGGTGAGATCTTGCATGGAGCCCCAGACCGAGGGTGATTGACCGTCATCTTGAACTTCTTCCATTTTCTAATAATTGCGCCAACAGCTGTTGCCTTCTCACCAAGCTGCTTGCCTATTGTCCTGTAGCCCATCCCAGCCTGTTGCATGTCTACAATTTTATCCCTGATGTCCTTATACAGCTCTCTGGTCTTGGCCATTGTGGAGAGGTTGGAGTCTGTTTGATTGAGTGTGTGGACAGGTGTCTTTTATACAGGTAACGAGTTCAAACAGGTGCAGTTAATACAGGTAATGAGTGGAGAACAGGAGGGCTTCTTAAAGAAAAACTAACAGGTCTGTGAGAGCCGGAATTCTTACTGGTTGGTAGGTGATCAAATACTTATGTCATGCAATAAAATGCAAATGAATTACTTAAAAATCATACAATGTGATTTTCTGGATTTTTGTTTTAGATTCCGTCTCTCACAGTTGAAGTGTACCTATGATAAAAATTACAGACCTCTACATGCTTTGTAAGTAGGAAAACCTGCAAAATCGGCAGTGTATCAAATACTTGTTCTCCCCACTGTATGTATAAAATAGGATGAGATGGGACAAAAAAAGAAACAGGAAGAAAATACATCCATTCCACGTTCCCATGTTTCAACAACCTTTGTACGGGAAGATGGTTAGGTTACCTAGGAAGAAATAACCATAGAATTACAATGTCTAATGGAGACACTCAAAATGGCCACCAGTCCAACCAATATGGCTTCATTGACCTGAATTGGGAAGGCCGTTCTACTCTTTCTAGTTCTATGGTGATAAGTTAACACCCCAATAGGGTTATAGGTCAAATTAAGAGGACTACCACCAGTGGAGCTTGCAGTACCAAGTTCATGCTTTTATCTCCATTTATTACATGTACAACCGATGTCTTCATAAATAGTTGCATAAAATGTTAAAACTGCAACATTGCACATGATAAGAATGGGGGAAACATAACATCCAGTGAGTGCATTTACAGTATTCTGTCTTCCTCCTCTTCCTCATTCACTTTCCATCTGATTGGCTATATCTTCTGCCACTCAGGCTAGGTCGCTCTATTGGCGATCTACTACATTTAATTTGCAGGATTCTATAGTCTCGCCTCTAAGAACATCCTCAAAACCAGGCGGACATTTTGAAACGGGAGGGACAGAAGGCAGTTAGAGTCCATTTACAAAGTAAGGCTTAAACATCTTAAATCTGCGCAACACAATTTCTGTTTAAGTAAAAGTAAAAGCAATAACAAATCATTATTTTCTGTTGAGAAGACAATGCAGCAGTCAGCAGAATCTCTATAGTTACTTGCAACATGGTCGTCGTCATAGTTTCTTAGATTAAGTATGAAAGCACAGCAATCGAAAAGCTCTGATTGGACATAAAACTGTCTCAACAAAGTGGAGGAGCTCAGTCATTAGATGAGTCCTCTCCGGGCTCTAAAGTAGCGTAGCGACATTCCCCCAGCTCACAATGTAGTACAGGAGATGACCCTGATCAACCCTGCAGAGAGATAGACACGCACACGGGTCCAGGTTTAGATGGTAGCAGATTTGTGAGAATGTTAAATGTTACTGTGTGTGTAACTGACATCTCCATGACCAACGCGTAGCTGCTGAGGGTCTCGTACGTGTCCAGCAGTGTGACCAGGTGTGTGTGTTGTAGTCGCTGTAGCAGGCTGAGCTCCTGGGTCACCTGGTCTCTTTTCATCAGCTTCTTATTAACCAGCTTGACCGCCACTGTGCGTTTGGTCGACTTGTGTTCGCAACGCTTGACCACAGAGAACCGGCCTCTGTGGAGAGAGTAGGTACAGTAGGGTAAACAGACAAACACACACACACACAGCTAGGAGTGATAGGAGAAGAGATGTGTAATGTACCTGCCCAGCTCTGCCACCTCAGTGTAGTGGGACTCAAAGTTGTCTTTCCAGCTCACCCTGACCCCATCACTGGACACAACTACACAGACGGGGAATACAGTCAAATACAGGGAAAGAGGGAGAGTTTGTGTGTGAAAATTAAACAGAAACATTCGAGTGTGGGATTACACTACAGTACTGTGAGCACTGCTGGACACGTGTGTGTGCGTGTGTACGTGTGTGTGTACGTGTTTATGCAAGTGTGTGTGTGGTGTCTCACCTAGTACTCTGAGGCTGGCTGATGATGTCACGGAGCCCAGGTCGTTAGCGGCGATGCAGGTGGAAACACTGTCGTCCTCCGAAGTCACGCCTACTATCCTCAGGGTCGCCTCGCCAGTCTCACTGTCTCACATATACATTTTAACAGCAAATAAGCTTACTGTTTCACTGTCACATTTGTCACGACTTCCGCCGAAGTTGGTTCCTCTCCTTGTTCGGGCGGCGGTCGGTGTATCCGGTCTTCTAGCCATCATCGATCCACTTTTCATTTTCCTTTTGTTTTGTCTTGTCTTCCCACACACCTGGTCTCAATTCCCTCATTACATGTTGTGTATTTAACCCTCTGTTCCCCCCATGTCTTTGTGCGGATTTGTTTATTGTAAGTGCATGTGCACGTTTTCTCTGGTGCGTGACGGGTTTTGTACCCATTTGTTTGTTGTTCTGGTGTCCGGTGGTTTTATGAATAAAACTGCTCTGTTGATTACCCAGTTTTGCTCTCCTGCGCCTGACTTCCCTGCCACTAGTTACGCAATCCCTAACAACATTACACAATAACAGCCAAAACCTCACTGTTTCACTGTCACATTTACACAGTTTAACAGCAATTAACATTACTCTTTCACAGTCACATTTATACATTTACTTGAATATGATAATACAATGCCTTCAGAAAGTAGTCACACCCATCGACTTTTTCCACATTTTGTTGTGTCACAGCCTGAATTTAAATTGAGGTTGTGTCACTGGCCCATAATGCCCCATAATGTCAAAGTAGAATTATGTTTATAGAACTTTTTACAAATGAATGAAAAATGAAATGTCTTGAGTCAATAAGTATTCAACCCCTTAGTTATGGCAAGCCTAAATAGGTTCAGGAGTAAACACTTACTAAACAGGTCACATAATAAGTTGCTTGGACTCACTGTGTGCAATAACAGTCTTTAATATGATTTTTTAATCACTACCTCATCTCTTTACCCCACTGTCGGGTCTGTGACTATCATTAAATGTGAAGACTGTTATTTTATCAAATCAATTCTCTATGTGTAATTATTATTACGTGATTAAACTAATCATGTAAGCTTTAATTAACAAGCATCTCGGGGCACCACAGGAAAATGTTTATAGAGTCTCTATTTCCCGAATCGACTCGTCAGAGACTTTCATATCTTATCGATTAGTCTTCTATTAATGTATCCTTATTACCTCATTCTCGTTCTTTCATTATTGTTCTCATTACTGAACATTGCAAACCTTTGGATATCTGCATGAATCCTAGTATCCAAAATGATATACAAATTGGCTTATTCATTTATTTATTTACTAACTAAACAAATCACAGAAATACATAAACAAACAATATAATTAGTTATTAGTTACTAACATAATGCATAAGTCACTAGTGGGCTAAACCGGTATGATGGCTTGGTAGATAATGGAAAGGGTTGGGGACAGTTGATAATTATATTAATTGAAATGTTAATCCTTTGCACATGAACGGCCGCTCATTCGAAAATAATTGCAATGTATATATATTTATGTCCAGATTTTCAATTGGATTGAGGTCTGGGCTTTGACTAGGTCACTCCAATACATTTAAATAATTCCCCTTAAAAACCATTTGAGTGTTGCTTTAGCAGTATTCTTAGGGTCATTGTCCTGCTGGAAGGTGAACCTCCGTCCCAGTCTCAAATCTCTGGAAGACTGAAACAGGTTTCCCTCAAGAATTTCCCTGTATTTAGCGCCATCCATCATTCTTTCAATTCTGACCAGTCTTCCAGTCCCTGCCGATGAAAAACATCCCCACAGCATGATGCTGCAGCCACCCTGCTTCACTGTGAGGATGGTGTTCTCGGGGTGATGAGAAGTGTTGGGTTTGCGCCAGACATTGTGTTTTCCTTAATGGCCAAAAAGCTATTTTGTGTATGTCCATTACATGAAATCCAAATAAAAATCAATTTAAATGACAGGTTGTAATGCAACAAAATAGGAAAAATGCCAAGGGGAATGAATACTTTTGCAAGGCACTGTATACAGTACTACACCATATCATGAAATACCACCTGCAACCAAATAATGCTAAGAAAAAAAAGAACAACTTTCAGAGACTGAAATAGAAGTGCTAGTGTCAGAGATTGTGTGCAACTAATGTTTTATTTGGCTCGCTCAGTTGTGGTTTGACCAGTAAAATTTAAAACATAGCTACAAAGAGAGGACCATTAGGACAATTCAAGTTGCTTTAGCAATTGCAAATTTACTTCAAATGAGTAGACAACACTGACCAATAAGCCATCCATCCTCAACAGTTCCCTCCTGTAGGAATACAGGTCAACATTGCTGTTCTACAGAATGAACAAGTTGTGCGTTTCAGCTGGCCACCTTGACACCACATTCAGAAGCATTACATTACATAACCTATCACCTGAACATTAAGAGTGGAAAGCTTTTCTGTTCACATAGCTTAACTTGTTTTGGGAAGATGCTTTTATGGCGATGTGGGTGTCGTCTATTGATTTCAATCTGTTGTGCGATGGTGTATGGAAATTGTATATGTTACAGTTCATTTTGCTGATAATTGCCTCCCAAACGGCTCATCGAGGGATGCGAGACGCCAATCGGCAAGCTCCCGCTGAAAAGTGCCCATTGCCAAAAACCAGAGGATGGATAGCACTTTGATGTGCACTGGAATGGCATCCGTTTCCCTTTCTAAAGTAGGTCTTAAATACTCAAAAATCCTATACGATTGATTTTGGGAAATTATATCTGATGAGCCAATCTGTACTTTCTGCAAAAACGTCCTACCGGTCTCTAAAGACGCACTCTCTGCGAAATGCAGGGAATGCCAAATCTTCTAACAGAGTAAGATCAGACATTTCTCATTCGATTTCCCATTATCTCAGTCTTTTATAGTTTTTCAACAATGGTTTCACTTTAACACGCACCTCTAATCAAATCAAGTTTATTTTATATAGCCCTTCGTACATCAGCTAATATCTCGAAGTGCTGTACAGAAACCCAGCCTAAAACCCCAAACAGCAAGCAATGCAGGTGTAGAAGCACGGTGGCTAGGAAAAACTCACTAGAAAGGCCAAAACCTAGGAAGAAACCTAGAGAGGAACCAGGCTATGAGGGGTGGCCAGTCCTCTTCTGGCTGTGCCGGGTGGAGATTATAACAGAACATGGCCAAGATGTTCAAAATGTTCATAAATGACAAATAATAATCAGGAATAAATGTCAGTTGGCTTTTCATAGCCGATCATTAAGAGTTGAAAACAGCAGGTCTGGGACAGGTCAGGGTTCCATAACCGCAGGCAGAACAGTTGAAACTGGAACAGCAGCAAGGCCAGGTGGACTGGGGACAGCAAGGAGTCATCATGCCCGGTAGTCCTGACGTATGGTCCTAGGGCTCAGGTCCTCCGAGAGAGAGAAAGAAAGAGAGAAGGAGAGAATTAGAGAGAGCATACTTAAATTCACACAGGACACTGGATAAGACAGGAGAAGTACTCCAGATATAACCAACTGACCCTAGCCCCCCGACACAAACTACTGCAGCATAAATACTGGAGGCTGAGACAGGAGGGGTCAGGAGACACTGTGGCCCCATCCGATGATACCCCCGGACAGGGCCAAACAGGAAGGATATAACCCCACCCACTTTGCCAAAGCACAGCCCCCGCACCAACCACCAACTTACAATCCTGAGACAAGGCCGAGTATAGCCCACAAAGATCTCCACCACAGCACAAACCAAGGGGGGGGCGCCAACCCAGACAGGAAGATCACGTCAGTAACTCAACCCACTCAAGTGACGCACCCCTCCTAGGGACGGCATGAAAGAGCACCAGTAAGCCAGTGACTCAGCCCCTGTAATAGGGTTAGAGGCAGAGAATCCCAGTGGAGAGAGGGGAACCGGCCAGGCAGAGACAGCAAGGTCGGTTCGTTGCTCCAGAGCCTTTCCGTTCACCTTCACACTCCTGGGCCAGACTACACTCAATCATATGACCTACTGAAGAGATAAGTCTTCAGTAAAGACTTAAAGGTTGAGACCGAGTCTGCGTCTCTCACATGGGTAGGCAGACCATTCCATAAAAATGGAGATCTATAGGAGAAAGCCCTGCCTCCAGCTGTTTGCTTAGAAATTCTAGGGACAATTAGGAGGCCTGCGTCTTGTGACCGTAGCGTACGTGTAGGTATGTACGGCAGGACCAACTCGGAAAGATAGGTAGGAGCAAGCCCATGTAACGCTTTATAGGTTAACAGTAAAACCTTGAAATCAGCCCTTGCCTTAACAGGAAGCCAGTGTAGGGAAGCTAGCACTGGAGTAATATGATCAAATTCCTTGGTTCTAGTCAGGATTCTAGCAGCCGTATTTAGCACTAACTGAAGTTTATTTAGTGCTTTATCCGGGTAGCCGGAAAGTAGAGCATTGCAGTAGTCTAACCTAGAAGTAACATATGCATGGATTAATTTTTCTGCATCATTTTTGGACAGAACATTTCTGATTTTTGCAATGTTACGTAGATGGAAAAAGCTGTCCTTGAAACAGTCTTGATATGTTCGTCAAAAGAGAGATCAGGGTCAAGAGTAACGCCGAGGTCCTTCACAGTTTTATTTGAGACGACTTTACAACCATCAAGATTAATTGTCAGATTTAACAGAAGATCTCTTTGTTTCTTGGGACCTAGAACAAGCATCTCTGTTTTGTCTGAGTTTAAAAGTAGAACATTTTCAGCCATCCACTTCCTTATGTCTGAAACAGGCTTCTAGCGAGGGCAATTTTGGGTCTTCACCATGTTTCATTGAAATGTACAGCTGTGGGTCATCCGCATAGCAGTGAAAGTTAACATGTTTTCGAATAACATCCCCAAGAGGTAAAATATATAGTGAAAACAATAGCGGTCCTAAAACGGAACCTTAAGGAACACCGAAATGTACAGTTGATTTGTCAGAGGACAAACCATTCACAGAGACAAACTGATATCTTTCCGACAGATAAGATCTAAACCAGGCCAGAACTTGTCCGTGTAGACCAATTTGGGTTTCCAGTCTCTCCAAAAGAATGTGGTGATCGATGGTGTCAAAGGCAGCACTAAGGTCTAGTAGCACGAGGACAGATGCAGAGCCTCGGTCTGACGCCATTAAAAGGTAATTTACCACCTTCACAAGTGCAGTCTCAGTGCTATGATGGGGTCTAAAACCAGACTGAAGCATTTCGTATACATTGTTTGTCTTCAGGAAGGCAGTGAGTTGCTGCGCAACAGCTTTTTCAATTTTTTTTGAGAGGAATGGAAGATTCAATATAGGCCGATAGTTTTTTATATTTTCCGAGTCAAGGTTTGGCTTTTTCAAGAGAGGCTTTATTACTGCCACTTTTAGTGAGTTTGGTACACATCCGGTGGATAGAGAGCCGTTTATTATGTTCAATATAGGAGGGCCAAGCACATGAAGCAGCTCTTTCAGTAGTTTAGTTGGAATAGGATCCAGTATGCAGCTTGAAGGTTTAGAGGCCATGATTATTTTCATCATTGTGTCAAGAGATATAGTACTAAAACATTTAAGTGTCTCTCCCGATCCCAGGCCCTGGCGGAGCTGTGCAGATCCAGGACAGCTAAGCCCTGGAGGAATACGCAGATTTAAAGAGGAGTCCGTCATTTGCTTTCTAATGATCATGATCTTTTCCTCAAAGAAGTTCATGAATTTATTACTGCTGAAGTGAAAGCCATTCTCTCTTGGGGAATGCTGCTTTTTAGTTAGCTTTGCAACAGTATCAAAAAGAAATTTTGGATTGTTCTCATTTTCCTTAATTAAGTTGGAAAAGTAGGATGATCGAGCAGCAGTGAGGGCTCTTCGATACTGCACGGTACTGTCTTTCCAAGCTATTCGGAAGACTTCCCGTTTGGTGTGGCGCCATTTCCTTTCCAATTTTCTGGAAGCTTGCTTCAGAGCTCGGGTATTTTCTGTATACCAGGGAGCTAGTTTCTTATGACAAATGTTTTTCGTTTTTAGGGGTGCAACTGCATCTAGGGTATTGCGCAAGGTTAAATTGAGTTCCTCAGTTAGGTGATTAACTGATTTTTGTCCTCTGACGTCCTTGGGTAGGCAGAAGGAGTCTGGAAGGGCATCAAGGAATTTTTGTGTTGTCTGAGAATTTATAGCACGACTTTTGATGCTCCTTGGTTGGGGTCTGAGCAGATTATTTGTTGCGATTGCAAACGTAATAAAATGGTGGTCCGATAGTCCAGGATTATGAGGAAAAACATTAAGATCTACAACATTTATTCCATGGGACAAAACTAGGTCCAGAGTATGACTGTGGCAGTGAGTAGGTCCAGAGACATGTTGGACAAAACCCACTGAGTCGATGATGGCTCCGAAAGCCTTTTGGAGTGGGTCTGTGGACTTTTCCATATGAATATTAAAATCACCAAAAATGTGAATATTATCTGATATGACTACAAGGTCCGATAGGAATTCAGGGAACTCAGAGAGGAACGCTGTATATGGCCCAGGAGGCCTGTAAACAGTAGCTATAAAAAGTGATTGAGTAGGCTGCATAGATTTCATGACTAGAATCTCAAAAGACGAAAACGTCGTAATTTTTTTTGTAAATTGAAATTTGCCATCATAAATGTTAGCAACACCTCCGCCTTTGCGGGATGCGCGGGGGATATGGTCACTAGTGTAACCAGGAGGTGAGGCCTCATTTAACACAGTAAATTCATTAGGCTTAAGCCATGTTTCAGTCAGGCCAATCACATCAAGATTATGATCAGTGATTAGTTCATTGACTATAACTGCCTTTGAAGTGAGGGATCTAACATTAAGTAGCCCTATGTTGAGATGTGAGGTATCACGATCTCTTTCAATAATGGCAGGAATGGAGGAGGTCTTTATCCTAATAAGATTGTTAAGGCGAACACCGCCATGTTTAGTTTTGCCCAACCTAGGTCGAGGCACAGACACAGTCTCAATGGGGATGGCTGAGCTGACTACACTGACTATGCTAGTGGCAGACTCCACTAAGCTGGCAGGTTGGCTAACAGCCTGCTGCCTGGCCTGCACCCTATTTCATTGTGGAGCTAGAGGAGTTAGAGCCCTGTCTATGTTGGTAGATAAGATGAGAGCACCCCTCCAGCTAGGATGGAGTCCGTCACTCCTCAGCAGGTCAGGCTTGGTCCTGTTTGTGGGTGAGTCCCAGAAAGAGGGCCAATTATCTACAAATTCTATCTTTTGGGAGGGGCAGAAAACAGTTTTCAACCAGCAATTGAGTTGTGAGACTCTGCTGTAGAGCTCGTCACTCCCCCTAACTGGGAGGGGGCCAGAGACAATTACTCGATGCCGACACATCTTTCTAGCTGATTTACACGCTGAAGCTATGTTGCGCTTGGTGACCTCTGACTGTTTCATCCTAACATCGTTGGTGCCGACGTGGATAACAATATCTCTATACTCTCTACACTCGCCAGTTTTAGCTTTAGCCAGCACCATCTTCAGATTAGCCTTAACGTCGGTAGCACTGCCCCCTGGTAAACAGTGTATGATCGCTGGGTGATTCGTTTTAAGTCTAATACTGCGGGTAATGGAGTCGCCAATGACTAGGGTTTTCAATTTGTCAGAGCTAATGGTGGGAGCCTTCGGCGTCTCAGACCCTGTAACGGGAGGAGTAGAGACAAGAGAAGACTCGGCCTCAGACTCCGACTCGCTACTTAATGGGGAAAACCGGTTTAAAGTTTCTGTCGGCTGAATGAGTGACACCAGTTGAGCATTCCTACAGCATTTCCCTCCAGAAGCAATGAGAAAGTTGTCCGGCTGTGGGGACTGTGCGGGGGGGGGGTTTATACTACTATCTGTACTTACTAGTGGCACAGACGCTGTTTCATCCTTTCCTACACTGAAATTACCCTTGCAGATTGCGTCTGAAGCTGGGCTTGCAGCACAGCTATCCTCGCCGTAAGGCGATCGTTCTCCTGTATAATATGAGTACAGCGACTGCAATTAGAAGACATGATGTTAATGTTACTACTTAGCTTCGGCTGTTGAAAGTGCTGACGAACCATGTCCAGATAAAGCGTCCGGAGTGAAAAAGTTGAATGAGGGAAAAAAGTTGTGATGGAAAAACTAAAAATATAAACGCTAATTAAAAAGTAAAAAGAAAAGAAAAATGTAAAGTTGTCAGCTAGCAAAGTAAGGTTGGCAACAAAACGCACAGCAACAAAACGCACAGCAACACGTCTGCGAATTCAAGAGGGTGTGTGCAGAAGGTCCCCGGTTCGCGGGGACCTTCGCGGGGACCTATGATAATAATATGGATTATTATGATAACAAATGCACTGATGTGGTCAAATTATATATAGCATGTCAAGATCTGTTGCATGAATTGCACAGTAAAAACATAATTATGTAAAAAAAAATATTCCTCCTTCACGCCGTCCTTGGTCACCAACATGGTCAACATTCTATTGCTGCTGCTTTCACTCTGTGGGGGAGAGTGGGCAATTATGGAAGGTTGTAAGTATATTGAATAACTTGCAAGAAAATCTCCCACACATACACATGAGTCAATCCTCCACGATTCCATGCACCTCCTTAGTAACAGGACAAACACAGTGATTCTATCATGGCGTCCCAAACAACACACGGGCAAATCCATGGTGACAGCGTGATGCTGAGACTCCGATTTATCACTTTAAAGAGAAATAAGAGAAAAAATGTTGCATCTCCACTGTTCTTCAAGTCAGTGTGTTGTTGTTAATATGTCCTTGTGCGAAGAGTTGTATGGTTTGTTTAACTTTGCAATCATTGGTTTTTGTTTGACACATTGTTTGACACACTCCACTGTTTAGGTAGAGGGAAGAGGAAAAAGAGAAGTACTATTTGATTAAAGCACTTTCTACAATCAATCGTTCAGTCATGTGAGTGTTGTTGTTAACCATCCATTTTCTAGTTTCACACACTGCTTCCAGAAAAGTTCATACACCTCCATGAGAGACAAAGAAAGAGTCGAAAAAAGGGATTGGCACCACTAATTCTTCAGAGAACAAGTTAATCAGGTAGAGTGAAGAGTAGCTTTAGTAGGTTTGGTTCTGCGTGCAGAGGTGGAATGGGGTGGAATGTTGACTGTCATGTTCCAGCTTTTGTCCTTGTCTGTTTCGCTTTAACACTTTGTCATTGTGTCATTGCTCCACTGTCACCAGTCATTCACCAGTCCAAACGGTCGTGTCAGGTTTTGTGGCCAAGTGTTAAATCAGGTGAAAAGGAGACTGGACTGCCACTACTACTAGTTAAATCATTGACTTAATCACAGTTCATTTGATAGTCATTGATTACCTAAACAACTCACTGGCTTTATTTGGTCAGGGACTGTAAACGAATCTCTTGGACACCCTGACACTGTAGCTTAGTTCTATCCACAGTATATCCTTCAATCAGACAATGCCATCTTAGCGTGAGAAAATATCTATGTCTACTGTCATACCATAGTTATGTCTGCAATGTACAGACTTGCGTGCATAGAGGTGAAACTATTCCTGTGTGACTGACTGTCACCCCACACGTCTGACACTACTAAATACACTGCTCAAAAAAATAAAGGGAACACAATGTAACTCCAAGTCAATCACACTTCTGTGAAATCAAACTGTCCACTTAGGAAGCAACACTGATTGACAATAAATGTCACATGCTGTTGTGCAAATGGAATAGACAACAGGTGGAAATTATAGGCAAGACACCCCCAATAAAGGAGTGGTTCTGCAGGTGGTGACCACAGACCACTTCTCAGTTCCTATGCTTCCTGGCTGATGTTTTGGTCACTTTTGAATGCTGGCGGTGCTTTCACTCTAGTGGTAACATGAGACGGAGTCTACAACCCACACAAGTGGCTCAGGTAGTGCAGCTCATCCAGGATGGCACATCAATGTGAGCTGTGGCAAGAAGGTTTGCTGTGTCTGTCAGCGTAGTGTCCAGAGCATGGAGGCGCTACTAGGAGACAGGCCAGTACATCAGGAGACGTGGAGGAGGCCGTAGGAGGGAAACAACCCAGCAGCAGGACCGCTACCTCCGCCTTTGTGCAAGGAGGAGCACTGCCAGAGCCCTGCAAAATGACCTCCAGCAGGCCACAAATGTGCATGTGTCTGCTCAAACGGTCAGAAACAGACTCCATGAGGGTGGTATGAGGGCCCGACGTCCACAGGTGGGGGTTGTGCTTACAGCCCAACACCGTGCAGGACGTTTGGCATTTGCCAGAGAACACCAAGATTGGCAAATTCACCTCTAGTTGACATCTGTTCAGTTTTCTCTGTCATTTTCTCTGTCATATTTTGTGGAGCAAAGACATATAGGGACTCGGGAGAAAATACAATAAAGCAAACATAAACTGGAAAAAAATTATTTGCCAAATGTCCAAATTACATCATTGGACTGGTCTTACTGGGGCCCATTTTGGCTTGTGAGCACTACTTTTAAAACTACTGGCTGAAATGATACAAAACATTTATAACGTATCTTTAATTTGCTCTGGGGTCCACGGAGCCAGAGCCAGCTGAAAACCCAGAACACACTGGAAGGGAGTCAGCCCGGTGGAGGAGTGATGTAATGAATTCTGGGCGTACTCCGCCCATGGAAGGAATTGCGCGGAGTACGCCCCCACTCTCCCTGCCGATCCTGGCAGTGACTCCTCAGGAACCTCCCCAGCTTCTGGTTCATCCTCTCCACCTGCCCGTTAGACCGAGGCCTATACCCTGAAGTGAGGCTGACCGTGACCCCGAGCTTCTCCATAAAGGCTATCCATACCCTTGATGTGAATTGGGGCCCACGGTCAGACACAATGTCCTTCAGAAGGCCATAATGCCGGAAGACTTGCTGAAATAGTACCTCAACGACCTGGAGAGCAGTAGGGAGACCAGAAAGAGGGATGAAATGACAGGATTTAGAAAAATCTATCCACAACTACCAAAATGGTAGTGAAACTGTCAGAGGATGGGAGATCAGTGACAAAGTCAATGGATAGATGAGACCAGGGACGCTGAGGCACGGGAAGGGGAAGGAGTAACCTCTTGAAGCTGGGGGGCACTATTTTTATGTTTGGAAAAATAACGTTCCCAAAGTAAACGGCCTATTTCTCAGGCCCAGATGCTAGAATATGCATATAATTGACGGATTAGGATAGAAAACACTCTAAAGTTTCCAAAACTGTCAAAATATTGTCTGTGAGTATAACAGAACTGATTTTGAAGGCGAAAACCTGAGGAAATTCAAACAGGAAGTGCCTCTTATTTTTGAAAAATCACTGTTCCATTGCTTGCCTTTCCTCCATTTAAAGGGATATCAACCAGATTCCTTTTCCAATGGCTTCTACGGGGTGTGAACAGTCTTTAGACATAGTTTCAAGCTTTTATTCTTAAAAATTAGTGAGATTTTTCACATCGCGTCAGTGGACTGCCAGATGGCCTTTCATTAGTTCATGTGCGCCACAGTGATAGCTCGACATTTTCTTTCTCTGTAGTATTGAATAGTTTACCGTCCGGTTGAAATATTATTGATTATTTATGTTAAAAACAACCTTAGGATTGATTATAAAAAAAATGTTTGACATGTTTCTACGAACTTTACGGATACTACTTGGAATTTTCGTCTGCCCTCCGTGAACTGCACGAGCCTGTTGATTACTGAACATAACTTTAATAATCTTTAACGAACAAAAGGAACATTTACTGTGTAACTGGGAGTCTCGTGAGTGCAAACATCCGAAGATCATCAAAGGTAAGCGATTAACACATCATACATGAAAGCTAGCTTGGACCTAAATAATTTAATTGCCATATTTCAAAAATGTCTTGCCTAGCTAAAATATTATAATCCTTGATTAATTATGTTAAGATCTTATTTTTGAAATGTATTATAAAATGTACATCAGTCGGGTTTCAATCCAGATCATAGCACTATCTCTGCTGCATCCCTAGTTATAAATGATGTGGTTAACTGTATGGATAAAAAGCAGTACAGCCCTCTTCATTGAACTGTCAAAGACTTTCTATACTGTTGATCCCTCACTGCTAATTCAAAGGCTTCCCTCAATTGGCTTAGACCAGGATGCATTTAACTGTTTTAAAAATGACTTGACAGATAACTCAATGTGTATCTACTGATGGTGTTAAATCAGGTTTCCTGGATATTACGAAAGTTGTCCCACGGGTTGATTCTGGGTCCTGTACTTTTTACTGTTTCAATTACATTTTTTTTAACTTGTCTGTAAAAAACTGTAACCTGCCCTTGTATGCCAATGATACTGTTGTGTATGCAGCCCCCACGGCTGACCAGGCTCTATCTGAACTAGTCTGCCTTCATTGTATTACAGAAAAACTTTATTGACCTGAAATTAGTATTGAATTCAGGTAAAACTAAGTATAAGCATAAAAATACTGTAACTGATAATTTAAGCATATGTACTTTGGATGGTGTCCATATTAATTGTGTCCCTGCTTACAAATATCTGGCCATCTGGATAGATGAAAAGCTGTTTAAAAAAAAATCTAATTGATAAGTCAGTAAAGAAGCTGAGACTTCAGGAAACAGCAGAGGTAGCATCCCCCCATCCATATCGACGGGGCAGTAGTGGAGAAGGTGGAAAGTTTTAAGTTCCTCGATGTACACATCATGGACAAACTGTAATGGTCCACCCACACAGACAGCGCAACAGCGCCTCTTCAACCTCAGGAGGCTGAAGAAATTTGGCTTGTCACCGAAAACACTCACATACTTTTACAGATGCACAATCGAGAGCATCCTGTCGGGCTGTATCACCGCCTGGTATGGCAACTGCAGCGTCCGCAACCGCAAAGCTCTCCAGAGGGTAGTGAGGTCTGCACAACGCATCACCGGGGGCAAACTACCTGCCCTCCAGAACACTTTCATCAACCGATGTCACATGAAAGCCAAAAAGATCATCAAGGACAACAACCACCCGAGCAACTGCCTGTTCACCCCGCTATCATCCAGAAGGCGAGGTCAGTACAGGTGAATCAAAGCTGGGACCGAGAGACTGAAAAACAGCTTCTATCTCAAGGCCATCAGACTGTTAAACAGCCATCACTAACATTGAGAAGCTGTTGCCAACATACTGACTCAATCTCAAGCCACTTTAATAATTCAAAATTGGATGTAATAAATATATCACTCGTCACTTTAAACAATGCCACTTTATAATGTTTACATACCCTACATTACTCATCTCAAATATATATACTGTACATCTATAGAATCTTGCCTATGCCGTTCGGCCATCGCTCATCCATATATTTATATGTACATATTCTTATTCATCCCTTACACTTGTGTGTATAATGTAGTCGTTGTGAAATTGTTAGATTACTTGTTAGATATTACTGTACTGTCAGAATTAGAAGCACAAGCATTTCGTTACACTCACATTAACATCTGCTAAGCATGTGTATGTGACCAATAAAACTTTATTTTATTTGAATAGAAATGGGCTTATTCTATAGAAATAGGTCCTGCTTCTCGCTAAATAGACGTTCCTATCGGTCCTAGACTATGGCAACATCATCCATATGAATCCAGCTGCCAGTTTTTAATAGCGCACTGTAATTTATTAAGGAAGACAATTTTAGTACCGATTACTGCATTCTCTACCAGAAAGTTAATTGGCCCTCTTTGATGTCACGTACATTGCTATGTTTTCATTTATAAAAGCCCTTTTACAAGAAGTCCCACTGTACCTAACATCTTTACTAAAAATGTAGACATACAAGTTAACACACCCGGTCTCTGGGATGGTTAACTCTGGAAATTCCTTAGGTCTCTACGGAGTTAACTAAAGTTGATTTACCTTTCTTGCAGCTTATTTGTGGAACATGTTCTTACATTTTATGTTTTGGATCCTCTAGGGCAATTTAGAAGGCTGATTAATGTTTTTTTTATTATATATGACCATGTTTTTTTTCTACTTGCATTTTCTATTTATATTGATGTGTGTACTTTCTGTAAATAATGTAATTCAGGGCTCATCTTTAAGAGAGACATTGGTCTCAGTATGACTCCCTGATCAAATAAAGGTTAAATAAGAGAACCACAAAAAATCTGTCCCCACACGAGCAATGATGGGCATCTCAGTCTCATTTGCAATCAAAATGAACACAAATTAACTTTCCTTTGCAAATTGTCCCCAGACATAGATTTTGACTGGTCTTGAACCTGGTTCATCTTTTGACCACAATACTGTGTTAGCACCCTGAGCTAAAGCCTCAGCATTTGCTTATGCTGCTATCACAAGGCTTCATGTCTCAGGCAAGGTTACTCATCATCACACAAGTCATGTCATCACACCATAGCTTAAATGGTATATGTAGGCTGTCACGTCTGCTCCCGCTCTTCCCTTCCCCTGGCGCTTGAGGGCGCCAGATTACCCTGCATCACGCACTCCTGCCATCCATCACTCACACCTGCCTTCCCTCGTCACTCGCATCAGCGTTATTGGACTCACCTGGACTCACTTATCACATGTTATTTCCTTCCCTATATTTGTCAGTTCCCCAGTTCTGTTCCCCGCTGCTGCATTGATTGTTTTTGTCTTTAGTTTTAGTTCTTGACGCTGTTCTTGTCTCGTGTTATATGTCCGTCATTTATTAAATGTTACTCCCCGTACCTGCTTTGTCTCTCCAGCGTCAACTCATGTGACAGAATGAAGCAGCCAAACATACGAAGCATCGGGGAGTACTGGCGTTCCGGTTGGAATGGTGGCAGCGGCTCTGGGTCGTCATCGATGGAACCGGGGATGCCTAGCCAGCTCGTCGTGCTTCCACGCCCTAGCTGGTTCGAGAGGTTTCCTTGCCCCGGTTGGCTCGGAAGGTGCCCATCCCACGTCGGGCCTCAGCCGGATCATCAGTTTTTGTTCACCCAGATGGTCCAGGAGTTTTTGTCAGGTGGCGTCCCAAGAGGGAGGGGTACTTCTTGACGCTGTTCCTGTCTCGTGTTATATGTCCGTCATTTATTAAATGTTACTCCTCGTACCTGTTTCGTCTGTCCAGCGTCAACTCATGTGACAGGCTAGGGTTTTTAGGCCAAGTGGGCATATGGTGGTATTATAAGGAACCATGTGACAAAAGTAGCAGTGTGGCGTCACTACAAGGAATCGATGACAACACTTGGTATGTAAAGCATAAACACGTTTTGATTATTTAAATTACCTCCAACATGATTGGCACTACTTTTATTGATCTCAAAATATTGCTGTATTTTCCAGAGGTACGTGTAGTCGGGCTGTCTTCCTTCAGGTATCTGTTGAGAAAATTGCTGCCCCACATCTCAAGCACTAAGCCCAGAACATAACTGTGCTGGCAGTGCCAAAGGAACAACTATCAGGTCTTCAGATCTGCCAATCTGCCAGAAGCTGTTAAGTCAGCCAAGCTGAAGAAGCAAGAACATGAACTCCTGCTTGTACAGAGTCAGTGGTCTGTCTACCAGAAAATGGTTGCTGACTGCAAGACCACCTGTCAAGACCTGCAGTTGTCTCTGGGGGCCCCTTCTGAACCAGCTAGCAAAGACATAAGGATACGTTACATCTTTGATTTTGCTCAACAAGTAAGCAACAATTCCTCCTTTATACTGATTAAGGACATAGATAGATATACACTCAACAACAACAAAAAATATATACACTACAGTTCAAAAATGTGGGATCACTTGGAAATCTTTTGGTTTTGGAAGTAAAGCACATTTTTAATTCATTAAAATAACATCAAAATGATCAGAAATACAGTGTAGACATTGTTAATGTTGTAAATGACTATTGTAGCTGGAAACAGCAGATTTTTTTAATGGAATATCTACATAGGTGTACAGAGGCCCATTATCAGCAACCATCACTCCTGTGTTCGAATGGCACGCTGTGTTAGCTAATCCAAGTTTCCTTCCTCCCATAGATGGTCTACCTGTACAAGCACCTCCTGGACTGGACACAGCTAGACAAACTTATCTTTTTGAGAAGATCAGGGAGTTTTGCGACAGAGGCTATGGACATCACATGCCCTGCACCAAAGTCAAGGGCAGGACAGAAACGGGCTCTCCGAATATAGTTTATCTTGTTCATGCGTGGTCGGACGGACCAGTCATCAGCACAATCTGCAGTGCCTCTATTTAAATGACTGTCTCCTAACACACATGCCATACATTGCTGCTGCTATTTTTTTTATCCTGCTGCTCAGCCACTTTACCCCTGATTGTATGCATATAACTCCCTCGTCTATCACTGATATCGCTATTGATATTGTTCTTGTACATACTGTATTTTATTTATATTAACACTATCTATTTCTGATATTGCTACTATGCAAGTAAACATTTGGCTGTACCGTTTACACCTTCTGTAGAGACCCATCCACTTAGCAAAATGTGGCCAGTTGAGGTAAAATGACTAAAGTATTTTTGAGGGGTATCTGTACTTTACCTTACAATTTATATTTTTGGCAACTTTTACTTCACTACATTCCGAAAGAAAATAATGTACTTTTTACTCCATACATTTTCTGACACCCAAAAGTTCTTGTTACATTTTGACAGGAAAATTGTCCAATTCACACACATCAAGAGAACCTCCCTGGTCATCCCTACTGCATCTGATCTGGCAGACTCACTAAACACAAATGCTTTGTTTGTAAATTGTATCTGTGTTGGAGTGTGCCACTGGCTCTGTCAATAAAAAAACCAATTGTGTCGTCTGGTTTGCTTAATACACTGCTCAAAAAAATAAAGGGAACACTTAAACAACACAATGTAACTCCAAGTCAATCACACTTCTGTGAAATCAAACTGTCCACTTAGGAAGCAACACTGATTGACAATAAATTTCACATGCTGTTGTGCAAATGGAATAGACAAAAGGTGAAAATTATAGGCAATTAGCAAGACACCCCCAATAAAGGAGTGGTTCTGCAGGTGGTGACCACAGACCACTTCTCAGTTCCTATTCTTCCTGGCTGATGTTTTGGTCACTTTTGAATGCTGGCGGTGCTTTCACTCTAGTGGTAGCATAAGACAGAGTCTACAACCCACACAAGTGGCTCAGGTAGTGCAGCTCATCCAGGATGGCACATCAATGCGAGCTGTGGCAAGAAGGTTTGCTGTGTCTGTCAGCGTAGTGTCCAGAGCATGGAGGCGCTACCAGGAGACAGGCCAGTACATCAGGAGACGTGGAGGAGGCCGTAGGAGGGCAACAACCCAGCAGCAGGACCGCTACCTCCGCCTTTGTGCAAGGAGGAGCAGGAGGAGCACTGCCAGAGCCCTGCAAAATGACCTCCAGCAGGCCACAAATGTGCATGTGTCTGCTCAAATGGTCAGAAACAGACTCCATGAGGGTGATATGAGGGCCCGACGTCCACAGGTGGGGGTTGTGCTTACAGCCCAACACCATGCAGGACGTTTGGCATTTGCCAGAGAACACCAAGATTGGCAAATTTGCCACTGGCGCCCTGGGCTCTTCACAGATGAAAGCAGGTTCACACTGAGCACATGTGACAGACGTGACAGAGTCTGGAGACGCCGTGGAGAACGTTCTGCTGCCTGCAACATCCTCCAGCATGACCGGTTTGGCGGTGGGTCAGTCATGGTGTGGGGTGGCATTTCTTTGGGGGGCCGCACAGCCCTCCATGTGCTCGCCAGAGGTAGCCTGACTGCCATTAGGTACCGAGGTGAGATCCTCAGACCCCTTGTGAGACCATATGCTTGTGCGGTTGGCCCTGGGTTCCTCCTAATGCAAGACAATGCTAGACCTCATGTGGCTGGAGTGTGTCAGCAGTTCCTGCAAGAGGAAGGCATTGATGCTATGGACTGGCCCGCCCGTTCCCCAGACCTGAATCCAATTGAGCACATCTGGGACATCATGTCTTGCTCCATCCACCAACGCCACGTTGCACCACAGACAGTCCAGGAGTTGGCGGATGCTTTAGTCCAGGTCTGGGAGGAGATCCCTCAGGAGACCATCCGCCACCTCATCAGGAGCATGCCCAGGCGTTGTAGGGAGGTCATACAGGCACGTGGAGGCCACACACACTACTGAGCCTCATTTTGACTTGTTTTAAGGACATTACATCAAAGTTGGATCAGCCTGTAGTGTGGTTTTCCACTTTAATTTTGAGTGTGACTCCAAATCCAAAACTCCATGGGTTGATAAATTTGATTTCCATTGATAATATTTGTGTGATTTTGTTGTCAGCACATTCAACTATGTAAAAAACAAAGTATTTAATAAGAATATGTCATTCATTCAGATCTAGGATGTGTTATTTTAGTGTTCCCTTTATTTTTTTGAGCAGTGTATAAAGAATTTGAATGTATTTATACTCTTACTTTTGATACTTAAGTACATTTTAGCATTTCCATTTACTTTTGATCCTTAAGTATTTGTTTAAGCCAAATACTTTTAGACTTTTACTCAAGTAGAATTTTACTTGAGTCATTTTCTATTAAGGTATCTTTACTTTTACTCAAGTATGACAGTATGATTACTCAAGGGTTACAGCATATCTTTCATATGACCCATCAATTTTGACAAGTGTGTCTGGGTAAGTTTCATCTAATATTACAGCTGGCCATGCTTTCCTCCTGGCTATCCCAACCCCAGCCAACAGCTCTGCACTGCCCAAGCCTCCCCAGCTTCTCCTTCACCCAAATCCAGATAGCAGATGTTCTGAATGAGCTGCAGAACCTGGATCTGTACAAATCAGCTGGGATAGACAATCTGGACCCTCTCATTCTAAAATTATCCGCCGCCATTGTTGCAACCCCTATTACCAGTCTCTTCAACCTCTCATATCGTCCGAGATCCCTAAAGATTGGAAAGTTGCCACGGTCATCCCCCTCTTCAAAGGAGGTGACACTCTAGACCCAAACTGTTATAGACCTATATCCATCCTGCCCTGTATTTCTTAAGTCTTCGAAAGCCAAGTTAATAAACAGATCACTGACCATTTCGAATCCTACCGTACCTTCTCCGCTGTCCAATCTGGTTTCCGAGCTGGTCATGGGTGCACCTCTGCCACGCTCAAGGAACTAAACGATATAACCGGCATCGATAAAATATTGTACTGTGCAGCTGTCTTCATCGACCTGGCCAAGGCTTTTGACTCTGTCAATCACCGTATTCTCATCGGCATACTCAACAGCCTTGGTATCTCAAATGACTACCTCGCCAGGTTCACCAACTACTTCTCAGACAGAGTTCAGTGTGTCAAATCGGAAGGCCTGTTGTCCGGACCTCTGGCAGTCTCTACGGGGATACCACAGGGTTAAATTCTCAGGCCGTCTCTTTTCTCTGTTTACGGTTGAAGTCGGAAGGTTACATATACCTTAGCCAAATACATTTAAACTCAGTTTTTCACAATTCCTGACATTTAATCCTAGTAAAAATTCCCTGTCTTAGGTCAGTTAGGATCAACACTTTATTTTAAGAATGCGAAATGTGAGAATAATAGAGAGAATGATTTATTTCAGATTTTATTCCTTTCATCACATTCCCAGTGGGTCAGAAGTTTACATACACTCAATTAGTATTTGGTAGCATTGACTTTAAATTGTTTAACTTGGGTCAAACGTTTTGGGTAGCCTTGCACAAGCTTCCCACAATAAGTTGGGTGCATTTTGGCCCATTCCTCCTGACAGAGCTGGTGTAACTGAGTCAGGTTTGTAGGCCCCCTTGTTCGCACAAGCTTTTTTCAGTTCTGCCCACACATTTTCTACAGGATTGAGGTCAGGGCTTTATGATGGCCACTCCAATACCTTGACTTTGTTGTCCTTAAGCCATTTTGCCACAACTTTGGAAGTATGCTTGGGGTCATTGTCCATTTCGAAGACCCATTTGCGACCAAGCTTTAATGAAGCCATCTATTTTGTGAAGTGCACCAGTCTCTCCTGCAGCAAAGCACCCCCACAACAGGATGCTGCCACCCCCGTGCTTCATGGTTGGGATGGTGTTCTTCGGCTTGCAAGCATCCCCCTTTTTCCTCCAAACATAACGATAAACATTATGGCCAAAGGACATTTCTCCAAAAAGTACGATCTTTGTCCCCATGTGCAGTTGCAAACCGTAGTCTGGCTTTTTATGGCAGTTTTGGAGCAGTGGCTTCTTCCTTGCTGAGTGGCCTTTCAGGTTATGTTGATATAGGACTCGTTTTACTGTGGGAATAGATACTTTTGTACCTGTTTCCTCCAGCATCTTCACAAGGTCCTTGGCTGTTGTTCTGGGATTGATTTGCACTTTTTGCACCAAAGTACGTTCATCTCCAAGAGACAGAATGCGTCTCCTTCCTGAGCGGTATGACGGATGTGTGGTCCCAAGGTGTTTATACTTGCGTACTATTGTTTGTACAGATGAAATTGATAAATTCAGGCATTTGGAAATTGCTCCCAAGGATCAACCAGACTTGTAGAGGTCTACAACTTTTTTTCTGAGGTCTTGGCTGATTTCTTTTGATTTTTCCATGATGTCCAGCAAAGAGGCACTGAGTTTGAAGGTAGGCCTTGAAATACACTGCTCAAAAAAATAAAGGGAACACTTAAACAACACAATGTAACTCCAAGTCAATCACACTTCTGTGAAATCAAACTGTCCACTTAGGAAGCAACACTGATTGACAATACATTTCACATGCTGTTGTGCAAATGGAATAGACAAAAGGTGGAAATTATAGGCAATTAGCAAGACACCCCCAATAAAAGAGTGATTCTACAGGTGGTGACCACAGACCACTTCTCAGTTCCTATGCTTCCTGGCTGATGTTTTGGTCACTTTTGAATGCTGGCGGTGCTCTCACTCTAGTGGTAGCATGAGACGGAGTCTACAACCCACACAAGTGGCTCAGGTAGTGCAGCTCATCCAGGATGGCACATCAATGTGAGCTGTGGCAAGAAGGTTTGCTGTGTCTGTCAGCGTAGTGTCCAGAGCATGGAGGCGCTACCAGGAGACAAGCCAGTACATCAGGAGACGTGGAGGAGGCCGTAGGAGGGCAACAGGACCGCTACCTCCGCCTTTGTGCAAGGAGGAGCACTGCCAGAGCCCTGCAAAATGACCTCCAGCAGGCCACAAATGTGCATGTGTCAGCATATGGTCTCACAAGGGCTCTGAGGATCTCATCTCGGTACCTAATGGCAGTCAGGCTACCTCTGGCGAGCACATGGAGGGCTGTGCGGCCCCACAAAGAAATGCCACCCCACACCATGACTGACCCACCGCCAAACCGGTCGTGCTGGGGGATGTTGCAGGCAGCAGAACGTTCTCCACGGCGTCTCCAGACTCTGTCACGTCTGTCACATGTGCTCATGTGCTCAGTGTGAACCTGCTTTCATCTGTGAAGAGCACAGGGCGCCAGTGGCGAATTTGCCAATCTTGGTGTTCTCTGGCAAATGCCAAACGTCCTGCACGGTGTTGGGCTGTAAGCACAACCCCCACCTGTGGACGTCGGGCCCTCATACCACCCTCATGGAGTCTTTCTGACCATTTGAGCAGACACATGCACATTTGTGGCCTGCTGGAGGTCATTTTGCAGGGCTCTGGCAGTGCTCCTCCTTGCACAAAGGCGGAGGTAGCGGTCCTGCTGCTGGGTTGTTGCCCTCCTACGGCCTCCTCCACGTCTCCTGATGTACTGGCCTGTCTCCTGGTAGCGCCTCCATGCTCTGGACACTACGCTGACAGACACAGCAAACCTTCTTGCCACAGCTCGCATTGATGTGCCATCCTGGATGAGCTGCACTACCTGAGCCACTTGTGTGGGTTGTAGACTCCGTCTCATGCTACCACTAGAGTGAAAGCACCGCCAGCATTCAAAAGTGACCAAAACATCAGCCAGGAAGCATAGGAACTGAGAAGTGGTCTGTGGTCACCACCTGCAGAATCACTCCTTTATTGGGGGTGTCTTGCTAATTGCCTATAATTTCCACCTTTTGTCTATTCCATTTGTACAACAGCATGTGAAATGTATTGTCAATCAGTGTTGCTTCCTAAGTGGACAGTTTGATTTCACAGAAGTGTGATTGACTTGGAGTTACATTGTGTTGTTTAAGTGTTCCCTTTATTTTGTTGAGCAGTGTACATCCACAGGTACACCTCCAATTGACTCAAATGATGTCAATTAGCCTATCAGAAGCTTCTAAAGCCATGACATCCTTTTCTGGAATTTTCCAAGCTGTTTAAAGGCACAGTCAACTTAGTGTATGTAAACTTCTGACTCACTGGAATTGTGATACAGTTAATTATAAGTTAAATAATCTGTCTGTAAACAATTGTTTGAAAATTACTTGTTTCATGCACAAACTAGATGTCCTAACTGACTTGACAAAACTATAGTTTGTTAACAAGAAATTTGTGGAGTGGATAAAAAACGAGTTTTAATGACTCCAACCTAAGTGTATGTAAACTTCCGACTTCAACTGTATATCAACGATGTCGCCCTTGCTGCGGGTGATTCCCTGATCCACCTCTACGCAGACGACCCCATTCTGTATACATCTGGCCCTTCTTTGGAGACTGTGTTAACAAACCTCCAAACGAGCTTCAATGCCATACAACACTCCTTCCGTGGCCTCCAACTGTTCTTAAACGCTAGTAAAACTAAATGCATGCTATTCAACCGATCGCTGCCCGCACCTGCCCGCCCGTCCAGCATCACTACTCTGAACGGTTCTGACTTAGAATATGTGGACAACTACAAATACCTAGGTGTCTGGCGAGACTGTAAACTCTCCTTCCAGACTCATATTAAACATCTCCAATCCAAAATTAAATCTAGAATCACAACAAAGCCTCCTTCACTTACACCGCCAAACATACCCTAGTAAAACTGACTATCCTACCGATACTCGACTTTGGCGATGTCATTTACAAAATAGCCTCCAACACTCTACTCAGCAAACTGGATGCAGTCTATCACAGTGCCATCCGTTTTGTCACCAAAGCCCCATATACCACCCACCATTGCGACCTGTATGCTTTTATCGGCTGGCCCTCGCTACATATTCGTTGGTTCCAGGTCATCTACAAGGCTATGCTAGGTAAAGCTCCGCCTTATCTCAGCTCACTGGTCACAATAACAACACCCACCCGTAGCACGCGCTCCAGCAGGTATATCTCACTGGTCATCCCCAAACCCAACACCTCCTTTGGCCGTCTTTCCTTCCAGTTCTCTGCTGCCAATGATTGGAACGAATTGCAAAAATCGCTGAAACTGGAGACTTATATCTCCCTCACTAACTTTAAACATCAGCTATCCGAGCAGCTAACTGATCGCTGCAGCTGTACATAGCCCATCCAATCTACCTACCTCATCCACATAGTTTTTATTGACTTCTCTGCTCTTTTGCACACCATTATTTCTACTTGCACATCATCATATGCACATCTATCACCCCAGTGTTAATTTGCTAAATTGTAATTACTTGCTACTATGGCCTATTTATTGCCTTACCTCCTCACGACATTTGCACACACTATATAGACTTTCTTTTTTTTCTATTGTGTTATTGACTGTACGCTTGTTTATTCCATGTGTAAATCTGTGTTGTTGTTTGTGTTGCACTGCTTTGCTTTATCTTGGCCAGGTCGCAGATGTAAATGAGAACTTGTTCTCAACTAGCCTACCTGGTTAAATAAAGGTGAAATAAAAAAAAATAAAAAAAATATTTATCTAATATTTTCATCTGGACACCTTCTGTTTACCTGGAATTTTTCCTTATTGTAGGCTACTACTTTTACCACTTTTAGTCTTAATCTTTACTACACTACTTACTGACTAGTACATGACCTCACGTGTGAATCCTTAAAGAGATGGGTGGGGCTGACTTAAGAGGGTGTGAACAATGCTGAATGGGTGTAGACAAAGGAGAGCTAACCAGTAGGTACCAAAACATTCAACGGCCATTTTAGAAGTTTATCAACTTTCAAAGCAGAATTACTTTCCCATTGTTCCTCAACATTCAGCGTATGAGATAACATTTTGTAGCTCTAAGTCTCTACTTTTATTCAATGTAAAAAACACCATTTCTAATTTTGCTACATAAGACCGATTTGAGCCGGTCGGTCACATATTTACCTATTGTACCTTTACTATAGCCTGTTCCTATTGCTATGACTACTGTACCAACAGCGACATGGGGATCAGGTCTATCCTGTCTGTCTTACTGAGTCATCGTGGGAATTGTTTTGTACGCTGTGTGGTATTTTATGTCAACGCCTCTCATTATGCATTGTGTTCCATATTACCTTTAATCATGACAGTCTTAACATAAATAGAGTAGCTTTAGTAGGTTTGGTTCTGCGTGCAGAGGTGGAATGGGGTGGAATGTTGACTGTCATGTTCCAGCTTTTGTCTTTTTCTGTTTCGCTTTAACACTTTGTCATTGTGTCATTGCTCCACTGTCACCAGTCATTCACCAGTCCAAACGGTCGTGTCAGGTTTTGTGGCCAAGTGTTAAATCAGGTGTTAAATGAGGTGAAAAGGAGACTGGACTGCCACTACTACTAGTTAAATCATTGACTTAATCAGAGTTAATTTGATAGTCATTGATTAACTAAACCACTCACTGGCTTTATTTGATCAGGGACTGTAAACGAATCTCTTGGACACCCTGACACTGTAGCTTAGTTTTATCCACAGTATATCCTTCAATCAGACAATGCCATCTTAGCGTGAGAAAATATCTATGTCTACTGTCATACCACAGTTATGTCTGCAATGTACAGACTTGCGTGCATAGAGGTGAAACTATTCCTGTGTGACTGACTTATAGGCAGTTGTTATGAATGATGTCTTCCCAGCCCTGATGACTTTGACTTGCTGGCAATGCCAGCAAACTGGTATGGGAGGGGACATCCATGAAGTTTCGTTGGAACATGAATTTGTTCTGCTCTACCCCACATACATAACATACTTGCACGTATTATGAATATATTATGTCTACCCCTTCATATAAAGCGTTACCTTTAGTTCTTGATTCACTAAACCAGAGATAGGCCCACTCCACCAGGGACTGTGAACCCTCATAATAGTTTACTACTATTTATAAATTATATCATCACATTGGACATCATCAGAATACACTGATAGCTTTGTTCTTCCCACAGCACATCCTTCAATCAGATAAACCTTAGAGTAAGAAAATATCTATGTTTATTGTCATACCACAGGTAGCTTGTGTGTAACTGAATGTCTGACAGTACAATCCCAAACATCCCGGAGGCGATAAGAATGCTTCTGCCTGATGATGTAAATTCGTTGATAATGTCACCAAACTGGTATAGATGGATATAAACTCAAGTCAATAATCTCCAGACGATTGCATATGTAAAAAGAGACAATTTGTGCTATCATTCATCTTTTCTCATTTATCCGGCAATGGATGACTTCTATTGAAAAAGCATCTCTTGAAACCTCAAACAGGAACACAAACATTTTGACCTTTAAAAATATATATATATATTTATTATTATTTTTATTTTTTCTAGGGGATGGATCAGCTTTAATATTGCAAGTAGATTGTGGCTTCTATCAATGTAATTGTCTGCATCATTTTCAATCCCTCGTATATCTTATGTATTTTTAAACAAATACAGTTGAAGTCGGAAGTTTACATACACTTTGGTTGGAGTCATTACAACTCGTTTTTCAACCACTCCACAAATTTCTTGTTAACAAACTATGGTTTTGGCAAGTCGGTTAGGACATCTACTCTGTGTATGACACAAGTAATTTTTCCAACAATTGTTTACAGACAGATTATTTCACTTCTAATTCACGGTATCACAATTCCAGTGGGTCAGAAGTTTACATACACTAAGTTGACTGTGCCTTTAAACAGCTTGGAAAATTCCAGAAAATTATGTCATGGCTTTAGAAGCTTCTGATAGGCTAATTGACATCATTTGAGTCAATTGGAGGTGTACCTGTGGATGTATTTCAAGGCCTACCTTCAAACTCAGTGCCTCTTTGCTTGACATCGTGGGAAAATCAAAAGAAATCAGCCAAGACCTCAGAAAAAAAGTTGTAGACCTCCACAAGTCTGGTTCATCATTGGGAGTAATTTCCATAAACACCATGGGACCACGCAGCCGTCATACCACTCAGGAAGGAGACACGTTCTGTCTCCTTGAGATTAACGTACTTTGGTGCCAAAAGTGCAAATCAATCCCAGAACAACAGCAAAGGACCTTGTGAAGATGCTGGAGGAAACAGGTACAAAGTATCTATATCCACAGTAAAACGAGTCCTATATCGACATAACCGGAAAGGCCGCTCAGCAATGAAGAAGCCACTGCTCAAAAACCGCCATAAAAAAGCCAGACTACGGTTTGCAACTGCACATGGGGACAAAGATCATACTTTTTGGAGATATGTCCTCTGGTCTGATGAAACAAAAATAGAACTGTTTGGCCATAATGACCATCGTTATGTTTGGAGGAAAAAGGGGGACGCTTGCAAGCCGAAGAACATCATCCCAACCGTGACGCACGGGGGTGGCAGTATCATGTTGTGGGGGTGCTTTGCTGAAGGAGAGACTGGTGCATTTCACAAAATAGATGGCATCATGAGGAGGGAAATGATGTGGATATATTGAAGCAACATCTCAAGACATCAGTCCGGAAGTTGAAGCTTGGTCGCAAATGGGTCTTCCAAATGGACAATGACCCCAAGCATAATTCTAAAGTTATGGCAAAAGGGCTTAATGACAACAAAGTCAAGGTATTGGAGTGGCCATCACAAAGCCCTGACCTCAATCACATAGAACATTTGTGGGCAGAACTGAAAAAGTGTGTGCGAGCAAGGAGGCCTACAAACCTGACTCAGTTACACCAGCTCTGTCAGGAGAAATGGGCCAAAATTCACCCAACTTATTGTGGGAAGCTTGTGGAAGGCTACCCGAAATGTTTGACCCAAGCTAAACAATTTAAAGGCAAATCTACCAAATATTATTTGAGTGACGCAGTGGGAATGTGATGAAATAAATAAATGCTGAAATAAATAATTCGCTCTACTTTTATTCTGACATTTCACATTCTTATAATAAAAGTGGTGATCCTACCTGACCTAAGACAGGGACTTTTTACTCAGATTAAATGTCAGGAATTGTGAAATACTGAGTTTAAATGCATTTGGCTAAGGTGTATGTAAACTTCCGACTTCAACTGTACACCACCGATCAAAAGTTTTAGAACACCTACTCATTCAGGGGTTTTCCTTATATTTACAATGTTCTACATTGTAGAACTATGAAGTAACACATATGGAATTATGTAGTAACCAAAAAAGGTGTCATGTTGTATAAGTTATTGTGGACAGGCACAAGAATACGTAATAGGGGGGTTTAATACTCCACCCAAACAATACCACATGCCATGAAAAGGCACAGGGACAAAGCCCAAAACAAACACGTATACAAAAACACAGGGATGTAACCCAAACAAAAGAGCGAGGTTAAACCTCTAATAAATACACGGAGCGAGACCCGTAATAACAAATGCACAACAATACACGGGACGGGACCCATAATAACAAGTGCACAATACACGCAGCACGAAAGCCGAAATCACAAAGTGATCTCTAACCTCCTTCCCTCAGTAAGAGCATTGAAGATGGGTCGTGGCTGGGTCTTCCAGCATGACAACGACCCGAAACACACAGCCAGGGCAACTAAGGAGTGGCTCCGTAAGAAGCATCTCAAGGTCCTGGAGTGGCCTAGCCAGTCTCCAGACCTGAACCCAATAGAACATCTTTGGAGGGAGCTGAAAGCCCGTATTGCCCAGCGACAGCCCCGAAACCTGAAGGATCTGGAGAAGGTCTGTATGGAGGAGCGGGTCAAAGTCCCTGCTGCAGTGTGTGAAAACCTGGTCAAGAACTACAGGAAACGTATGATCTCTGTAATTGCAAACAAAGGTTTCTGTACCAAATATTAAGTTCTGCTTTTCTGATGTATCAAATACTTATGTCATGCAATAAAATGCAAATGAATTACTTAAAACTCATACAATGTGATTTTCTGGATTTTTGTTTTAGATTCCGTCTCTCACAGTTGAAGTGTACCTATGATAAAAATTACAGACCTCTACATGCTTTGTAAGTAGGAAAACCTGCAAAATCGGCAGTGTATGAAATACTTGTTCTCCCCACTGTACATGCCCACACACACACAATATTGGCTACAGGTACCACACACACACCTGTGTGTGATAGTGAAACCTTAAGCTCTATTAATATGTCCCTTCTTGTTTTGGGTTACACATTCACACACTCACTGTACTGGAAGGCACTTTGGATAAAATGACCTTCTACGTGGCATACAGTGCCTTCAGAAAGTATCCATACCCCTTGACTTTGTCCACATTTTGTTGTTACAGCCGTAATTCAAAATTGATTAAATATATTTTTGTTCTCACCCATTTACACACAATACCCCATAATGACAAAGTGAAAACATGTTTTTAGAAATGTTTGCATATTTATTGAGTATTCACACCCCTAAACCAACACTTTGTAGAAGCACCTTTTGGCAGCGATCACAGCTGTCTTTCTGGGTAAGTCTTTAAGTGCTTTGCACACCAGGGGCCTCATTTATCAACTGTGCATAGGCACAAATCTGTGCATATAAGATGCGTGGGATCATTTCCATGCAAAGTGTGAGATTTATCAATATGAACGTTTGCTTGAGAATGTGTGCACATTTACGCACACCCATGACCATTCGTAGGCACAGAGCCAAGTGGTGGAATAAGGAAAATATGTTGAAAATGGATGAAATTGTGAGAGTAATAAAAAAAAAAAGTTTTTATGTAATTATATTTCTATTGTGCAATTCATGTAACAGATCTTGACATGCTATAAATAATTTGACCACGTCAGTTTATTTGTTATGATTATAATCCCTATAAAGTACAGTAATTAGTTAAATTAGAGGTGCGTGTTAAAGTGAAACCATTGTTGAAATACTATAAAAGACTGAGATAATGGGAAATCGAATGAAAAATGTCTGATAGAAGATTTGGCATTCCCTGCATTTCGCAGAGAGTGCGTTTTTAGAGACTGGTAGGACTTTTTTGCAGAAAGTACAGATTGGCTCATCAGATATAATTTCCCAAAATCAATCGTATAGGATTTTTGAGTATTTAAGACCTACTTTAGAAAGGGAAACATGTCATTCCGGTGCACATTAAAGTGCTATCCATCCTCTGGTTTTTGGCAATGGGCACTTTTCAGCGGGAGCTTGCCGATCGGCGTCTCGCATCCCTCGATGAGCCGTTTGGGAGGCAATTATCAGCAAAATGGACTGTAACATATACAATTTCCATACACCATCGCACAACAGATTGAAATCAATAGACGGCACCCACATCGCCATAAAAGCATCTTCCCAAAACAAGTTATACTATGTGAACAGAAAAGCTTTCCACTCTTAATGTTCAGGTGATAGGTTATGTAATGTAATGCTTCTGAATGTGGTGTCAAGGTGGCCAGCTGAAACGCACAACTTGTTCATTCTGTAGAACAGCAATGTTGACCTGTATTCCTACAGGAGGGAACTGTTGAGGATGGATGGCTTATTGGTCAGTGTTGTCTACTCATTTGAAGTAAATTTGCCATTGCTAAAGCAACTTGAATTGTCCTAATGGTCCTCTCTTTGTAGCTATGTTTTAATTTTTACTGGTCAAACCACAACTGAGCGAGCCAAATATAACCTTTTGGTTGTAC
Source organism: Salvelinus namaycush (assembly GCF_016432855.1). Classification (NCBI taxonomy): domain Eukaryota; kingdom Metazoa; phylum Chordata; class Actinopteri; order Salmoniformes; family Salmonidae; genus Salvelinus; species Salvelinus namaycush. The sequence continues at coordinate 19,630,522 of NC_052338.1, read as the reverse complement.
TCAATCTCTGACACTAGAACCTATATTTCAGTCTCTGAAAGTTTTTATTTTTTTCTTTGCGTTTTTTGGTTATGCGGGGGTATTTCATGGTATGGCGTAGTACTGCACATGGGCTTTAAAAGGTATGATTTTGACCATATATGGTTAATTAGGAGCGTTTCAAAATGCAAATAGCCAAGGTCGTACACCAGGGTGAGAACAATATCGTCATAGGATGCCACCTTTCCAACAAGTCACTTCAGCAAATTTCTGCCCTGCTAGAGCTGTCCCGGTCAACTGGAAGTGCTGTTATTGTGAAGTATTGTGAAGTGGAAATGCCTAAGGGCAACAACTTCTCAGCCACGAAGTGGTAAGATACAAAAGCTCAGAAGGAGACTGCCGAGTGCAGAAGCGTGTAACGCGTAAAAATCGCCTGTCCTCGGTTGTAACAATCACTACCGAGTTCCAAACTGTCTCTGGAAGCAACGTCAGCACAATAACTGTTCGTCGAGAGCTTCATGCAATGGGTTTCCGTGGCCGAGCAGCCGCACACAAGCCTAAGATCACCATGCTCAATGCCAAGCGTTGGGTGAGTGGTGTAAAGCTCAGCGCCATGGGACTCTGGAGCCGTGGAAATGAGTTCTCAGGAGTGATGAATCACGCTTCACCATCTGGCAGTCCGACGGCCAAATCTGGGTTTGGCGGATGCCAGGAGAACGCTACCTACCCCAATGCATAGTGCCAACTGTAAAGGCCCTTTCCATGGCAATGCCCCGTGCACAAAGCGAGGTCCATACAAAAATGATTTGTTGAGATTGGTGTGGAAGAATTTGACTGGCCTGCACATCTAGTGGAAAGAATTCCCAGAAGAATGGAGGCTGTTATAGCAGGGGGAACCAACTCCATGTTCGACGAGCATGTATCCACATACTTTTGGCCATGAAGTGTATTTTAGAATAGTTTCTACGCAATATTGATAAATGAGGGACCTTACAGATAATTGTATGTGTGGGGTAAAGAGAAGAGGTAGTGATTCAAAAATCATATTAAAGACTATTATTGCACACAGAGTGAGTCCATGCAATGTATAATGTGACTTGTTTAGTAAATGTTTTAATCCTGAACTTATTTAGTCTTGCCATAACAAAGGGGTTGAATACTTATAGACTCAAGACATTTCAGCTTTTCATTTTTTATTACTTTGTAAAAAGTTCTAAAAACATAATTCTACTTTGACATTGTGGGCCAGTGACACAACCTCAATTTAAATGTAGGCTGTGACACAACAAAATGTGGAAAAGTCGATGGGTGTGACTACTTTCTGAAGGCTCTGTATTATCATATTTAAGTAAATGTATAAATGTGACTGTGAAACAGTTCAAATGAAAACATGTGTGTGTGTGTGTGTGTGTGTGTGTGTGTGTGTGTGTGTGTGTGTGTGTGTGTGTGTGTGTGTGTGTGTGTGTGTGTGTGTGTGTGTGTGTGTGTGTGTGTGTGTGTGTGTGTGTGTGAGACAGTGAGACTGGTGAGGCAACCCTGAGGATAGTAGGCGTGTCTTCGGAGGACGACGGTGTTTACACCTGCGTTGCCGCTAACGACCTTGGCTCTGTGACATCATCAGCCAGCCTCAGAGTGCTAGGTGAGACATCACACAAACACACACACATTTGCACAAACATATTCCCACAGTACTGTAGTGTAATCCCGCACTCGCATGCTTCTGTTGAATTTTCACACAAACTCTCTCCCTCTTTCCCTGTATTTGACTATTCCCCCTGTCTGTGTAGTTGTGTCCAGTGATGGGGTCAGGGTGAGCTGGAAGGACAACTTTGAGTCCCACTACACTGAGGTGGCAGAGCTGGGCAGGTACATTACACATCTCTTCTCCTATCACTCCTAGCTGTGTGTGTGTTTGTCTGTTTACCCAACTGTACATACTCTCTCCACAGAGGCCGGTTCTCTGTGGTCAAGCGTTGCGAACACAAGTCGACCGAACGCATGGTGGCAGTCAAGCTGGTTAATAAAAAGCTGATGAAAAGAGACCTATCTGAGCTCCTCAGACCCCTTGTGAGACCATATGCTGGTGCGGTTGGCCCTGGGTTCCTCCTAATGCGAGACAATGCTAGACCTCATGTGGCTGTAGTGTGTCAGCAGTTCCTGCAAGAGGAAGGCATTGATGCTATGGACTGGCCCGCCCGTTCCCCAGACCTGAATCTAATTGAGCACATCTGGGACATCATGTCTCGCTCCATCCACCAACGCCACGTTGCACCACAGACAGTCCAGGAGTTGGCGGATGCTTTAGTCCAGGTCTGGGAGGAGATCCCTCAGGAGACCATCCGCCACCTCATCAGGAGCATGCCCAGGCGTTGTAGGGAGGTCATACAGGCACGTGGAGGCCACACACACACTACTGAGCCTCATTTTGACTTGTTTTAAGGACATTACATCAAAGTTGGATCAGCCTGTAGTGTGGTTTTCCACTTTAATTTTGAGTGTGACTCCAAATCCAGACCTCCATGGGTTGATAAATTTGATTTCCATTGATAATATTTGTGTGATTTTGTTGTCAGCACATTCAACTATGTAAAGAAAAAAGTATTTAATAAGAATATTTCATTCATTCAGATCTAGGATGTGTTATTTTAGTGTTCCCTTTATTTTTTTGAGCAGTGTACTTACTCTAAGAAACCATGACGACGACCATGTTGCAAGTAACTATAGAGATTCTGCTGACTGCTGCATTGTCTTCACAACAGAAAATGATTTGCTTTTGCTTTTGCTAAAACAAAAATTGTGTTGCGCAGATTTAAGATGTTTAAGCCTTACTTTGTAAATAGACTCTAACTGCCTTCTGTCCCTCCCGTTTCAAACTGGCCCCCTGCTTTTGAGGATGTTCTTGGAGGCGAGACGAAAGAATCCTGTGAATTAAATGTTGTAGATTGCCAATTGGGCGACCGAGCATGAGTGGCAGCAGATATAGCCAATCAGATGGAATGTGAATGAAGAGGAGGAGGAAGACAGAATACTATAAACACACTCACTGGATGTTATGTTTCCCCCATTCTTATCATGTGCATTGTTGCAGTTTTAACATTTTATGCAACTATTTATGAAGACATCTGTTGTACATGTAATAAATGGAGATAAAAGCATGTACTTGGTACTGCAAGCTCCACTGGTGGTAGTCCTCTTTATTTGACCTATAACCCTATTGGGGTGTTAACTTATCACCATAGAATTAGAATGAGTGGAACAGCCCTCCCAATTCAGGTAAATTATGTCATAATGGGAGGACTGGTGGCCATTTTGAGTGTCTCCATAAGACATTGTAATTCTATGGTTATCATTTCCTATGTAAACTTAACCTTCATGACACTTATGGCTAGATCGATGTAGTTAATGTTTGATTTGTTTATTTTCTTCCCATCTCTCAGAAGAGGCCCAGTGTCCAGTCTCTGCTGTTAGGGAAGTATATTGGTTTATCTGTTAGGAACATGCAAATCTGGGTTATTTCTTTCTAGAAGAGAGAGAGAGAGAGAGGGATGCAGTGGGGGAGATGTAGGGAAAGAGAGAGGCACATTGTCAGAACAACTGTACAGTCCCACACAATGTCCTTTAATTTATTTATTAATCCATTTTTGTAAAATTGTACAAAGGTTGAAACATGGGAATGTGGACTGGATGTATTTTTTCTTTTCTTTTTTGCCATAATCTCATCCTATTTTATACATATGTACAGTATTATGATTTTAAATGGTTTTATTTCACATTATTTGCTTATTTACATTTGCATGTATATTTCTTTGTACATTGACCATGAGTGTTTGTGATAAGTAGGTCAATATTTTCATTATTTTTTGGCATCAATTATTTTGAAATTAAACATGGAACATACCCACTTGTGCTGTCCTCACTAAAGTCTTGCTACCATTGAGGGATTTTTTAGTACAGTAGCATGTACTCTTAAACACTACATCTTCCAAGAACCAGGCCAGAGATATCTTTGGTAGTTTAATTAGAAGTGTAAAACTGTAACACAAAACAAGCACATGATACAAATTGTAAGTACCATACAGTGCATTCAGAAAGAATTCAGACACATTAACTTTTTCCACATTTTGTTACGTTACAGCCTTATTCTAAAATGTATAAACATTTAAAAAATCCTTAATCTACACACAATATCCACTAATGACAAAGCGAATACTAGTTTTTAGAAATGTTTGCAAATAAAAGAGAAAAAAGATAACTTTACATAAATATTTAGACCGTTTGCTATGCGACTCGAAATTGAGCTCCGATGCATCCTGTTTCTACAACTTGAGTGGAGTCTAACTGTGGTAAATTCAATTGATTGGACATGTCACGCCCTGACCATAGAGAGCCCTCGGGGTTCTCTATGGTGTTTTAGGTCAGGGCGTGGACTAGGGGGGTATCTAGGTGTTATATTTCTATGTTGGTTGTGTGTGTATGGTTCCCATTTGGAGGCAGCTTTTATTCGTTACCTTTAATTGGGGATCATACTTAGTGTGTCCCTTTTCCCACCTGCATTGTGGGATATTGTTTGTTTGTTATGAGTGCCAAGGTGCGCTTTGTATTTTCACGATCAGTATATCTTTGTTGTTTTTGGATGTTTCACCATCATTCAAATGTGGAACTCTACTCACGCTGCGCCTTGGTCCAATTATTTATATGGCGGTCGTGACACATGATTTGGATAGGCACACACCTGTCTATAAGATCCCAGTTGACAGTGCATGTCAGAGCAAAAATCAAGCCATGAGGTCGAAGGAATTGTCCGTAGAGCTCCTAGACAGGATTTTGTCGGCACAGATCTGGAGTACCAAAACATTTCTGCAGCATTGAAGGCTAGACTAACTTACCAATCAAAAAAAATGTTAGCTGACATGACTAATTGAGTGACTGTCAGGTACTGACATAAGAGAAAAACTGCTGATGCACAACATATTTTCAAAATTGCACCTTGTGTATCCTGCTATTCCAATTCTGAACAGTGAACTGACACCCCCGACTGAGTTGCCCCAAAAAATAATTATGCTTAAGTAAAAGAATTTGGCTAATCTATACTGTACAAAACAGAACACCCTCCTAATATGTACGTCTCCTCCTCTTCATCTGCACTGATTGAAGTGAATTTAACAAGTTACATCAATAAGGAATTATAGCTTTCACCTTGTCAGTCTGTCATGGAAAAAGCATGTTCTTAATGTTTTGTACACTGACTGTATATTTCCAAGTCATATTCTTGACGATCAAGGGGTATTCAATTAATTGGAATGACTGAAAATCAGACAGACTTTGGTATTATATCATGTTTTTCCCTGTAATAGAAAGCAATGGGTTATAAGAAGCCTACAGAACCAACCCATAAAGTAAAATGCAACATCCATTAATGGCCAGCTGTGTAAACTAACATTGATTTCTCCTGCAATAGATGACGTTCAATTGGTAATATTGTTTTGTCTTCTAAAGCATTACAAATGGAAGTAATCTACACTGAAGAAAAATATAAATACAACATGTGAAGTGTTGGTCCCATGTTTCATGAGCTTTAATAAAAGATGCCAGAAATGTTCCATGCGCACAAACAGCTTATTTCTCACAAATTTTTTTACATCCCTGTTAGTGAGAATTTCTCCTTTGCCAAGATGGCAAATCAAGAAGCTGATTGTCTAGAAATAAAAATCGGGCAAGACAACTAAAGGTATTAACCCTCCAAAACTATCCAGACAACTGGAGCACTTGGCCAGCCACTCTTAAATAGCACCTGGGCCAGCACAGATGATACACCTGCCCACTAACGAGATGGTAACCAGCACAGGTGTAACACATACTGACTAATGAGGTGACAGCACTAAAAGGACAATAAAAGGCCACTCTAAAAATGTGCACTTCTGTAACAGAACACAATGCCTTAGATGTCTCAAGTTTTGAAGGAGCATGCAATTGGCATGCTGACTGCATTAATGTCCATCAGAGCTGTTGCCAGAGAATTTCATTTTAATTTCTCATAAGACTCCTCCAACGTTGTTTTAGAGAATTTGGCAGTACGTCCAATGTGTATGGCATCGTTTGCTGATGTCAATGTTGTGAACAGAGTGCCCCATGGTGGGGTTATGGTATGGGCAGGCATAAGCTATGGACAACTAACACAATTGCAATTTATCGATGGCAATTTGAATGCACAGAGATACTGTGAAGAGATCCTGGGGCACATTGTCGTGGCGTTCAATCGCTGCCATCGCCTCATGTTTCGGCGTTATAATGCAAGGCCCAGTATCGCAAGGATCTGTACACAATTCCTGATAGCTGAAAATGTCCCAGTTCTTCCATTGCCTACATACTCACCAGATGTGTCACCCATTGAGCATGTTTGGGATGCTCTGTATCGATGTGTACGAAGGTGTGTTCCAGTTCCTGCCAATATCCAGCAACTTCGCACAGCCATTGAAGAGGAGTGGGACAACATTCCATAGGCCACAATCCACAGTCTGATCAACTCTGAAGGAGATGTCGCGCTGCATGAGGCAAATGGTGGTCACACCAGATTTTCAGATCCACGCCACTACTTTTTTTTAAGGTATCTGTGAACAACAGATACATGCAGTATCTGTATTCTGTGGTGGAAATTCTACCTTTAACTAATAATGATGAGAGGCAAAGTCAATAATCAATCAAGGTATTACTTTTAATAAAAACATATTATAATAAGGAGGCTGGTTGCACCCCCCATGCAGGTGAAATGGAGTGAGAGCATGCTGTACAAAGAGTACAGGAGCATTTATATAGTCAAGCTACCCCATGCAAGCATCTGCAAAACACGTGACCCTATGTAAGTGTGTGAAGGGAGACAACTGGGTGAAAAGGTTGCCTCAGTCTGTCGCAACTGACTGAGGACAATAGGGGCCAGAATGACAGGAAGTCACTCCTGACATACTTCCTCTAACAGTAGCTCAACTGTTCCCCCAAGTTGGGCAAGCAAGCGCCTTTGACTGTCGGCCCAGATAATGTATGCTTGTACTGGTCACACACACACACACAAAACACTAATCTTTTGCCCAGAAACAGGCTCCAAACAGAACAATAGCTCTATCGCTAGTGTGCAGAATATAACACTTTGCCCTGCCTCCAGTTAAGCTAAGAGGAACTAGCTAGTTTCTTTCAGCTCTTGGCTGAGCGCCCAGATATCATGGGGTCATGCTACACACACAGAACCGTTAAAACAGGCCTCTTATTAATGCGTGCACACACTTTTCTATCTTAAATTAGTTAGTTTCTTTAACAATCTCAAACCCAATGCCTAGGCTTAAAGAAGGATATTTTAGTACACAAGCATTACTAAGGTTTAACAGAAAATGCCCTCACAATTCCCAGTCATGTGAAATCCATAGATAAGGGCCCAATGAATGTATTTCAATTGACTGATTTCATTATGAACTGTCACAGCATTACCCCCCTGTCCTTTTGTTTTAATGATAATTAGCTAATTAATGACATTAAACTATTTCTATGCTATGAAACCCCAAAAAATATGTACTCTTTGTTTGACTAGGAGTTAAGGTCTGGTTTGACTCTAGTGTAAAGAACACTTTAGCCAGCTGCCCTGGAGATAGTCAGTCCGTACTCTACAACTCTACACTTTCTGCTTGGATCTCTGGAAATGCAGAGAGATTCTGAAATCTCCTCCTACCTGTTTTAAACTATACTTTGTAGAAATAAAGGTAATGTCCATTAACAAGTGACCAGTGCCAAGCACAGGAGGCTGCTGAGGAGAAGACACCTCCGTACCTTCAGGCTCTGATCAGGCCCTACACCCAAACAAGGGCACTGCGTTCATCCACCTCTGGCCTGCTCGCCTCCCTACCTCTGAGGAAGTACAGCTCCCGCTCAGCCCAGTCAAAACTGTTCGCTGCTCTGGCACCCCAATGGTGGAACAAACTCCCCCACGACGCCAGGTCAGCGGAATCAATCACCACCTTCCGGAGACACCTGAAACCCCACCTCTTTAAGGAATACCTAGGATAGGATAAAGTAATCCTTCTAACCCCCCCCCCCCTTAGAGTTAGATGCACTATTGTAAAGTGGTTGTTCCACTGGACATCATAAGGTGAATGCACCAACTTGTAAGTCGCTCTGGATAAGAGCGTCTGCTAAATGACTTAAATGTAAATGTAAAATAATAATGTCTGGAATGGAGTTGAAAGGCATCAAACACGATGTATTTGATACCATTCCACACATTTCACTCTAGCCTTTACCACAAGCCTGTCCTCCCCAATTAAGGTATCACCAACCTCTTGTGGTGCCAAGTTGGACGTGCGTTAAAACGAGATCTCTCTCATTCAGCTGGCACTCTATTCCTAAGGGCAAGTTTTATTGAGAGTTCTAGGCTGCATCCCAAATGGCACCCTATTCCCTTTATAGAGCCCTACTTTTGACCAGGGCCCATTTCAAGCATTCCAAATGACACCCTATTCCCTTTATAGAGCCCTACTTTTGACCAGGGCCCATTTCAAACTCTAGGCAAACTCTGGGACATTTTCAGCTTGTGACGCATGCCTAGAGTTCATGAGCTGAATTTTTTCAAAACACTTTATATAATGAAGTTATTAAAAAAAAATCTTATTACAGCTGTTTCTCATTATTGAGATGATTAAGTGTGTACTGTGTCAAACACTTGAGCTGCGTATCAAATGGCACCCTATTCAGTGCACTACTTTAGAGAAGGGTACAACCCTTACTCCATTACATAATATGTTCTCACAACTCTATTAAAAGAACATACTATACAAGGTGTCACTTCATTCGTGCTATTTGATGGGAACGAGCCCTGGTCCCCCTACACACCTCAAGTTTGCTATTTAAGGCCCAAAAAGGAAACAAGAAAAAAATGTCTCTGTTAATTGCTCCTCTGGGATTATGAACACTCAAACCATCTTTTGGAGATCAACAACCATAACCACTACTCTACCAGTCAGACAGAGACAAAATGTTAAGGGGTACTTAAAAATGCACACACCAAAGACAAGATTTCAGAGGTTGGACAATGGTGTGAGGGCTTGTACTTCTTGAATCCATCAACCATTCCTCAATCTTCTTCTGTTGACTACAAGCATAGATTATGAACCTTCAAAACCTACACTATAGGATGGACGTGTTCAGGAATGGGCGACGCAATTCAAAAGTTAAATGTTTACAATTACCAGCAAATAGACGCTAGAAATGTTATACCATCATATTATTGTACCTTTTTCCCTTATTTTACCGACTACTGTTTCTAAGGAATCATAACATGTGGTTTTTTTCAGGGGGACCAGGTATCGGAACGCCTTTGAATGGTATACAAAGCATGTCCCCAGGTAAAAGTAGATTTTGCAGAGAAGGGTTGTACTGTTACTCCACGACATAATATGTTATCACAACTCTATTAAAAGGACATTCTATACAAGGTGTCACTTCATTCATGCTATTTGATGGGAACTAGCCCCTCATTTTACCCTCAATCTACACACAATACCCTATAATGACAAAGTGAAAATCGGGTTTAACATTTTAGCAAATTCAATACAAATATAAAACAGAAATACCTTATTTACATAATGATTTGCTATGAGACTCAAATTGAGCTCAGGTGCATCCTGTTTCCATTGATCATCCTAGAGATGTTTCTACAACTTGATTGGAGTCCACATGTGGTAAATTCAACTGATTTGACATGATTTGGAAAGGCACACACCTGTCTATCTAAGGTCCCACAGTTGACAGTGCATGCCAGAGCAAAAACCAAGCCAAATCAAATTTTATTTGTCACCTGCGCCGAATACAACATCTCTGGACCTTACCGTACAAGCCCTTAACCAACAGTGCAGGTCAAGAAATAAGGTTAAGAAAATATTTCCTAAATAAACTAAATTAAAAAAAGAAAAGAAAATCCACAAGTAACACAAGAAAATTACATAACACTAACGAGGGGGGGGGGGGTCTTGACAATTTTTTGGCCCCTTCTCTGACACCGCTTAGTATATAGATCCTTGATGTCAGGAAGCTTTGCCCCAGTAATGTACTGGGCCGTACGCACTACCCTCTGTAGCGCCTTATGGTCAGATGCCCAGCAGTTGCCATACCAGGCGGTGATACAACCTCTCAGGATGCTCTTGATTGTGCAGCTGTAGAACTTTTTGAGGATCTGGGGACCCATGCTAAATATTGTCAGTCTCCTGAGGGGGAAAGGATTTGTTGTGCCCTCTTCACAACTGTATTGGTGTGTTTCGACCATGATAGTTCGTTGGTGATGTGGACACCAAGGAACTTGAAAATTCTCGACTTGTTACATTTCAGCCCTGTCGATGTTAATGGGGGCCTGCAGCCGCCTTTTCCTATATTCCGCGATCAGCCCCTTTGTCTTGCTCACATTGAGGGAGAGGTTGTTGTCATCAGACCAGGTAGTCCTGAGGTATGGTCCAGGGTTCAGGTCCTCTGGGAGGGGAGGGAGGGAGAAGAAGAGGGAGAGAGAGAGAGAGAATTAGAGGGAGCACAAGACAGGAGAAATAGTCCAGATATAACAGATTGACCTAGCCCTCTGACACAAACTATTGCAGCATAAATACTGGAGGCTGAGATACGAGGGGTAGGGAGACACTGTGGCCCTGTCCAATGATACCTCTGGACAGGGCCTATGATGTAGTAGACTCTATCAGAAAACATTTAGTTACTTTTTGCATTTATTATGCTTTAAGTCTTACATATACACAAAAACAACACATTTCTCAATTTTGGGGAAAGTTGACCATTAGCTAACAACTTTCCTGTCAAAGACGTTCATGAACTACGGCAACTATAACTTCACAATCTGACAGTGTAGGGTAGAGAAATTCAAACTAACGGGTGAAAAAATAACCAGTTTTTTCTGTTGATTTGCAGAACTGTATACAAATACACTAATAATGCATCCAGTCTCTGATTATCGGTGATACTTTCCATTCTGCCCTTTTGTGACCTTTGACCCCTTGCAAAGGGCCTTAAAATTCCACATTCTGGATGACATCCTGGCGAACTTTGTTCGCATTTCATTGTTTGATCTAGCTATTTTTTTCTCGAGCACTTGTCCCAGCACAGTCCCAGTACTGTGCAGCCGTCTTCATCGACCTGGCCAAGGCTTTCGACTCTGTCAATCACCGCATTCTTATCGGCAGACTCAACAGCCTTGGTATCTCAAATGACTGCCTCGCCTGGTTCACCAACTACTTCTCAGATAGAGTTCAGTGTGACAAATTGGAGGGCCTGCTGTCCGGACCTCTGGCAGTCTCTATGGGAGTGCCACAGGGTTCAGTTCTCAGGCCGACTCTCTTCTCTGTATATATCAATGATGTCGCTCTTGCTGCTGGTGATTCTTTGATCCACCTCTACGCAGACGACACCATTCAGTATACATTTGGCCCTTCTTTGGACACTGTGTTAACAAACCTCCGGACGAGCTTCAATGCCATACAACACTCCTTCTGTGGCCTCCAACTGCTTTAAATGCAAGTAAAACTAAATGCATGCTCTTCAACCGATCGCTGCCCGCACCCGCCCGCCCGTCTAGCAATACTATTCTGGACGGTTCTGACTTAGAATATGTGGACAACTACAATTACCTAGGTGTCTGGTTAGACTGTAAACTCTCCTTCCAGACAAACATTAAGCATATTCAAACCCAAATTAAATCTAGAATCGGCTTCCTATTTCGCAACAAAGCCTCCTTCACTTTTGCTGCTAAACATACCCTCGTAAAACTGACTATCCTACCAATCCTTGACTTCGGCGATGTCATTTACAAAATAGCCTCCAACACTCTACTCAGCAAATTGGATGTACTCTGTCATCCGTTTTGTCACCAAAGCCCCATATACTACCCACCACTGTGACATGTATGCCCTTGTTGGCTAGCCCTTGCTTCATATTCATCGCCGAACCCACTGGCTCCAGGTCACCATAGCAACACCCACCCGTAACACGCGCTCCAGCAGGTATATTTCACTGGTCATCCCCAAAGCCAACTCCTCTTTTGGCTGCCTTTCCTTTCAGTTCTCTGCTGCCAATGACTGGAACGAATTGCAAAAATCACTGAAGCTGGAGACTTATATCTCCTTCACTAACTTTATGCATCAGCTGTCAGAGCAGCTGACCGATCATTGCACCTGTACACAGCCCATCTGTAAATAGCCCACCCAACTACCTCATCCCCATATTGTTACTTATTTTTTTGTTCCTATGCACCCCAGTATCTCTACTTGCACATCTATCACTCCAGTGTTAATGCTAAAATGTAGTTATTTCGCCACTATGGCCTATTTATTGTCTTACCTCCCCAATCTTACTACATTTGCACAAACTGTATATATATTTTTCTATTGTGTTATTGACTGTACGTTTGTTTATCCCATGTGTAACTCTGTGTTTTTTGTGTCACACTGCTTCTTGGCCAGGTCGCAGTTGTAAATGAGAACTTGTTCTCAACTGGCCTACCTGGTTAAATAAAGGTGAAATATATAAATATTTTTTTAATTTGGTTGACCTACTATGCAGTTAAATGGAAAGGTGCTACATGATGTAGACATGACATGTGATTTGGGATGAGGGGAAATGTCAATCAATGACAATTGAAATTGCTAAATTATTCTAATTTATTCTGCACATCGCTATATTTGTTCATGTACACATGCTTTGAATATGTTTAATGTGTGGGTGAAGCATTTCATTTGTAGTCTTTCTTAATTTGTTGTTTTGAAATATATTTAACATCATTTGGTGGGATGTCTGTAAGAAATCACTTATGATGATCATTATTTCAATTTAGTGTAATGACATCAAACACTCACTTCTCCTGAAGGGCGCACATAATATGATTCACTATTCACCATAAATGTAAAAGCATTAGATTGGCAAATGCATGAGCCAAAAGGAGTTACCACCATATTTCCTGTTCATGCAGAGAATTGAAAGGGGGCACTTTGGGAGAACTGAGATGTTTGGTACAAATTATTGTGCAACTCCTCCCTCCCACCTTGAAGTAACCACTGCTTAGACAGGAATGGGCAGGTGAAACCAAGGGCTCCACTACATGGCTTTAACCTGTCTGGTCATTTCTAATCAGTGATTACTTCTTGGGAGGACGAAAGGAGGGATGTATATAAAAGATTGAGCGAGCCACTTTACTCAGCTGCACAACCCAATCCTGTTATTTGCATATAAAGTACTTTTGACCTCTGACCTGTATACTGTCTGTACCATTCCACAGATATCTTGTACTGTGGAAACACTTGAGCCTCTGACTCACTCTTACTCCAGGTAAAATCATTAGCATGAAGTTTGATACCTATATGACCCCACTCAACCCCAGGGGCTAAGTGTTAACTTTCAATCTAACCTGGGACCTTACTATCAAGTGTCTCAGAGTAGGAGTGTTCCTCTTGGATCAGTTTTGCAGTTTACAACAAGAAGAAGATTATAGACACATCCTAGATCAGCACTGACTGTGAGATGATTCCCAGGTCCCAGGTTCCCCTCTGTCCATGTTATGTTGTTCATTTGGATCTTAACATGACTTTTGGGGACCCTAACTGATATTTGGTTTGGGGGCTCCACACCTCGCTGGTAAAACATTGTAGTGCCCCCCTCCTCTTGACGGCGGAGAGAAATTGAAATTGTTGAATTATTTACATTTCAATTGTGGTAATTTTTCCATTGGGCGGGGATAGGTTCAGCAATTTTGAATACATTTCATGCAATTAGACTCATTTTGCCATGGAGCAGAGAAAAGGTGCAGTCGTACAGTGAATTTGCTGCAATTCTACACATTTTGCCAAGACTTATGCAATGTTAACCATATATGAGTGAGAGTGACTAACAAAATCATTGGGGGCCTCCTGGAGGTCAGGGCCCTTGGGCACATGCCCTGCATGCCCAGTCGGTACCATTATTAAAAGAAGTTTAGATAACTGGCTAGACTAACTTACCAATCTGACATGGCTAATGTTTGTGACACAGTGACTGACAATACTTGATCTGATATTTATTACATACATTTTTAGGATTGTGTGTTTTGTATTGTTAGGTGTTAGTGCATTGTTGAAGCTAGAAACCAACATTTTGCTGCCCCTGTGATAACATATGTGTATGTGACAAACTTTTATTTGCTAACCAACTGCTGATGCAAAACCAAATCTAAAAATTTCACCTTGTGTATTTTACTATTGTAACACAACAATAAGTGACCGGTGTTAAAAAATAAATCATAATTATAATAATGGTCGGTGGCCCCATTTTCCTTATCAGAACGCCAAAAATAAAGAGGATATCAACTTTTGATGACATTGCCTCAGTTATTAAAAGGCCAGGCCTCTCACCAGATGAAGTTACAGCAGCGTGCTATCATCAGGAAACTTGATTATTTTCTGTGCTGGTCATTGAACTGGAAAGGTCGAACACCCTCAGCTATCGTCATCAACTCTACGACGTGTGGAGTAAGGGAAGGATAGCCAATGCGCAACCACCCTCCATTTCCCAGATTGCCCCATCTCTACCCCAGGTCCCCCAATCAATACCCCAGCAAGTATACACCACACACCTGCTGCCTTTAACACCTGCAAACGTATCCCACCTTCCACCACTCCACCCCAAGCCTGGAGACATTTTTATGTTAGTGGGTAGTGTCTCTGTTCTTTTGACAATCTTAATCTTTTCTTTTAATTGGCCAGTCTGAGATCTGGCTTTTTCTTTGCAACTCTGCCTAGAAGGCCAGCATTCCTGAGTCGCCTCTTCACTGTTGACATTGACACTGGTGTTTTGCGGGAACTATTTCATGAATCTGCCAGTTGAGGACTTGTGAGGTGTCTGTTTTTCAAACAAGACACTCTAATGTACTTGTCCTCTTGCTCAGTTGTGCACCGGGGCCTCCCACTCCTCTTTCTATTCTGGTTAGAGCCAGTTTGCACTGTTCTGTGAAGGGAGTAGTACACAGAGTTGTACGAGATCTTAAGTTTCTTGGCAATTTCTCGCATGGAATATCCTTCATTTCTCAGAACAAGAACAGACTGACGAGTTTCAGAAGAAAGTGCTTTGTTTCTGGCCATTTTGAGCCTGTAATCGAAACCACAAATGCTGATGCTCAAGATACTCAACTAGTCTAAAGAATGCCAGTTTTACTGCTTCTTTAATCAGAACAACAGTTTCCAGCTGTGCTAACATAACTGCATAACTGGGTTTTCTAATGATCAATTAGCCTTTTAAAATGATAAACTTGGATTAGCTAACACAACGTGCCATTGGAACACAGGAGTGATGGTTGCTGATAATGCGCCTCTGTACGCCTATGTAGATATTCCATAAAAAATCTGTCGTTTCCAGCTACAACATTAAATAAATCAAATCAAATTGTATTTGTCACATACACATGGTTAGCAGATGTTAATGCGAGTGTAGCGAAATGCTTGTGCTTCTAGTTCCGACAATGCAGTAATAACCAACGAGTAATCTAACCTAACAATTTCACAACAACTACCTGACACACACAAGTGTAAAGGGATGAAGAATATGTACATACAGATATATGAATGAGTGATGGTACAGAACGGCACAGGCAAGATGCAGTAGATGGTATTGAGTACAGTTTATACACATGAGATGAGTAATGTAGGGTATGTAAACATTATATTAAGTGGCATTGTTTAAAGTGGCTAGTGATACATTTTTTACATCAATTTTTCCATTATTAAAGTGGCTGGAGTTGAGTCAGTATGTTGGCAGCAGCCACTCAATGTTAGTGGTGGCTGTTTAACAGTCTGATGGCCTTGAGATAGAAGCTGTTTTTCAGTCTCTCGGTCCCTGCTTTGATGCACCTGTACTGACCTCGCCTTCTGGATGATAGCGGGGTGAACAGGCAGTGGCTCGGGTGGTTGTTGTCCTTGATGATCTTTATGGCCTTCCTGTGACATCGGGTGGTGTAGGTGTCCTGGAGGGCAGGTAGTTTGCCCCCGGTGATGCAATGTGCAGACCTCACTACCCTCTGGAGAGACTTACGGTTGTGGGCGGAGCAGTTGCCGTACCAGGCGGTGATACAGCCCGACAGGATGCTCTCGATTGTGCATCTGTAAAAGTTTGGGAGTGCTTTTGGTGACAAGTCGAAGATCTTCAGCCTCCTGAGGTTGAAGAGGTGCTGCTGCGCCTTCTTCACCACGCTGTCTGTGTGGGTGGACCAATTCAGTTTGTCCGTGATGTGTACGCCGAGGAACTTAAAACTTACTACCCTCTCCACTATTGTCCCGTCGATGGGGATAGGGGGGTGTTTCCTGAAGTCCACGATCATCTCCTTTGTTTTGTTGACGTTGAGTGTGAGTTTATTTTCCTGACACCACACTCCGAGGGCCCTCTCCTCCTCCCTGTAGGCCGTCTTGTCGTTGTTGGTAATCAAGCCACTATAGTGTCGTCTGCAAACTTGATGATTGAGTTGGAGGCGTGCATGGCCACGCAGTCGTGGGTGAACAGGGAGTACAGGAGAGGGCTCAGAACGCACCCTTGTGGGGCCCCAGTTTTGAGGATCAGCGGGGTGGAGATGTTGTTACCTACCCTTACCACCTGGAGGCGGCCCGTCAGAAAGTCCAGTACCCAATTGCACAGGGCGGTGTCGAGACCCAGGGTCTCGAGCTTGATGACGAGTTTGGAGGGTACTATGGTGTTAAATGCTGAGCTGTAGTCGATAAACAGCATTCTCACATAGGTATTCATCTTGTCCAGATAGGTTAGGGCAGTGTGCAGTGTGATTGCGATTGCGTCGTCTGTGGACCTATTGGGGTGGTAAGCAAATGGGAGTGGGTCTAGGGTGTCAGGTAGGGTGGAGGTGATATGGTCCTTGACTAGTCTCTCAAAGCTCTTCATGATGACAGAAGTGAGTGCTACGGGGCGGTAATCGTTTAGCTCAGTTACCTTAGCTTTCTTGGGAACAGGAACAATGGAGGCCCTCCTGAAGCATGTGGGAACAGCAGACTGGGATAAGGATTGATTAAATATGTCCGTAAACACACCAGCCAGCTGGTCTGCGCATGCTCTGAGGACGCGGCTGGGGATGCCGTCTGGGCCTACAGCCTTGCGAGGGTTAACACGTTTAAATGTTTTACTCACGTCGGCTGCAGTGAAGGAGAGTCCACAGGTTTTGGTAGCGGGCCGTGTCAGTGGCACTGTATTGTTCTCAAAGAGAGCAAAGAAGTTGTATAATCTGTCTGGGAGCAAGACATCTTGGTCCGCGACGTGGCTGGTTTTCTTTTTGTAATCCGTGATTGACTGTAGACCCTGCCACATGCCTCGTGTCTGAGCCGTTGAATTGCGACTCTACTTTGTCTCTAAACTGACGCTTAGCTTGTTTGATTGCCTTGCGGAAGGAATAGCTACACTGTTTGTATTTGGTCATGTTTCCGGTCACCATACCCTGGTTAAAAGCAGTGGTTCGCGCTTTCAGTATCGCGCGAATGCTGCCATCAATCCACGGTATCTCATTTGGGAATGTTTTAATAGTTGCTGTGGGTACGACATCGCCGATGCACTTGCTAATAAACTCGCTCACCGAATCAGCCTATTCGAATCAGCCTACTCAATGTTGTTGTTTGACGCAATGCGGAACATATGCCAATCCACGTGATCGAAGCAATCTTGAAGCGTGGAATAAGATTGGTCGGACCAGCGTTGAACAGACCTGAGCGCGGGAGCTTCCTGTTTTAGTCTCTGTCTATAGGCTGGGAGCAACAAAATGGAGTCGTGGTCAGCTTTTCTGAAAGGAGTGCGGGGGTGGGCCGTATATGCGTCGCGGAAGTTAGAATAACAATGATCCAGGGTTTTACCAGCCCTGGTAGCACAATCGATATGCTGATAGAATTTAGGGAGTCTTGTTTTCAGATTAGCCTTGTTAAAATCCCCAGCTACAATGAATACAGCCTCAGGATATGTGGTTTCCAGTTTACATAGAGTCAAATAAAGTTCGTTCAGGGCCATTGATGTGTCTGCTTGGGAGGAATATATGCGGCTGTGATTATAATCGAAGAGAATTCTCTTGGTAGATAATGCGGTCGACATTTGATTGTGAGGAATTCTAAATCAGGTGAACAGAAGGACTTGAGTTCCTGTATGTTGTTATGATCACACCACGTCTCGTTAATCATAAGGCACCCCCCCCCCCGCCCCTCTTCTTACCAGAAAGATGTATGTTTCTGTCTGCGCGATGCGTGAAGAAACCAGCTGGCTGTACCGACTCCGATAGCGTGTCTCGAGTGAGCCATGTTTCCGTGAAGCAAAGAACGTTAGTCTCTTATGTCTCTCTGGAATGCTACCCTTGCTCGGATTTCATCAACCTTGTTGTCAAGAGAATGGACATTGGCGAGGAGTATGCTCGGGAGCGGTACGCAATGTACCCGTCTCCGGAGCCTGACCAGAAGACCGCTTCTTTTACGGCGTCGTTGTTTTGGTTCGCCGGCTGGGATCCGCTCCATTGTCCTGGGTGGTGGGCAAAAGAGAGGATCCACTTAGGGAGAAGTCGTATTCCTGGTCGTAATGATGGTGAGGACGTTGCTCTTATATTCAGTAGTTCCTCCCGACTGTATGTAATGAAACCTAAGATTACCTGGGGTACCAATGTAAGAAATAACACGTAAAAATAAAAAATAAAAAATACTGCATAGTTTCCTAGGAACGCGAAGCGAGGCGTCCTCTGTCGGTGCCGGAAGTACGATTATCAACATTAACAATGTCTACACTGTATTTCTGATCAATTTGACGTTATTTTAACGGACAAAAAATGTGCTTTACCTTTCAAAAACAAGGACATGTCTAAGTGACCCCAAACTTTTGAACGTTTTTGTAGTTTTTTTTATTCCAAATTAAAGTAGCATATGCATTTCTCTAAGAACCTGGAGGTAAATTTCAGTTAGACAACTTAAAGAGAAACAACTTCACTGAAATCCACAGTCATTCGCTTAGGCCTACTCAACCATAAACCATCTATATGGTGGAGTATTGCAATATTATGACATTGTCGGCGTACTGTTACTTTATTTACATTTTACTGTAGTAAAAAAACAAACTACAAGTAAAAGTAGAAAGTATCTAATTTACAAAAGTACTGAGTCAAAATAGTTACTTATTAAAATCAAACATGGACCTTGATAATTTGCCAATTTGTCTGTTACCTGAATGTTGTCACAGATGACCTTTTCCACACATAACATTTATTAAGGGAGAAGTAACAAATGTACTTTAGGAAGTAATTAAATTTGTTGCAAAAAAGGCATATCTGTGTGTCCAAAAAAAACTCTGGATTTTTCAAATATACAATTTCAATTGCATGAACAACAATGTTGATATTCCAAGTTATTTTTCCCTTCTAGACGTGAAGATCAAAAAAACTTCAGGCTTCTATCATAGGTATTAATTAAAAAATATTTAAATAATAATTAAAGGAGGACATTTTGAAAAAACGAATCCAATCCCAATCAGGGACATTTTTGGGTAATAATTACATAACCAACGTTCTCTAGTAATCCTAGTCCTGTGTTAACAGGGCTAAACCTAATTCTCTAAAAAAATTGAGGAGAGCTCAAACCAATTTTA
This sequence comes from Salvelinus namaycush, assembly GCF_016432855.1. Taxonomy (NCBI): domain Eukaryota; kingdom Metazoa; phylum Chordata; class Actinopteri; order Salmoniformes; family Salmonidae; genus Salvelinus; species Salvelinus namaycush. Next base: position 19,610,887 of record NC_052338.1, on the reverse strand, counting down.
ATTAGTTTGATAATCAATAGCCTAACTGTTAAATCTCCCTGGCTTTATAAATGATCTATTTATCTACAGAAAGACAGTTCCTGCTTGTCACGACTTCCGCCGAGGTCGGTCCCTCTCCTTGTTCGGGCGGCGTTCGGCTTGCAAATAACCCTCTGTTTCCCCCCATGTCTGGGTGGAATTTTTATATGTAAATGTTTGTGTACTCCTGGCTGGTTTACGCCGGGTTATTGTAACCCTTGTGTGTTTAGTTTTCTGAGTACCGTGTTTTTGTTCGCCTCAATAAAGGGCTCCGTTTGCTACCCATTTCTGCTCTCCTACGCCTGACTTCCCTGCAGCCAGTTACGCACTCCTTTACAGAATTCCACACCCAATTATGGAGTCAGCAGGAGCAGGTAGCCCTGGTAGCGGAGTCAAGGAGCGCGTCCAGGAGCACGCGGCGATGCTTCACCATCTCGTCGCTGCCATGGATCGCGTCGTCCAGACGATGGACCGCTGGAAGAGACAGAGAGTCCATCCAGCACCCCCACCAGCACAACAGGGGTCTCCACTACTCACCCCCTCCGCACCCGGTTCCAGTGGGATTAGTCTCGCACTTCCCAGGGAGTACGATGGAACGGCTGCACGCTGCCAGGGTTTCGTTGCTTGGTGGCGACCATTCACCCGGCTCCCTCATGCCGTGAGAGGGTGTCCGCCCTCGTCTCGTGCCTCTCAGGGAAAGCTCTAGTGTGGGCTAACGCTGTGTGGGGAGAAGGAGATGCAGCGCTGGACCACTTCGGTGAACATCTCTTCCACCTGAGGCAGGAGACGAGGAGCGCCCAGGAGTTTGCAATGGACTTTCGGACCCTGGCTGCCGGCGCGGGATGGAACGACAGGGCCCTGATCGACCACTATCGCTGCAGTTTGCGCGAGGACATCCGTCGGGAGTTGGCCTGCAGGGACACCACCCTCACCTTTGACCAGCTGGTGGACCTGTCCATTTGGCTGGATAACCTGCTGGCTACCCGCGGACGTCCAGATCGGGATCTGTTGGTTCCATCCCCCAGCACCACTGTTCCGATACCCATGGAGCTGGGAGGTGCTGTGCTCAGGGAGACCGGAGGAGGTTCCTTCACGTGCACAATCTGTGGCCGCAGAGGTCACACTTCCGGTCGGTGTCGGGTTGGTTCCTCTGGGGGTCGAGGCAGCAGGCAGGGCACTCTGGCGTCACCCCAGGTGAGCCGGAACCATTCTCACCCTCTGTTGCACACCTGTTTTTGCATTGTTACTTTTCCTGAGTTGTCCCCGCATTCTCAGCATAAGGCGCTCGTCGATTCAGGCGCGGCTGGGAATTTCATAGACAGATCATTCGCCCATCGTTTTTGGAAGTCCCATTGTTCCAGTGGCTATGCCCTTCCCAGTTCACGCCTTAGACTGTCGACCAATAGGGTCAGGGTTAATTAGGGAGGCCACCGCTCTCCTGGGCATGGTGATGCAGGGGAGTCACAAGGAGAGAATCAGTCTCTTCCTCATTGATTCTCCTGCGTTTCCCGTGGTGCTAGGCCTACCCTGGTAAGCTTGTCATGACCCCACTGTTTCATGGCAATGGAGGGCTCTCACGGGGTGGTCGCGAGAGTGCTCGGGGAGGTGTTTAGGGGTTTCCGTTGGTGCTACTATGGTGGAAAGTCCAGACCAGGTCTCCACCGTGCGCATTCTACCCGAATATTTCTGATTTGGCTCTCACCTTCTCCAAGAAGAAGGCGACTCAATTACCACCCCATCGTCGGGGGGATTGTGCGATAAACCTCCAGGTAGACGCCGCACTTCCTAGGAGTCACGTGTATCCGCTGTCACAGGCGGAGACGGCGGCTATGGAGACATATGTCTCCGAATCTCTGCATCAGGGGTAAATTCGGTCCTCCACTTCACCTGCATCCTCAAGTTAATTTCTTGTGAAGAAGGAGGGAGGTCTGCGCCTGTTTATTGACTATCGAGCCCTAAACCAGATCACTGGGAAGTACAGTTACCCGCTACCTCTCATAGCCACAACGATTGAGTCAATGCACGGGGTGCGCTTCTTCACGAAACTAAATCTCAGGAGCGCTTACAACCTGGTGCGTATCCGGTAGAGAGACGAGTGAAAGACAGCGTTCAGTGCCACCTCAAGGCATTATGAGTACCTCGTCATGCCGTACGGGTTGATGAATGCTCCATCAGTCTTCCAAGCCTTTGTGGATGAGATTTTCAGGGACCTGCACGGGCAGGGTGTAGTTGTGTATATCGATGACATTCTGATATACTCTACTGCACGCGCCGAGCATGTGTCCTTGGTGCGCAAGGTGCTTGGTCGACTGTTGGAGCATGACCTGTATGTCAAGGCTGAGAAATGCCTGTTCTTCCAGCAGTCCATCTCCTTCCTAGGATACCGCATTTCCACCTCAGGGGTGGAGACGGAGAGTGACCGAATTTCAGCTGTGCGTAATTGGCCGACTCCCACCACGGTAAAGGAGGTGCAGCGGTTTCTAGGGTTTGCCAAATACTACCGGAGGTTTATTCGGGGTTTTGGTCAGGTAGCGGCTCCCATTACCTCTCTGCTAAAGGGGGGTCCGGTTTGGTTGCAGTGGTCTGCTGAGGCGGATAGGGCTTTTGGTCACCTAAGGGCTCTGTTTACCTCTGCGCCCATGCTGGCCCATCCGGATCCCTCTTTGGAGTTCACGGTGGAGGTGGATGCGTCCAAGGCTGGGATAGGAGCCGTGCTCTCTCAGTGCTCGGGCACGCCACCGAAGCTCCGCCCCTGGGCATTCTTCTCAAAAAGCTCAGCCCGGCGGAGCGAAACTATGACGTGGGGGACCGGGAGCTGTTGGCTGTCGTCAAAGCGTTGAAGACGTGGACACATTGGCTTGAGGGGGCTAAACACCCTTTTCTCATCTGGACTGACCACCGCAACCTGGAGTACATCCGGGCAGCGAGGAGACTGAATCCTCGTCAGGCAAAGTGGGCCGTGTTTTTCACCCGTTTTGTTTTCACCGTTTCTTACAGACCAGGTTCCCAGAATGTGAAGGCAGACGCACTGTCCCGGCTGTATGACCCAGAGGAGCGGGCCATGGATTCTAGCTCCATACTCCCGGCCTCCTGCCTGCGGACATTGAGCAGGCATTACGTGCAGAGCCTGCTCCCCTCCAGTGTCCCGCTGGTCATCTGTACGTTATCTATTGAGCTCACACGTCACCCTCCTCTGGTCATCCAGGGATCGGTCAGACAGTGCGCTGTTTGAGTGGGAAGTACTGGTGGTCCACCTTGGCTAAGGACGTGAGGGTTTATGTTTCCTGCTCGGTGTGCACCCTGTGTAAGGATCCTAGGCACCTGCCCAGAGGTAGGCTACACCCCTTACCCATTCCACAACGGCCTTGGTCGCACCTGTCGATTGATTTTCTTACCGTTCTCCTCCCCTCACAGGGTAACACCACAATCCTGGTCGTTGTGGACCGTTTCTCTAAGTCCTGCCATCTCCTCCCTCTGCCCGGTCTCCCTACGGCCCTACAGACTGCGGAGGCCTTGTTTGCGCACGTCTTCTGGCACTATGGGGTGCCTGAGGATATAGTGTCTGACCGAGGTCCCCAGTTCACTTCGAGGGTCTTGAGGGCATTCATGGAATGTCTGGGGGTCTCGATCAGCCTTACCTCAGGGTTTCACCCTGAGAGTAATGGGCAGGTGGAGAGAGTGAACCAGGATGTGGGTAGGTTTCTGCGGTCCATTTGCCAGGACCGGCCGGGGGAGTGGGCGGCGTTTGTGCCCTGGGCCGAGATGGCTCAGAACTCGCTCCGCCACTCCTCCACTAACCCCTCCCCCTTCCAGTGGGTACTGGGGAACCAGCTGGTTCTGGCGCCTTGGCATCAGAGTCAGACCGAGGCTCCTGCGGTAGACGACTAGTTCAGGCGAGCGGAGGAGACATGGGACGCCGCCCATGTTCACCTCCAGCGGGCCGTGCTGCGCCAGAAAACCAGCGCAGACCGTCACCGCAGGGAAGCCCAGGTGTTCGCACCGGGGGACCGGGTCTGGATCTCGACCGGAAACCTGCCCCTTCGCCTGCCCTGCCGGAAGCTGGGCCTGCGGTTTGTGGGGCCATTTAAAGTCCTGAAGAGACTGAACAAGGTATGTTATAGGTTACAGCTTCCCCCCGATTACCGTTTTTAACCCCTCGTTCTATGTGTCTCTCCTCAGGCCGGTGGTGGCTGGCCCGCTCCAGGAGTCTGAGGTGCGGGAGGTTCCTCCGCCCCATCTGGACATCGAGGGGGCCCCGGCATACTCCATTTGCTCCATACTGGATTCGAGGTGTCGGGCGAGGGACCTTCAGTACCTCGCGGAGTGGGAGGGTTACGGTCCAGAGGAGAGGTGCTGGGTCACGGTGGAGGACGTGTTGGACCCTTCAATGCTGCGGGAGTTCCCCCGTCTCCAGACGGATCACCCTGCGCCTCGCACTCCGGGTCGTCCCAGAGGCCGGTGTCGGCGCGCTGATGGAGCCACGCATCAAGAGGGGGGTACTGTCACGACTTCCGCCAAGGTCGGTCCCTCTCCTTGTTCGGGCGGCGTTCGGCGGTCGACATCACCGGTCTTCTAGCCATCGCCGATCCACCTTTAATTTTCCATTTGTTTTGTCTTGTTTTCCACACACCTGGTTTGCATTCCCTCATTACTCGTCTAAAGTGCAGGGCGCCAAATTCAAAACAACAGAAATCCCATAATTAAAATTCCTCAAACATACAAGTATTTCACACCATATTAAAGATAAACTTGTTGTAAATCCAGCCACAGTGTCCGATTTCAAAAAGGCTTTACGACGAAAGCACACCAAACGATTATGTTAGGTCAGTACCTAACATAGTCACAGAAAAACACAGCCAAAGAGAGGAATCACAAAAAGCAGAAATAGAGATAAAATTAATCACTAACCTTTGATGATCTTCATCAGATGACACTCATAGGACTTCATGTTACACAATACATGTATGTTTAGTTCAGTAAAGTTCATATTTATATCCCAAAATCTTATTTTACATTGGTGTGTTAGATTCAGTAGTTCCAAAACATCCGGTGATATTGCAGAGAGCCACATGAATTCACAGAAATACTCATAATACATGTTGATAAATACAGCTATTATACATGAAACTTTAGATACACTTATCCTTAACTCTTTGGGCTGCAAGCCCGAAGCCGGGCACAATATGACAACAGCCACTTCAGTGCAGGGCGCAAAATTCAAAAGATATTTTTTAGAAATATTTAACTTTCACACATTAACAAGTCCAATACAGCAAATGAAAGATAAACATCTTGTGAATCCAGCCAACATGTCCGATTTTTTAAATGTTTTACAGCGAAAACACCACGTATATTTATGTTAGCTCACCACCAAATACAAAAAAGGACAGACATTTTTCAGAGCACAGGTAGCATGCACAAAGCCAACCTAACTAACCAACCAAACTAACCAAGAAACAACTTCATCAGATGACAGTCTTATAACAAGTTATACAATAAATCTATGTTTTGTTCGAAAAATGTGCATATTTGAGGTATAAATCAGTTTTACATTGCAGCTACCATCACAGCTACTGTCAGAAATAGCACCGAAGCAGCCAGAGTAATTACAGACACCAACGTGAAATACCTAAATACTCATCATAAAACATTTCTGAAAAATACATGGTGTACAGCAAATGAAAGACAGGCATCTTGTGATTCCAGCCAATATTTCCGATTTCTTAAGTGTTTTACAGCGAAAACACAATATAGCATTATATTAGCTTACCACAATAGCCAGAAACACAAGCCATTTACCAGCAGCAAAAGTTAGCGATCGTAACAAACAAGCAAAAGATATATAATTTTTCACTAACCTTGACAAGTTTCATCAGATGACAGTCCTATAACATCAGGTTATACATACACTTATGTTTTGTTCGAAAATGTGCATATTTAGAGCTGAAATCAGTGGTTATACATTGTGCTAACGTACCATCTTTTTCCCACAACGTCCAGATATTTTTCTGACACTCACATATTCTGACCAAATAACTATTCATAAACATTACTAAAAAATACATGTTGTATAGGAAATGATAGATACACTAGTTCTTAATGCAATCGCCGTGTTAGAATTCTAAAAATAACTTCATTACGACATGCAGATTACGTTATGGCGAGAGCGTGCCCAAAATCTGGGCGCAAACTACTAGTTCACATGTTCGACAGATATATGAAATAGCATCATAAAATGGGTCCTACTTTTGATGATCTTCCATCAGAATGTTGTACAAGGGGTCCTTTGTCCAGAACAATCGTTGTTTGGATTTAGAATGTCCTCTTCTCCAGTCAATTAGCACGGAAAGCTAGCAAAGTGGCGAGAAGCTCTCCTTCCTGAACAAACGCAGACAAAGCAACACGCCTAATGTCCCGAAAAAAATTCAATAATCTAATAAAACTATATTGAAAAAACATACTTTACGATGATATTGTCACATGTATCAAATAAAATCAAAGCCGGAGATATTAGTCGTCTATAACGACAGCTTTACAGAAGGCAATACCAGGTCCCTTCTCGCGCGTTCCAGAAAACAGGAAATTGGGGTCACGTCATGCCAAGAGCTTTTATTCAACCTCAGATCATGTTATACACTCCATTTCTTCTCTCACTGCCTGTTGACATCTAGTGGAAGGCGTATGAAGTGCATGTATACTAATAAATATCAAGCACATTTATAGGCAGGCCCTAGAACAGAGCATCGATTTCAGATTTTCCACTTCCTGTCAGGAAGTTTGCTGCAAAATTAGTTCTGTTTTACTCACAGATATAATTCAAACGGTTTTAGAAACTAGAGAGTGTTTTCTATCCAATAGTAATAATAATATGCATATTGTACGAGCAAGAATTGAGTACGAGGCAATTTGAAATGGGCACCTTTTATCCGGCTACTCAATACTGCCCCTGCAGCCCAAACAGGTTAATGCAACCCCTTTGTCAGATTTCAAAAAAACTTTACGGAAAAAGCATAATCTGAGAACGGCGCTCAGAGCCCAAACCAGCCAGAGAAATATCCGCCATGTTGGGTAGTCAACATTATTCATAAATAGCATTAGAAATATTCACTTACCTTTGATGATCTTCATCAGAATGCACTCCCAGGAATCCCAGTTCCACAGTAAATGTTTGTTTTGTCCAAATACTTCCTTTTTGTTCACGCCTTTAGTTCCGAAATCCAAATTCATGACGAGCAGGTCAGACGAAAAGTCAAACTATTCCATTACAGTTCGTAGAAACATGTCAAACGATGTATTGAATCAATCTTTAGGATGTTTTTAACATACATCTTCAATAATGTTTCAACCGGAGAATTCCTTTGTCTTCAGAAATGCGATGGAATGCAGGTCGCTCTCACCTCATGCCAGACACCTGACTCAAAGAGCTCTACTTCCCTCATTCTTCACAGTGGAAGCATCAAACCAGGTTCTAAAGACTGTTGACATCTAGTGGAAGCCTTAGGAAGTGCAATATGACCCCAAAGACACTGTATATTTGATAGGCAAACCTACAAACCTCAGATTTCCCACTTCCTGGTTGGATTTTTTCTCAGGTTTTTGCCTACCATATGAGTTAGTTATGTTATACTCACAGACATCATTCAAACAGGTTTAGAACCTTCAGGGTGTTTTCTATCAAAATCTACTAATAATATGCATATCTTAGCTTCTGGGCACCTTATTCATCCAAGCTACTCAAAACTGCCCCCAGCCATAAGAAGTTAAACAAAGAGTCTGTGTTTCCTTTCCATTACTAATATGTTTGATAATTATATAGACCTGATCATCTGTTGAAGAAATTCATCCTTTTTCCTCAATCATGCTGGCCAAGGCCTCCGCTCCAGTTTCTACCATGTCAACCTCTTCCTGTGCAACACAGGCCTGCATGCCTTCAGCAAAGGACACCATGTCATCCTCCGACATGTGCAAGGGAAACTGGTGGTGGGCATTCACCTGGAAAATTGCTCATGGCACTCAGAGGTCAGGTGGAAATTCCCTAGGTTACAGTAGCCCCGCAGCACTTCCCTCAAGGCATTGGTTTGGAGTTGATAAAGGAATTTAGATGTTTTATATGCTGAAATCATATAATTGTATGAAATGTGTTGAGTCATAATTCCATAATATGTGTGACTAACCATAATATGTATGACTAGATCATTGTGTTACTATGTAGTAATGTGAGAGTTGAGACAACAAAGGACAACAGGAAAGAGGCTCCTTCCAAGGTCTCTCTAATCTAGGGAGGGGAGGAACGGCGAGAAACTGCCAAGGCTGGTAGAAAAGTGATAAAACTGTGTGTGTGTGTAGGTGGGGATGGGAGGTATAAAATGGCTGAGTTTGCATTTTTGAATACAGAACAACGAACCTTTTGCAGAAATCTGAGACTTTGCCTAATTCTTATTAACCCTAGCTTTACAACCTAGGGAGAATTGGTCAAAGCTATTAAATAGTTCAGTTAGAACATTGGGATAAAAATTATCGTGACAGGAGTTGGTAGAGTAGATAGACCAACTTATCTACTCTGACCTTTTTCCATCCAACCTTTGCCTTGAGGACAGCATTGAAGCTCTCTGAGCAGTGTCAGGGGAAAATTACGTACATACTAACCTGATTTGTTTGATATTAATAGTAAACGGTTATATATTTAACTAAGAGTAAGACTGGCCTGCTAATCCTAAATTTTTATGGTGTCCACTCTAGCTTCCTGTAGTTAGTCTGGGTAAGGAAATGGGTTTTGCTAGGGATAGTGTAACGGTCGTTCTCCTCCTCTTCGTCTGAAGAGGAGGAGTAGGGATTGGACCAAAGCGCAGCGTGAAATGTTGACATAATGATTTATTTAAACAAACGACGAAACACGAAATAACACTTGATAATTAACAAAATAACAAACGACGTAGACTGACCTTAAACATGTGAACTTACATATAACGAAGAACGCACGAACAGGTACAGACTACAAACAAAACAATACAGTCCCGTGTGGTAACATAAACGGACACAGGAGACAACCACCCACAACAAGCAATGTGAAACAACCTACCTATATATGGTTCTCAATCAGAGGAAACGTCAAACACCTGCCTCTGATTGAGAGCCATACAAGGTCAATTAACACTGACACTTAACATAGAACAAACAACACAGATTACCCACTAAACACAACTATACAAAAGGAAAACAAGGTCAGGAACGTGACAGATAGCTTGAGCTGACAATGACTTGGTGATAAAAATCTAAAAGCTGGCATTCTATAGACAAGATGTGATGTGTGAGACCCAAGATAGAGATAGCCTGGAAGAGTTTAGAACAATGCCTCATTGTCTCATCGTTCTGGCATCTTGGAAACTAAGCCGGGTTGGAAGTTAAACAACATCCCGTGCAGTTTACCAGGAGATGGACGAAGGTGACTTATGGGAAGTGTAGAAACGACTGACTGAGCATTTACGGCCTTTATAAGATCTCTGTTTTTTCATTATCGGTTAAGCTCTCGGCAACACAACTTAGAGTGTGCGGTCAACGGTTTCATTATTGCAATAATTCATCGATGTTGAATAAAAATGATTGTTTGAATAACTGTCCAAGTCTCTCTCAGTACTGAAATTTCCACTACAGCAGTTGTTGGTAATTTTGTCTGACTGGATGCCCAAACTGTTTAGCACATATTGTGCGCTCTTGTCCATGACGTCGGAGAGCAACTGATGGAAATAAGCCCTGAGATCAGGGCTCCAGTGGACACACACACTCTCCAGTGTGCATTCGTAGTCACTTCTTGATTTCGAGGCCAAGAGCTTTTTGATGGCCTGCTGGTAATTGGCCACAGCTTCGGCACCCTCTGACCCCATCTTGTGCTTCACATTATTCGAGATGTGGTTCCAGCAATTGACAATCCTGGCTTGCGGCAGCACAGACTGGATTGCTCCCTCAATAGCCGCCTCACGGTCTGTGCAGAAAATTGCTGTTGATAGTTGGGGAAGGAGTGAAAGGATGGTGCGAAATAACTGTTTGTGGTTTTCCATGTGCCGGGTGGTGTGAATGAAGAAGGCCAGGGAAAGGACAGGTGCCTCTTTAAACGCTACATGACGGAAAACAAGGGGTGAAACATAAAAATTGCCCAGTTCAAACGTGGTGTCATAGTGAAAAATGTGTGCTCCTTGGTGTTTGCTTTTAATGACTGCCTTGGCCTCTTCAACAATTTCTAGTGCTGCCACCACCAGAAGGGTTGCGGGTCGAGTTTCCATATGGGTAACAAATCCGGGGAGAATTTCACCCATCTTATGTGTTGCCACCAACTCGTCCCGGTCCAAAACAGTGACGTCCCGTGCTCGGCAAATTGGGTTCTTTACTTGTGCCAAGTTGCGAGTTTGGTACTCTGGCATGATGATGCATTTGGGGGTGGTGGTGGGTTATTGGTCATGCCTGAGTGTACTTTGCCAGTTGTTTCAGTATTTCGCCTGGACAATTCATCTATAATTGAGGTAGCCGATCAGATTAAATCCCTTGCTTTCTGATGTTGGCTATTGCCATGGGGGTGGGGGACAGCGGAGTGTGCCTCTTCACCAAAGTAGTGAATGAGCACAGTATGAGGCTGATGCAGCAACTCGTACTCCCTTTTTTGGAGCTCTGGTGCTTCCCTGCATAGTACCGCACCCTTAGTTTTGATGAACGGTGAGGAAGGCTGTGGGATTCCTTCTGAATCCATCGCTTTTGGTCCGCCTTCCAGTCCTCACATGACGAGGAACTACCCGCAAACATAAAAATGTCTCCAGGCTTGGGGTGGAGTGGTGGAAGGTGGGATACGTTAGCAGGTGTTAAAGGCAGCAGGCGTGTGGTGTATACTTGCTGGGGTATTGATTGGGGGACCTGGGGTAGAGATGGGGCAATCTGGGAAATGGAGGGTGGTTGCGCATTGGCTATCCTTCCCTTACTCTACACATCGTAGAGTTGATGACGATAGCTGAGGGTGTTCGACCTTTCCAGTTCAATGACCAGCACAGAAAATAATACAGTTTCCTGATGATAGCACGCTGCTGTAACTTCATCTGGTGAGAGGCCTAGCCTTTTAATAACTGAGGCAATCTCATCAAAAGTTGGGGCCCTCTTTCTTTTGGCGTTCTGATAAGGAAAATTACATTGGGATACGAATGGAGATGACACATAGGACATGTTTTCCAGACAGTTACAGGCTAACTATATGGAATGTTATATGGAAAATGTCCCCAAGTGCTTCAAATAGTTTACCAAGCCAGATTGGGGTCCCTTCAGAATAAAATTGAGACCTGTTACATTCTACATCATTTACTTATTTTTGAATGGAAATAATCAGTATGCAGAATTTGACATTGAATGTAAAGAACATGGATTGAAAGTGAATTACATTAGTTTAAAAAAAGTAACAATATCCCCCTGTAATCAATGATCATTTCTCAATACATCACTTGCCCAATCATGTCTAAGCAATGATTACTTCCAGGGAGGTTGGAATTGCGCTATGACGAATAACCACAGTGGGCTGCAGGCATCATCCACATAAGCAGTAGCTAGGGGGCCACCGACCATTATTATATATTTTTTAACAATGGCCACTTATTGTTGTGTTACAATAGTAAAATACACAAGGTGAAATTTCTAGATTTGGTTTTGCATCAGCAGTTGGTTAGCAAATAAAAGTTTGTCACATACACATATGTTATCACAGGGGCAGCAAAATGTTGGTTTCTAGCTTCAACAATGCACTAACACCTAACAATACAAAACACACAATCCTAAAAATGTATATAATAAATATCAGATCAAGTATTGTCAGTCACTGTGTCACAAACATTAGCCATGTCAGATTGGTAAGTTAGTCTAGCCAGTTATCTAAACTTCTTGTAATAATGGCCCGATACCGACTGGGCACGCAGGGCGTGTGCCCAAGGGCCCTGACCTCCAGGAGGCCCCCAATGATTTTGTTAGTCACTCTCACTCAGATATGGTTAACATTGCATAAGTCTTGGCAACATGTGTAGAATTGCAGCAAATTCACTGTACGACTGCACCTTTTCTCTGCTCCATGGCAAAATGTGTCTAACTGCATGAAATATACTCAAAAATTGCTAAACCTTTCCCCACCCAATGGCAAAATGGCCACAATTGAAATGTCAATTTCTCTCCGCCGTGAAGACGGGGGGGGGGGGCACTACAATGTTTTACCAGCGAGGTGTGGAGCCCCCAAACCAAATATCAGTTAGGATCCCCAAAATGCATGTTAAGATCCAAATGAACAACATAACATGGACAGAGGGGAACCTGGGACCTGGGAATCATCTCACAGTCATTGCTGATCTAGGATGTGTCTATAATCTTCTTCTTGTTGTAAACTGCAAAACTGATCCAAGAGGAACACTCCTACTCTGAGACACTTGATACGTAAGGTCCCAGGTTAGATTGAAAGTTAACACTTAGCCCCTGGGGTTGAGTGGGGTCATATAGGTATCAAACTTCATGCTAATGATTTTACCTGGAGTAAGAGTGAGTCAGAGGCTCAAGTGTTTCCACAGTACAAGATATCTGTGGAATGGTACAGACAGTATACAGGTCAGAGGTCAAAAGTATATTATATGCAAATAACAGGATTGGGTTGTGCAGCTGACAATAGGGGCTTGCTCAATAATTTACATACATCCCTCCGTTCTTCCTCCCTAGAAGTAATCACTGATTAGAAATAGACTAGACAGGTTAAAGCCATGTAGTGGATGCCTTGGTTTCACCTGCCCATTCCTGTCTAAGCAGTGATTACTTCAAGGTGGGAGGGAGGAGTTGCACAATAATTTGTACCAAACATCTCAGTTCTCCCAAAGTGCCCCCTTTCAATTCTCTGCATGAACAGGAAATATGGTGGTAACTCCTTTTGGCTCATGCATTTGCCAATCTAATGCTTTTACATTTATGGTGAATAGTGAATCATATTATGTGCGCCCTTCAGGAGAAGTGAGTGTTTGATGTCACTAAATTGAAATAATGATCATCATAAGTGATTTACATTTACATTACATTTAAGTCATTTAGCAGACGTTCTTATCCAGAGCGACTTACACATTGGAAAGTTCATCCTGGTCCCCCCGTGGGAATTGAACCCACAACCCTGGCGTTGCAAGCGCCATGCTCTACCAACTGAGCCACACGGGACCATTTCTTACAGACATCCCACCAAATGATGTTAAATATATTTCAAAACAACAAATTAAGAAAGACTACAAATGAAATGCTTCACCCACACATTAAACATATCCAAAGCATGTGTACATGAACAAATATAGCGATGTAAACAAACGTACAGTCAATAACACAATAGAAAAATGTATATACAAATACAAATTTAGTAAGATTGGGGAGGTAAGTCAATAAATAGGCCATAGTGGCGAAATAACTACAATTGAGCAATAACACTGGAGTGATAGATGTGCAGAAGATGATGCGCAAGTAGAAATACTGGGGTGCAAATGAGCAAAAAAATAAATAACAATATGGGGATGAGGTTGTTGGGTGAGCTATTTACAGATGGGCTGTGTACAGGTGCAATGATCGGTAAGCTGCTCTGACAGGTGATGCTTAAAGTTAGTAAGGGAGATTATAAGTCTCCAGCTTCAGACTCCTTCCAGAGAACTGGAAGGAAAGGCGGCCAAAGTAGGAGTTGGCTTTGGGGATGACCAGTGAAATATACCTGCTGGAGCGTGTGCTACGGGTGGGTGTTTTTATGGTGACCAGTGAGCTGAGATAAGGCGGGGCTTTACCTAGCAAAGACTTATAGATGACCTGGAGCCAGTGGGTTTGGCGAGAATATGAGGCAAGGGCCAGCCAACGAGAGCATACAGGTCGCAGTGGTGGGTGGTATGTGGGGCTTTGGTGACAAAACGGATGGCACTGTGATAGAGTAGTGTTGGAGGCTATTTTCTAAATGACATCGCCGAAGTCAAGGATCAGTAGGGCAGTCAGTTTTACGGGGGTATGTTTAGCAGCATAAGTGAGGGAGGCTTTGCATCTCCAATCCATTAATTTTGGATTGGAGATGCTTAATGTGAGTCTGGAAGGAGAGTTTACAGTCTAACCAGACACCTAGGTATTTGTAGTTGTCCACATATTCTAAGTCAGGTGTGTTAATACAGTGTCCAAAGAAGGGACAGAAGTATACAGAATGGTGTCATCTGCATAGAGGTGGATCAAAGAATCACCAGCAGCAAGAGCGACATCATGGATATATACAGAGAAGAGAGTGGGCCTGAGAATTGAACACTGTGGCACCCCCATAGAGACTGCCAGAGGTCCAGACAACAGGCCCTCCGATTTGACACACTGAACTCTGTCTGTGAAGTAGTTGGTGAACCAGGCAAGGCAGTCATTTGAGAAACCAAGGCTGTTGAGTCTGCTGATAAGAATGTAGTGATTGACAGAGTCGAAAGCCTTGGCCAGGTCGATGAAGACGGCTGCACAGTACTGGGACAAGTGCTGGACAAAAAAAAATTGTCACACGCTAGATCAAACAATGAAATGCGAACAAAGTTCGGCAGGATGTCATCCAGAACGTGGAATTTTAAGGCCCTTTGCAAGGGGTCAAAGGTCACAATAGGATAGAAAGTATCACCAACAACCAGAGTGTCACACCCTGGCCTTAGTTATCTTTGTTTTCATTATTATTTTAGTTAGGTCAGGGTGTGACATGGGGAATGTATGCGTTTTGGTTTGTCTAGGGGTTTGTATGTCTATGGCTGCCTAGATTGGTTCTCAATTAGAGGCAGCTGTGGTTCATTGTCTCTGATTGAGAGCCATATTTAAGGCAGTCATAGGCATTGGGGTTTTGTGGGTAATTGTCTATGTTGTACGTTTGTTGCTTGTGTTATTGCACTTACGTCATTAGCTTCAAGGTCGTTTGTTGTTTTGTTTAGTTTGTTATCAGTGATTGTTTCGTGTTTTTTTTCCCTTCTCTAAATAAAAGAGAATGTATTTTGCACACGCTGCGCCTTGGTCCTCTCTCTCTCCGCAAGACGATCGTGACAGAATTACCCACCTGAATCGGACCAAGCAGCGTTTAAAGCAGCAACGGGAACAGCGCATAAAGGATTCATGGACATGGGAGGAGATTTTGGATGGAAAGAGACCTTGGGCACAACCGGGAGAATATCGCCTCCCTCGTGAAGAGCTGGAGGCAGCTAAAGCCGAGAGGAGGCGATATGAGGAGGCAGCACGGAAGCAAGGCTGGAAGCCCGCGAGTACAACCCAAAAATGTCTTGGGGGAGGGGATAAAAGGGAGTGTGGCGAAGTCAGGTAGGAGACCTGCGCCTACTCCCTGTACTTACCGTGGAGAGCGAGAGTACGGGCAGACACCGTGTTACGCAGTAGAGCGCATGGTGTCCCCGGTTCGCCTACATAGCCCGGTGCGGGTTATTCCACCTCCCCGCACTGGTCAGGCGACGGGGAGCATACAACCAGGTAGCCACCGCACACGGAGGCTAAAACAGACTTTCCTCCGTCGCGACGTCCTTCTGCTAGCTGTCTGAATCGCCGTGTCACCAGCCAGCCCAACCA
Source organism: Salvelinus namaycush (assembly GCF_016432855.1). Taxonomy (NCBI): domain Eukaryota; kingdom Metazoa; phylum Chordata; class Actinopteri; order Salmoniformes; family Salmonidae; genus Salvelinus; species Salvelinus namaycush. The sequence goes on along the minus strand of NC_052338.1, from coordinate 19,595,269 downwards.
CTCACTGGACCCCTATGATCACTCGGCTATGCATGCCTCTCCCTAATATCAATATGCCTTATCCATTACTGTCCTGGTTAGTGAATATTGTCTTATTTCACTGTAGAGCCTCTAGCCCTGCTCAATATGCCTTAACCAACCATTTAGTTCCACCTACCACATATGCGGTGACATCACCTGCTTTAAACGTCTCAAGAGACAATATCTCTCTCATCATTACTCAATGCCTAGGTTTACCTCCAATCCTCACATCCTACCATACATTATGCCTTGAACCTATTCTATCATGCCAAGAAGCCTGCTCTTTTTACTCTCAGTTCCGAACGTACTAGACGACCAGTTCTGTTAGCCTTTAGCCGTACCCTTATCCTACTGTTCCTCTGGTGATGTAGAGGTTAATCCAGGCCCTGCAGTGCCTAGCTCCACTCCTACTCCCCAGGTGCTCTCATTTGTTGACTTTTGTAACCACAAAAGCCTTGGTTTCATGCATGTTAACATTAGAAGCCTACTCCCGAAGTTTGTTTTAGCACACTCTGCTAACCCGGATGTCCTTGCCGTGACTGAATCCTGGCTTAGGAAGACCACCAAAAACCCGGACATTTCCATCCCTAACTACAACTTCTTCCGACAAGATAGAACTGCCAAAGGGGGTGGTGTTGCAATCTACTGCAGAGTTCTGTCTTACTATCCAGGTCTGTACCCAAACAATTCGAGGTTCTACTTTTAAAATCCACCTTTCCAAAAACAAGTCTCTTGCTATAGACCACCCTCTGTCCCCAGCTGTGCCCTGGTCACCATATGTGAATTGATTGCCCCCCATCTATCTTCAGAGCTCGTGCTGCTAGGTGACCTAAACTGGGACATGCTTAACACCCCGGCCATCCTACAATCTAAGCTTGATAGCCTCAATCTCAATCAATCAATTTTATTTTATATAGCCCTTCGTACATCAGCTAATATCTCGAAGTGCTGTACAGACACCCAGCCTAAAACCCCAAACAGCTAGTAATGCAGGTGTAGAAGCACGGTGGCTAGGAAAAACTCCCTAGAAAGGCCAAAACCTAGGAAGAAACCTAGAGAGGAACCAGGCTATGAGGGGTGGCCAGTCCTCTTCTGGCTGTGCCGGGTGGAGATTATAACAGAACTATGCCAAGATGTTCAAAAATGTTCATAAGTGACAAGCATGGTCAAATAATAATCATGAATAATTTTCAGTTGGCTTTTCATAGCCGATCATCAAGAGTTGAAAAACAACAGGTCTGGGACAGGTGGCGGTTCCATAACCGCAGGCAGAACAGCTGAAACTGGAATAGCAGCAAGGCCAGGCGGACTGGGGACAGCAAGGAGTCACCACGGGCGGCAGTCCCGACGCATGGTCCTAGGGCCCAGGTCCTCCGAGAGAAAGAAAGAGAGAAGGAGAAAATTAGAGAGAGCCAAGATTTTCAAAATTTCCATAAATGACAAGCATGGTCAAATAATAATCAGGAATAAATCTCAGTTGGCTTTTCATAGCCGATCATTAAGAGTTGAAAACAGCAGGTCTGGGACAGGTAGGGGTTCCATAACCGCAGGCAGAACAGTTGAAACTGGAATAGCAGCAAGGCCAGGCGGACTGGGGACAGCAAGGAGTCACCACGGCCGGTAGTCCCGACGTATGGTCCTAGGGCTCAGGTCCTCCGAGAGAAAGAAAGAGAGAAGGAGAAAATTAGAGAGAGCCAAGATTTTCAAAATGTTCATAAATGACAAGCATGGTCAAATAATAATCAGGAATAAATCTCAGTTGGCTTTTCATAGCCGATCATTAAGAGTTGAAAACAGCAGGTCTGGGACAGGTAGGGGTTCCGTAACCACAGGCAGAACAGTTGAAACTGGAATAGCAGCAAGGCCAGGCGGACTGGGGACAGCAAGGTGTCATCATGCCCGGTAGTCCTGACGTATGGTCCTAGGGCTCAGGTTCTCAGAGAGAAAGAGAGAACGAGAGAATTAGAGAGAGCATACTTAAATTCACACAGGACACTGGATAAGACAGGAGAAGTACTCCAGGTAACCAACTGACCCTAGCCCCCCGACACAAACTACTGCAGCATAAATACTGGAGGCTGAGACAGGAGCGGTCAGGAGACACTGTGGCCCCATCCGAAGAAACCCCCGGACAGGGCCAAATAGGAAGGATATAACCCCACCCACTTTGCCAAAGCACAGCCCCCGCACCACTAGAGGGAAATCCTCAACCACCAACTTACAATCCTGAGACAAGGCCGAGTATAGCCCACAAAGGTCTCCACCACAGCACAAACCAAGGGGGGGCGCCAACCCAGACAGGAAGATCACGTCAGTAACTCAACCCACTCAAGTGACGCACCCCTCCTAGGGACGGCATGAAAGAGCACCAGCAAGCCAGTGACTCAGCCCCTGTAACAGGGTTAGAGGCAGAGAATCCCAGTGGAGAGAGGGGAACCGGCCTGGCAGAGACAGCAAGGGCGGTTCGTTGCTCCAGAGCCTTTCCGTTCACCTTCACACTCCTGGGCCAGGCTACACTCAATCATATGACCTACTGAAGAGATAAGTCTTCAGTAAAGACTTAAAGGTTGAGACCGAGTCTGCGTCTCTCACATGGGTAGGCAGACTGTTCCATAAAAATGGAGATCTATAGGAGAAAGCCCTGCCTCCCGCTGTTTGCTTAGAAATTCTAGGGACAATTAGGAGGCCTGCGTCTTGTGACCGTAGCGTACGTATTGGTATGTACGGCAGGACCAACTCGGAAAGATAGGTAGGAGCAAGCCCATGTAACGCTTTATAGGTTAACAGTAAAACCTTGAAATCAGCCCTTGCCTTAACAGGAAGCCAGTGTAGGGAAGCTAGCACTGGAGTAATATGATCAAATTTCTTGGTTCTAGTCAGGATTCTAGCAGCCGTATTTAGCACTAACTGAAGTTTATTTAGTGCTTTATCCGGGTAGCCGGAAAGTAGAGCATTGCAGTAGTCTAACCTAGAAGTAACAAATGCATGGATTAATTTTTCTGCATCATTTTTGGACAGAAAATTTCTGATTTTTGCAATGTTACGTAGATGGAAAAAAGCTGTCCTTGAAACAGTCTTGATATGTTCGTCAAAAGAGAGATCAGGGTCAAGAGTAACGCCGAGGTCCTTCACAGTTTTATTTGAGACGACTTTACAACCATCAAGATGAATTGTCAGATTTAACAGAAGATCTCTTTGTTTCTTGGGACCTAGAACAAGCATCTCTGTTTTGTCCGAGTTTAAAAGTAGAAAGTTTTCAGCCATCCACTTCCTTATGTCTGAAACACAGGCTTCTAGCGAGGGCAATTTTGGGGCTTCACCATGTTTCATTGAAATGTACAGCTGTGTGTCATCCGCATAGCAGTGAAAGTTAACATTATGTTTTCGAATAACATCCCCAAGAGGTAAAATATATAGTGAAAACAATAGTGGTCCTAAAACGGAACCTTGAGGAACACCGAAATGTACAGTTGATTTGTCAGAGGACAGACCATTCACAGAGACAAACTGATATCTTTCCGACAGGTAAGATCTAAACCAGGCCAGAACTTGTCCGTGTAGACCAATTTGGGTTTCCAGTCTCTCCAAAAGAATGTGGTGATCGATGGTGTCAAAGGCAGCACTAAGGTCTAGTAGCACGAGGACAGATGCAGAGCCTCGGTCTGACGCCATTAAAAGGTCATTTACCACCTTCACAAGTGCAGTCTCAGTGCTATGATGGGGTCTAAAACCAGACTGAAGCATTTCGTATACATTATTTGTCTTCAGAAAGGCAGTGAGTTGCTGCGCAACAGCTTTTTCTAAAATCTTTGAGAGGAATGGAAGATTCGATATAGGCCGATAGTTTTTTATATTTTCCGGGTCAAGGTTTGGCTTTTTCAAGAGAGGCTTTATCACTGCCACTTTTAGTGAGTTTGGTACACATCCGGTGGATAGAGAGCTGTTTATTATGTTCAACATAGGAGGGCCAAGCACAGGAAGCAGCTCCTTCAGCAGTTTAGTAGGAATAGGATCCAGTATGCAGCTTGAAGGTTTAGAGGCCATGATTATTTTCATCATTGTGTCAAGAGATATAGTACTAAAACACTTAAGTGTCTCTCCCGATCCCAGGCCCTCGCAGAGCTGTGCAGATCCAGGACAGCTAAGCCCTGGAGGAATACGCAGATTCAAAGAGGAGTCCGTAATTTGCTTTCTAATGGTCATGATCTTTTCCTCAAAGAAGTTCATGAATTTATTACTGCTGAAGTGAAAGCCATCCTCTCTTGGGGAATGCTGCTTTTTAGTTAGTTTCGCAACAGTATCAAAAAGAAATTTTGGATTGTTCTTATTTTCCTCGATTAAGTTGGAAAAATAGGATGATCGAGCAGCAGTGAGGGCTCTTCGGTACTGCACGGTACTGTCTTTCCAAGCTAGTCGGAAGACTTCCAGTTTGGTGTGGCGCCATTTCCGTTCCAATTTCCTGGAAGCTTGCTTCAAAGCTCGGGTATTTTCTGTATACCAGGGAGCTAGTTTCTTATGACAAATGTTTTTCGTTTTTAGGGGTGCAACTGCATCTAGGGTATTGCGCAAGGTTAAATTGAGTTCCTCAGTTAGGTGATTAACTGATTTTTGTCCTCTGACGTCCTTGGGTAGGCAGAAGGAGTCTGGAAGGGCATCAAGGAATTTTTGTGTTGTCTGAGAATTTATAGCACGACTTTTGATGCTCCTTGGTTGGGGTCTGAGCAGATTATTTGTTGCGATTGCAAACGTAATAAAATGGTGGTCCGATAGTCCAGGATTATGTGGAAAAACATTAAGATCTACAACATTTATTCCATGGGACAAAACTAGGTCCAGAGTATGACTGTGGCAGTGAGTAGGTCCAGAGACATGTTGGACAAAACCCACTGAGTCGATAATGGCTCCGAAAGACTTTTGGAGTGGGTCTGTGGACTTCTCCATGTGAATATTAAAATCACCAAAAATTAGAATATGATCTGCTATGACTACAAGGTCTGATAGGAATTCAGGAAACTCAGAGAGGAACGCTGTATATGGCCCAGGAGGCCTGTAAACAGTAGCTATAAAAAGTGATTGAGTAGGCTGCATAGATTTCATGACTAGAAGCTCAAAAGACGAAAACGCCATTTTTTTTTTTGTAAATTGAAATTTGCTATCGTAAATGTTAGCAACACCTCCGCCTTTGCGGGATGCACGGGGGATATGGTCACTAGTGTAACCAGGAGGTGAGGCCTCATTTAACACAGTAAATTCATCAGGCTTAAGCCATGTTTCAGTCAGGCCAATCACATCAAGATTATGATCAGTGATTAGTTCATTGACTATGACTGCCTTTGAAGTGAGGGATCTAACATTAAGTAACCCTATTTTGAGATGTGAGGTATCACGATCTCTTTCAATGATGGCAGGAATGGATGAGGTCTTTATCCTAATAAGATTGCTAAGGCGAACACCGCCATGTTTAGTTTTGCCCAACCTAGGTCGAGGCACAGACACAGTCTCAATGGGTATGGCTGAGCTGACTACACTGACTGTGCTATTGGCAGACTCCACTAAGCTGGCAGGTTGGCTAACAGCCTGCTGCCTGGCCTGCACCCTATTTCATTGTGGGGCTAGAGGAGTTAGAGCCCTGTCTATGTTGGTAGATAAGATGAGAGCACCCCTCCAGCTAGGATGGAGTCCGTCACTCCTCAGCAGGTCAGGCTTGGTCCTGTTTGTGGGTGAGTCCCAGAAAGAGGGCCAATTATCTACAAATTCTATCTTTTGGGAGGGGCAGAAAACAGTTTTCAACCAGCGATTGAGTGCTGAGACTCTGCTGTAGAGCTCGTCACTCCCCCTAACTGGGAGGGGGCCAGAGACAATTACTCGATGCCGACACATCTTTCTAGCTGATTTACACGCTGAAGCTATGTTGCACTTGGTGACCTCTGACTGTTTCATCTTAACATCGTTGGTGCCGACGTGGATAACAATATCTCTATACTCTCTACACTCGCCAGATTTAGCTTTAGCCAGCACCATCTTTAGATTAGCCTTAACGTCGGTAGCCCTGCCCCCTGGTAAACAGTGTATGATCGCTGGGTGATTCGCTTTAAGTCTAATACTGCGGGTAATGGAGTCGCCAATGACTAGGGTTTTCAATTTGTCAGAGCTAATGGTGGGAGCCTTCGGCGTCTCAGACCCCGTAACGGGAGGAGTAGAGACAAGAGAAGACTCAGACTCAGACTCCGACTCGCTACATAATGGGGAGAACCGGTTGAAAGTTTCTGTCGGCTGAATGAGCGACACCGGTTGAGCATTCCAACAGCATTTCCCTCCAGAAGCCATGAGAAAGTTGTCCGGCTGCGGGGACTGTGTGGGGGGATTTATACTAACGTTACTATCTGTACTTACTGGTGGCACAGACGCTGTTTCTTCCTTTCCTACACTGAAATTACCCTTGCCTAACGATTGCGTCTGAAGCTGGGCTTGTAGCACAGCTATTCTCGCCGTAAGGCGATCGTTCTCCTGTATATTATGAGTACAGCGACTGCAATTAGAAGACATCATGTTAATGTTACTACTTAGCTTCGGCTGTTGAAGGTGTTGACGAACCATGTCCAGATAAAGCGTCCGGAGTGAAAAAGTTGAATGAGGGAAAAAAGTTGCGATGGAAAAAAACTAAAAATATAAACGGTAATTAAAAACAAAAACAAAACAAAAAAACGTAAAGTTGTCAGCTAGCAAAGTAAAGTTGGCAGCAAAACGCACAGCAACAAAACGCACAGCAACACGTCTGCAGATTCAACAGGAAGTGACGCAATACAACAAATCCCAACAAAACTCTCTCTCACACAAATTATTCAAGAACCCACCAGGTACAACCCCAAATCCGTAAACACGGGCATCCTCATAGATATCATCCTAACCAACTTGCCCTCCAAATACACCTCTGCTGTTTTCAACCAAGATCTCAGCGATCACTGCCTCATTGCCTGCATCCGTAATGGGTCTGCGGTCAAACGACCACCCCTCATTTACATTTACATTTACATTTAAGTCATTTAGCAGACGCTCTTATCCAGAGCGACTTACAAAATTGGTGCATTCACCTTATGACATCCAGTGGAACAGTCACTTTACAATAGTGCATCTAAATCTTTTAAGGGGGGGGGGGGGGGGGTCAGAAGGATTACTTTATTACTCATCACTGTCAAACGCTCCCTAAAACACTTCAGCGAGCAGGCCCTTCTAATCGACCTGGCCCGGGTATCCTGGAAGTATATTGACCTCATCCCGTCAGTAGAGGATGCCTGGTTATTCTTTAAAAGTGCCCTCCTCACCATCTAAAATAAGCATGCCCCATTAAAAAAATTTGAACCAGGAACAGATATAGCCCTTGGTTCCCTCCAGACCTGACTGCCCTTGACCAGCACAAAAACATCCTGTGGCGTTCTGCATTAGCATCGAATAGCCCCCGTGATATGCAACTTTTCAGGGAAGTTAGGAACCAATATACACAGGCAGTTAGGAAGGCTAGCTTTTTCAAGCAGAAATGTTCATCCTGTAGCACAAACTCAAAAAAGTTCTGGGACACTGTAAAGTCCATGGAGAATAAGAGCAACTCCTCCCAGCTGCCCATTGCACTGAGGCTAGGAAACACTGTCACCACCGATAAATCTACTATAATTGAGAATTTCAATAACCATTTTTCTACGGGTGGCCATGCTTTCCACCTGGCTACCCCTACCCCTATCAACAGCCCTGCACCCCCCACAGCAACTCGCCCAAGCCTCCCCCATTTCTCCTTCACCCAAATCCAGATAGCTGATGTTATGTTAGAGCTGCAAAATCTGGACGCTCTCTTTCTAAAATTATCAGCCAAAATTGTTGCAAACCCTATTACTAGACTGTTCAACCTCTCTTTCGTACCGTCTGAGATTCCCAAAGATTGGAAAGCTGCCGCGGTCATCTCCCTCTTCAAAGGGGGAGACACTCTAGACCCAAACTGCTATAGAGCTATATCTATCCTACCCTGCCTTTCTAAGGTCTTCGAAAGCCAAGTTAACATACAGATTACCAACCATTTTGAATCCAACCATACCTTCTCCGCTATGCAATCTGGTTTCAGAGCTGGTCATGGGTGCACCTCAGCCACGCCCAAGGTCCTAAACGATATCATAACCGCCATCGATAAGAGACATTACTGTGCAGCCGTATTCATTGACTTGGCCAAGGCTTTCGACTCTGTCAATCACCACATTCTTATCGGCAGACTCAACAGCCTTGGTTTCTCAAATGATTGCCTCGCCTGGTTCACCAACTACTTCTCTGATAGAGTTTAGTGTGTCAAATCAGAGGGCCTGTTGTCCGGGCCTCTGGCAGTCTCTATGGGGGTGCCACAGGGTTCAAATCTCGGGCCGACTCTCTTCTCTGTATACATCAATGATGTCGCTCTTGCTGCTGGTGATTCTCTGATCCACCTCTATGCAGACGACACCATTCTGTATACTTCTGGCCCTTCTTTGGACACTGTGTTAACTAACCCCCAGACGCGCTTTAATGCCATACAACACTCCTTCCGTGGCCTTCAACTGCTCTTAAACGCAAGTAAAACTAAATGCATGCTATTCAACCGATCGCTGCCCGCACCTGCCCGCCCGTCCAGCATCACTACTCTGAACGGTTCTGACTTAGAATATGTGGACAACTACAAATACCTAGGCGTCTGGTTAGACTGTAAACTCTCCTTCCAGACTCACATTAAGCATCTCCAATCCAAAATTAAATCTAGAATCGGCTTCCTATGTCACAACAAAGCATCCTTCACTCATGCTGCCAAACATACCCTCGTAAAACTGACCATCCTACCGATCCTCGACGTTGGCGATGTCATTTACAAAATAGCCTCCAACACTCTACTCAACAAATTGGATGCAGTCTATCACAGTGCCATCCGTTTTGTCACCAAAGTCCCATATACTGCGACCTGTACGCTCTCGTTGGCTGTCTCTCGCTTCATACTCGCCGCCAAACCCACTGGCTCCAGGTCATCTACAAGTCTCTGCTAGGTAAAGCCCCGCCTTATCTCAGCTCACTGGTCACCATAGCAGCACCCACCCGTGGCACGTGCTCCAGCAGGTATATTTCACTGGTCACCCCAAAGCCAATTCTTCCTTTGGCCGCCTTTCCTTCCAGTTCTCTGCTGCCAATGACTGGAACTAACTACAAAAATCACATCTCCCTCACTAGCTTTAAGCACCAGCTGTCAGAACAGCTCACAGATCACTGCACCTTTACATAGCCCATCTGTAAATAGCCCATCCAACTACCTCATCCCCATACTGTATTTATTTATCTTGCTCCTTTGCACCCCAGTATCTCTACTTGCACATTCATCTTCTGCACATCTACCATTCCAGTGTTTAATTGCTATATTGTAATTACTTCACCACCATGGCCTACCTATTGCCTTACCTTATCCTACCTCATTTGCACACACTGTATATAGACTTTTTCTACTGTATTATTGACTGTATGTTTGTTAATTCCATGCGTAACTCTGTGTTGTTGTATGTGTCGAGCTGATTTGCTTTATCTTGGCTAGGTCGCAGTTGTAAATGAGAACTTGTTCTCAACTAGCCTACCAGGTTAAATAAAGGTGAAAAAAAAATGTCAACTGTGCTCACACCCAGTGGACATCAAGAGGAACTACAGCACACACAGGCACGCACACACTATAACCTTAAAACAGATGGGATGCTTTACAGGACTCAGGTCTCTCTTGAAAAAGAGATGTTATCTCAATGAGAAAAACCTGTGTAAATAAAGGTAAAACATATATTGCTCTTTTTTTATTTGACACTATTATATATGTCCAATAAACAGACATTCAAAAGTCGGAATGTAAAGTCGGAATGTAAAGCACAAACGACTGGAAAGTTATTTAAAAGCAGTTGTAGTGAGTCAAGCATCTTGAGTTATCTGAAATAGATCAAAGCATATTTTTTATTTTCTAATTTGTATTTAACTAGGCAAGTTGAACTCAACATCATCGACACAAGTTACCTGCTATATCTGGGAAACAGGATTAACACAGAGAGAACTTGGCAAAATACAATGTATTGTAATGACCTGACTAGATCATAAAGGAACAATTGTCCAGACAGAGGGTTGAGTTTACGAATTTACGGTTTATTAACCCAACTTCACACAGGCTATTGTTTGGCCGTAGCCCACGCCAAATAAATGAAGGACACCCTATAAAACAACCGTGACTTTCTCTTGTGAAGGCCAGACGTAGGAGAGAATAATAGCTAAACCTGGTCTTAACTTCCAATGCTCCATCCACCGGCCCAACCCCCCTCCACGCCACTCCGCCAACAACCAGGAAGCCCGGCATCAGAACATTCCCGTGATTGGCAGATAGCAGGTTGATTGACATGTCGGACACCGCGAACACTGGGTACTGGTAAGTACAACACAACCAACTTATAGCCTAACACATAACACACAGCTGTCTGTGCGGGTCGCTATAGTATATTTCTGTAGTACGAGTAGGCTGGTATATACAGTATCATCGGTAACAATTGGGGCTAGCGGTCATTAGTTACATTTCCGGAAGACCGGAAATAATAACTAAACGAACAAACGAGAAATAGTGGAGGCTACCAGAACGAAGATAGACATTTTTCCGAATAAACGTTGTGAGTGAAAAACGTAATTACACAGCCCACTCCCTACCCGGTATCTCACTATACGACTTTGTATGCGTTGTTTGTTGGCAACCTTGATATTTACGACGTTTTTGGACCGGATTCCTGTTGGAACGTTCCACAAATTATACCCACCCTATCGTTCCAATCGGTGATATCACTCGCTCTGAGACCTTGAAATAGTTGTTGGCCGCGGCTATTGTGGTGCGATAGGTAACAAAGCTTCGCGGGAGGCAGTTGTTGATGTGTGCAGATGGTCTGCCTTTCGAGCATACTTTTGCTGCACAGTCAATAGCGCACCGGACCTCGGGCTAGAAGGTCGAGGGTTCGAGACCTGCTCCCTGCTGTTTCATTACAGTATTCAAGAGAAAGACCGTTTTCTGTCAGGACAGGTGAGTCACAAAACGATGTCTCATTTGACAATGTAGACATTTTTTTATAACATTTATTGAAATGGAAATAGCCTACTAGTTAGTTACCAACTCGAGTAATTTACCGGAATGCTGGGATGGTAACAACGATCCCACCATTCCAGTTAGGCTACTCGACTTGATACCAGAGGGATATGCTACAAATAAGAATCAATGAGTTAGCAAGCGAACTCCAAAATATTATGAAATAATGTAATCTTTTCGAAAGTTGACCTTGAAATGGGAATGATATAATTGGATCAACAACCAAAAACATATCAAAGTTTAGTTTTCAAAATTAACCATGAAATCAGTAGTTATTTCTGGTTGTTTATCTAAGTTAGCTGGCTAACTCATTGATCCTGCTATGTAGTAGCAACAAGCGGTGTCAACCATGAACTAAAGGTACAGCTATCATGCTTGTAAAGAAATTATAGTGTTTATAAAACATCAATGGATTACTTTTCATAAATATTGTTTTGTTACGCTACCCAAACCGGCTGGTCGTTCATTATATCGGTTCGGTTGCCAGAGACGCGACCCCGTCGTTCAGTCTTTTTGTTCTAAATATTAATTTGCCATACTGGCTGACAATGTTCTTATCCCTTGCTTGCTAGCTAGACACCTTTGGGTAACTAACAGTCACGTCAAACAGTACAGACAGAATAACAACAGTAGCTGCATGTATTTAAACTGTTTTCTAGACCCAGGTAAAGTTGGTTTTATATTCGGACATGCATCAGACATTCGCCAAAAGCCATTTCAAAATGTAAAAATCAATAACTAATTAATTGTCACAGAAACCTAAAAATAGATATGGTTTATTCTATAAATGTCTAGCATACTTTTACAACCTTTGTTAAGAACAGGTAGGGTCAGGGACAGGCAGAGTGGTCAGGCAGGCGGGCTCAGAGTCAGGACAGGCAAGGGTCAAAACCGGGAGGGCAAGATAAGATTGACTAGAAAAAGCAGGAGGTGATGCACAAAATGCTGGTTGACTAGTACAAAGAGGAACTGGAAACAGACCAACAGAGAACACAGGTATAAAAAAACAGGGGAAGATGGGCGACACCTGGAGGGGGGGTGGAGAAAATCACAAAGACAGGTGAAACAGATCAGGGTGTGGCATTTTATGTATTTCCATCAAATCCAAACTGAAATCTTTCCTCAAAACAAATGTTGTAAAAATATGCTAGATATTTATAGAATACATCATACATAGTTTGATGTTTGTGTGACAAACAATTAATTACTTATTGATTTATACCACTGTAAATTATAAGGGCATAATGCGTGACCCATATGCCGACACAGGAGGCAGATGGTTGAGCTCCGATATTTATTATAACACAAGGGTTAGGTAGGCAAAAGGCAGGTCGGGTACAGGCAAGAGTTAATAAACCAGGTCAGACTCCAAACAGTACAAGGCGTTAGGCAGGGATGAGGTCAGGGCAGGAAGAATGGTCAGGCAGGCGGGTTTGGTGTCAGGACAGGCAAGGGTCAAAATCAGGAGGACTAGGAAAAACAGACTGGGAAAAATAGGAGCTAGGAGATAAACGCTGGTTGACTTAGCAAACAAGACGAACTGGCACAGAGAGACAGAAAACACAGGGATAAATACACCGTGGATGATGAGCGACACCTGGAGGAGGTGGAGACAAGCACAAGGACAGGTGAAACAGATCAGGGACGTGACATAAATGGCATTATATAGATTTGATGTATTTCTATAAAATCAAAATGGAACTTTTCAAAGTATGCTAGACATTTATAGAATAAATTATACATAGTTTGATGTTTCTGTGAAATGGTGAATTAGTTATTGATTTATACAGTTAAATGACATCTGATAGATTTTATGTATTTCTATCAAGTTGAAACTGGAATTTGTAATCAAAACAAAGGTTGTAAAAGTATGCTAGACATTTATAGAATCAATTATATCTAGTTTGATGATTCTGTGACAATGGGTGAATTAATTATTGATTTACACAGCTTCAAATTGCATTTAAGTATTTTATGTATTTCCATCAAATCAAAACACGATTTTTTTTCAAAACAAAGGTTGTAAAAGTATGTGAGACATTTTATAAAATAAATCATATCTATTTTTGTGTTTCTGTGACAATCAATGTATTAGTTATTTATTTTTACAATTTTAAATGGCTTTTGGCGAATTTCTGTTGAATGTCCAAATGTGTGAATATAAAACCAACTTTACCTCTGTTTTATAGTGACATTTATTTGGATACATCCATAACAGTGAGCTAATGAGGCACGATTTCGCCTGGTATAGAAAATGTGCTCTCTCACCAGGACACTGTTGTTCAGAGGAGCTAGCTGTCACGATCGTCGTAACTTTGAAGAGAGGACCAAGGCGCAGCGTGATAAAGACATCTTTTATTATGAAGACGAACAAAACAACAAACAGACGACCGTGAAGCTATTCAAACAAATAGTGCTGACACTAAACATAGACAATTCCCCACAATAGCCTACTGCCTATGGCTGCCTTAAATATGGCTCCCAATCAGAGACAATGAATGACAGCTGTCTCTGATTGAGAACCATTCAGGCAACCATAGACTTACCTAGACACCTAACTCAACACAAACCCACACACTCTACCAAAACACCCTATACCATACAACCACCCAAGACGAGACAAATACACACAAACATCCCCCCTGTCACACCCTGACCTAACCAAAATATTACAGAAAACAAAGAATACTAAGGCCAGGGCGTGACACTAGCCAACAACACAACTAACACAATAACTGCAAACGGAAGCTGGAAAGACTGCAAACTAGCAGTCTTTTCATTTGACCTTTTTTAAATTTAAATGTATTTGTTTTAATATCCATAAAAATGATGCCAGCTGATTCATGATCTTGACTGGCTGAGAAACGCTGCTGCCTCTCTCTCATCCCGACTCCTACACGTTCATTACTATGGGACAGTTGGATTGAATATTGAAACAATGTTGCAAATGTCGGAGAGACAGACAGTAAGGTTTATACAAATCTCTGCTGTTGAAAACGAAATGTTAGTCTAAAAGAAATGTGAGATATTGTTGTGATTTTTATAGTGGAGATCAAGTTTATAACTTCCCTGCCTGGGCTGATGAGACAGTGGATTGCGAAGTCAGATGGAACAGAGTAAATAGGCATTTTAATGTCATAGATTTAGCTGGTGGTAATTTGTGGAAAAGACACCGGCTGGAATGAGATTTTAACCAATCAGCATTCAGGATTAGATCCACCCTTTGTATAAATTCAAACAAAACCCCTGCAACTACACATAGAAGTTTAGAAGACGTGCTGTCTTCCCTCTTGGGAATTGAGGAAGTATCCCCAAATAAAGTTTGGTCAAATTCTCTGTGCTGCGCTTAACATTACCTACCTGTTAATGCCTATCAGCCAGCTGGAACAATAATAATGTCCTGGCTAGGCAATATTTTTTTTTATAGATAATCAGTCCCATCCATCAGATGGTTGTCTAATATGTGTTTGGTGGTCAATCCTTTTTTATGCCCGACTAGCTTTAAATTTCATTACAATTAAGTGTTTTTATGGCTGGCCTGGTACTGTATGACAGAAGATGTATTCTAAACCAAAATGCTATTGTTCCATATTGTCTAATTGTTTGGTTATTCCTCTCAAACAGCACCACGGGGATTATTATGAATCCTTTCCTACAATGCCAGATTGAAGGTACTACTGCCTATTCATACCTGAAGCCATCTTAGTCTAATGATCTTTGTAATTGTGGAAGGTGATGAGTTACACATAAGATGTTTGTTGTTCATACTTCAGAGAAAGATTGTTCCAACATTATCCAATGATCGATAGTTTTCACACTTTGAAATTTCTTCTTGACCTAACCAGAACATCTTTACTGTCCCCGATGGGCAATTTGAGTGAAGCCTAAATTTGTTTTATAAAAACACACAACATAAAACCATATGATACAACATACAGTGCCTTCAGAAAGTATTCACACCCCTTGACTTTTTCCACAGTTTGTGTTAAAAAGTGGGATTCAAATGGATTTCATTGTCATTTCTTGTGAACGATCTACACAAAATACTCTGTAATGGCAAAGAGTTTTGCACACCTGGATCGCACAATATTTGCCCAATATTCTTTTTAAAATTCTATGAACTCTGTCAAGTTGGTTGTTGATCATTGCTAGACAGCCATTAAGTCTTGCCATAGATTTTCAAGCTGATTTAAGCCAAAACTAACTAGGCTGCTCAGGAATATTACATTTCATATTGGTAAGCAACTCCAGTATAGATTTGGCCTTGTTTTAGGTTATTGTCCTGCTGAAAGGTGACTTTGTCTATCATTTTATGTTGGAAAGTAGACAGAACCAGGTTTTTCTCTATGACTATTTTGCCTGTGCTTATTTCCAATCAGTTTTTCCCCCCTTAAAAAAACTCCCTAACCCGTGCTGATGATAAGCATACCTATAACATGATACAGCCATCATCATGCTTGAAAATACGAGTGGTATCCGAGATGGGGTAGTCATTAAAAAAAATAATCTAACCACTGTTATTGCACACAGAAAGAGTCCATGCAACTTAGTGTGTGATTTGTTAAGCACATTTTTACTCCTGAACTTTAGAACTTATTGGAAACAATTAAAAAGAATCAAGTCAATGGGTGTGAGTACTTTCTAAGGCACTGTATATACATATAACCTAGAATAAGTGCAAATATACAAGTTGTTGCGCATAATCCTAGATTTAAAAAATCAAAGACCAACAGGGCAGCAAGGTTAACATACACTATAATTCACCACAGCTCTGTCCTTGGAGATGAATAAGACTTGAGCTATAGCAGTCTTCAGTCTGGGTCAACATAGTCTTTGAACTGCTTTTGGTTGGAATTTGTGGAGGTTGATGGCTATTATGTATGTTGTTCAGGCTTCTAAGAAATTGTCACGATCTTGCTCTTGTTGAAAATAAATGAAAACAGATATATTCTATATTAACTTTTGTACTAATGTTGCCCTTTTGTGTTCTCAACAGATAGTGACCTTAGATGTGTTTCAGACAAAGTGACAGCACATTGTAATACAAAGATTTCACTTAACAAACCAAAGGGATACAAGTTGAAGATCGGGCACCAAGATGACACTGTTTACAAAGGAAACAAGAAAGAAATTGAAGAGTTGAGCAAATTCTACCTTAAAGAGGAAGTGAAGATGGTAGTGATTGGTGTAATAGATGGTTTTGATGAGTGTGAGGCAGAGAGTGGGCAACTGTTGATTTTGGTAGGTGAGGACTGGAAGGTGTATGCTTACGAGACAGAGTGTCTTCATCTGGTTGCAAAGAGTATGAAAAATCTGTTTGAATCAGGGCTGAATTACCCAGGAATCAAAACCTTCTACCGTGGCCAGTGTTTTGCAGACATGGTAAGATCAAAACTGATTAGCGACGTATATAACTACCTTATTAAGTTTAAAGAGTGACGTTTTGAGACAACTAATAGAAAGTAGAGGTTTAGCGGCTAAACCCCAAAGGGCAGGCCACTAATGTTACAACTATTTAAACTCCACTTTTTCAGACACCAGAAGAATGGTCTGATGTTGAACGTGACAGTGATGAGATTCAGAAAAAAGAGGATGCACGTAAGTGTTTCCTGAAGTCAACAGAAGAAGAATTTCTGAAAAACCTTGAAATCATCCAATGCAAATTACCAACGCAGATCATGCAGAACAAAAAGGTACATTTTTGTATAATTTTCTATTAGTAATACTTTGCTCCTTAATTGTAAATCATTTTATAAATGTGTTATTAGCTTCAATCAAGCATAAACAAAAATGAAAAGGTTTTATTCAGGGCGAATTCAATGTGACAAGCTTAGACATTATTTTGTGATTCATTCCTCATATGATCAAATGTATTTTCAACAGAGGCCAGAGAAGCGGTGTGAAAAGGCTACAGTAGAAGACCCCAAAAAGAAGCTGCGTTCTAATTGTTGATGGTGTGTTTAACATATTAATACACGATAGGTGTTCCCTATGTGTGCTTAGCTCTATTCTGTTGGGTTTTTTTCTTTAAAAAAACTTCCCTAATCCTTGCTGCTGACAAGCATAATTATAACATGATGCAGCCATCATAATGATTTAAAATATGAGTGGTACTCAGTAATGTGTGTTATTGGATTTGCCCCAAACATAATACTTTCTGTACAGGCTTCCTTTTTTTTTTACTCTGTCATTTAGGTTAGTATTGTGGAGTAACTAAAATGTTGTTGATCTATCCTCAGTTTTCTCCTATCAAAGCCATTAAACTCTGTAACTGTTTTAAAATCCCCATTGGCCTCATGGTGAAATCCCTGAGCGGGTTCCTTCCTCTCCAGCAAATGAGGTTGATTGCTTTTATGTATGTTGTTCAGGCTGCTGAGAAATTGTCACGATCTTGCTCTTGTTGAAGATAAATGAAATAACACGCATATGACATTAACTTTTGTACTAATGTTGCCATTTTGTGTTCTCAACAGATGGTGACCATAGATGTGTTTCAGACAAAAAAGGAAATAAAGGGACTTACACTGCCGACAGACCTACCACCCTGCATCGCACTTCTCGCTTGTCTTTGAAGATAGGCGGGGTTGGGCTTGGTCGATCCTTGCTGGAAGGCCAGTAGGGGGCACTCTTTATGCTGGTGTAATGGAGATACAAATGTCCCTGACTCTTTTGTCACAAAAAATCTCCTGACACCTATCACAAGAATATATGTTTTAACCCTGGTTTCTGGTTAAATTCCCAAACTAGTTATACCATCATGACCACCTAATAATCCCAGCTTCCAATTGTGTTACGAAACCACCTATCTAGTTTGTTTGAATGTGTGCATTGACGTAAGAAGTTAGCATATCAGGATTTTCTCAATTCTCAGTTTGGATTCAAATTAAATTAGCCACACACCACATGATGAATAATTTGAGTTTGAAGCAGAATTTAATTCAGTGCAATTGAAAGGAAATTCACTCAGTCATAGAACATGAGAGTTTATTTGGAGTCCAGATAGTCCGTCTGTATATGCTCTACAGATGGTCATACTATGCTAGGGTTATGGCTAGAGTTAGGTTTAGGGTAAGGGTTATGGTTAAGGTAAGAAGTTTAGGGTTAGGATAAGGGTTAAGTTTAGGGATAGGGTTAGTAGATAAACTCAGCAAAAAAATTAACGTCCATTTTTCAGGACCCTGTCTATCAAAGATAATTGATACAAATAAAGGGTTTAAACACTATTTCCCATGCTTGTTCAATAAACCATAAACAATTAATGAACATGCACCTGTGGAACGGTCGTTAAGACACTAACAGCTTACAGACGGTAGGCAATTAAGGTCACAGTTCTGAAAACTTAGGACACTAAAGAGGCCTTTCTATTGACTCTGTAAAACACCAAAAGAAAGATGCCCAGGGTCCCTGCTCATCTGCGTGAACGTGCCTTAAGCATGCTGCAAGGAGGCATGAGGACTGCAGATGTGGCCAGGGCAATAAATTGCGATGTCCGCACTGTGAGACGCCTAAGACAGCGCTACAGGGAGACAGGATGGACAGCTGATCTGTCCTCGCAGTGGCAGACCACGTGTAACAACACCTGCACAGGATCGGTACATCTGAACATCACACCTGCGGGTCAGGTACAGGATGGCAACAACAACTGCACGAGTTACACCAGGAACGCACAATTCCTCCATCAGTGCTCAGACTGTTCACAATAGGCTGAGAGAGGCTGGATTGAGGGCTTGTAGGCCTGTTGTAAGGCAGGTCCTCACCAGACATCACAGTCAACAACGTCGCCTATGGGCACAAACCTTCATCGCTGGACCAGACAGGACTGGCAAAAAGTGCTCTTCACTGACGAGTTGTGGTTTTGTCTCTACAGGGGTGAAGGTCAGATTCGCGTTTATCGTCAAAGGAATGAGCGTTACACCTTGGCTTGTACTCTGGATTGGGATCGATTTGGAGGTGGAGGGTCTGTCATGATCTGGGGAGGTGTGTCACGGCATCATCGGACTGAGCTTGTTGTCAATGCAGGCAATCTGAATGCTGTGCGTTACAGGGAAGACATCCTCCTCCCTCATGTGGTACCCTCCCTGCAGGCTCATCCTGACATGACCCTCCAGCATTACTATGCCATCAGCCATACTGCTCGTTCTGTGCGGGATTTCCTGCAAGACAGGAATGTCAGTGTTCTGCTATGGCTAGCAAATAGCTGGATCTCAATCCCATTGAGCACATCTGGGACCTGTTGGATATGAGGGTGAGGGCTAGGGCCATTCCACCCAGAAATGGCTGGGAACTTGCAAGTGCCTTGGTGGAAGAGTGGGGTAACATCTCACAGCAAGAACTGGCAAATCTGGTGCAGTCAGATGAGGAGGAGATGCACTGCAGTACTTAATGCAGCTGGTGGCCACACCAGACACTGACTGTTAATTTTGATTTTGACTCCCCTTTGTTCAGGGACACATTATTAAATTTCTGTTAGTCGCATGTCTGTGGAACTTGTTCAGTTTATGTCTAAGTTGTTGAATCTTGTTATGTTCATACAAATATTTACACATGTTAAGTTTACTGAAAATAAACGCAGTTGACAGTGAGAGGACTTTTCTTTTTTTGCTGAGTTTAGTTTGTTGAAATGTTACTGATAGTCTGTAGAGGATCAACAGATGGACTATCCAAATA
Source organism: Salvelinus namaycush (assembly GCF_016432855.1). Lineage (NCBI taxonomy): Eukaryota > Metazoa > Chordata > Actinopteri > Salmoniformes > Salmonidae > Salvelinus > Salvelinus namaycush. The sequence continues at coordinate 19,575,432 of NC_052338.1, read as the reverse complement.
AGAGTTTAATTGAATCTGACAGGACACACTTCCAGATACCAAAGAATATAACACTTGTTTTCTCTGGAAAGAATGTTGATATACTTTTTTAATCTCAGTGTTTAGAATAGCCATATTTCCAACAACCCTTTCAAGGTTGAATGAACAATGGATCAATGTTAGCCTAAAATGTGTTGTGTAGCGGGGATAAACCAGTCATGTCAGAAAAGTAGAGACATGCCCTGCAATATGATAATGATTTAGGCCTAAATAATGCAATTAAAAAATAGATATTAGGTGATGTGCTGCTATATGATCTCCTTACCAATGGCAAATGCATATTTTTTTATCATTAGGCCTATGTTATATATATTATTTGCCTACCATTATTATAATTCCTGTGCATCAAACACCTCAATTTCCCCCAAAATAACAATGCTTGCAATACAGTTGAACAACTACTAGAAGTTGTGCCTACACATGGTCTGAGCTTTGCGTGGAGATACGCACACCTTCCCGTACCAACCTTTGCAGGACACCTGGCACATGCAAAGTTTACAGTGTTTTTTGTGCACATACACCTTTGATAAATGAGGCCCTAAGTGTTGGGTGCGTGTGCCTAGGAGACAGCTCGGTCTTGACTCTCTTAGTTGGCCAGTCCAAGCAGTCCAAAGTGGCGGTAACCAAAATAATTATACAAAAAGGAAAACAAAGGCATGCTCAAACAAAATATTTACACCAAAAATGTGTCAAGGCTCGCAACTGATAGCAATCACTTGCTTATCAAGCCTTTGGTT